>NC_054479.1:48456164-48776618 GCF_017639515.1 Carcharodon carcharias | reverse complement strand
CAGAATAGCTGTACCAAGTAGTGGTGACAAGACAATGCCATCACCATGGCTGGGTTTTGTGAATCCACTCCATGCTTTCAGTGCTTCAATACAGTACACTCTGAACAGGCAGCCACAATGACAATTTTTTCCCAGAGAAAGCCCATGATGGGCCATATGTTCCAAGGTCAGCTAACAGTTGGACAGCATTCACAGAGTTCTCACTCAATGATGTCACCTCTAAGGCACAGAGACTTCACTATGGGACGACCAACCTCTCAAATGGGCCTTTCTGAGGACGTTTTCTTATCTGCGCCTGAGTCGTCCAACCCTCACTGGGCCTGCCTCTGACCCCTCACTACTTCCAGGGTTGCCCGCCCTGACTCCTAATATAACCCATCCCCTGGACCAAAAATCTGATGTTTGGACATACATTTTTAGAAGTTGGGTTCATGGAGCCGGGAATTCTCTTGATTCTGTGCATCTGCCTTGCAGACAAAAACTGAGGCCATATACAATTATTGCAAGGGTCACTGGATGTGGTTTCGTATGGAGATTTCAATTTTAATTGGTAATCCAGCTGAAGAAGTCAATAGCAGTTGCATGAGTGCTGTACTGAAACATCTCAATAAAAAAATCTAAAAGTACAATGTTAACAGGGCAGGAATTGCTCATTTAAGAATATAGCATATA
This sequence comes from Carcharodon carcharias, assembly GCF_017639515.1. NCBI lineage: Eukaryota > Metazoa > Chordata > Chondrichthyes > Lamniformes > Lamnidae > Carcharodon > Carcharodon carcharias. Next base: position 48,775,946 of record NC_054479.1, on the reverse strand, counting down.
CTCCTTGGTCAATGGATAACTAGTCTGTTTTATTATCCCAGTCTGTAAGCCCAGGCCCATCGCACTTGAGTTGCCTTTATTCACTCTAGATTAGAACAAGCCAGTGATCCTTTAATGTCTCCCAGGCAATAGTGTTCACATGTGTTGTTCATCTCCAGGACTGAGATTTCTTCCTGGAAAAAGCTATTGGAACTTCTTTTCCTGTCTCTTTCTACTCTTAAACCAACCCATCTCCCTGCCTTTGCAGTTAGACCAATCTTCATGGATTCTCTCTGTGGCAGTCCTTGGTTTCTTCAACAAAGGGTTACTTAACTAGCTGGGGAACAAGTGTTGTTTCCCTTCTCCCTGATTCAGGTTGCCCTGGCAAAAGGCAAAATATCCCATCAGACTGGAACATCATTGTTGGATAAAAACAAAAAAACTGCAGATGCTGGAAATCCAAAACAAAAACAGAATTACCTGGAAAAACTCAGCAGGTCTGGCAGCATCAGCGGAGAAGAAAAGAGTTGACGTTTCGAGTCCTCATGACCCTTCAACAGAACTAGGTTGAATCCAAGGAAGGGGTGAAATATAAGCTGGTATAAGGTGTGGGGGGGGGAGGGCGGGGTTGGGTGGGGGGAGAGAAGTGGAGGGGGGTGGTGTGGTTGTAGGGACAAGCAAGCAGTGATAGGAACAGATCATCAAAAGATGTCACAGACAACAGAACAAAAGAACACATAGGTGTTAAAGTTGGTGATATTATCTAAGCGAATGTGCTAATTAAGAATGGATGGTAGGGCAATCAAGGTACAGCTCTAGTGGGGGTGGGGGGAGCATAAAAGATTTAAAAATATTTAAAAATAATGGAAATAGGTGAGAAAAGAAAAATCTATATAATTTATTGGAAAAAACAAAAGGAAGGGGGAAGAAACAGAAAGGGGGTGGGGATGGAGGAGGGAGCTCAAGACCTAAAGTTGTTGAATTCAATATTCAGTCCGGAAGGCTGTAAAGTGCCTAGTCGGAAGATGAGGTGTTGTTCCTCCAGTTTGTGTTGGGCTTCACTGGAACAATGCAGCAAGCCAAGGACAGACATGTGGGCAAGAGAGCAGGGTGGAGTGTTAAAATGGCAAGCGACAGAGAGGTTTGGGTCATTCTTGCGGACAGACCGCAGGTGTTCTGCAAAGCGGTCGCCCAGATTACGTTTGATCTCTCCAATGTAGAGGAGACCACATTGGGAGCAACGAATGCAGTAGACTAAGTTGGGGGAAATGCAAGTGAAATGCTGCTTCACTTGAAAGGAGTGTTTGGGCCCTTGGACGGTGAGGAGAGAGGACGTGAAGGGGCAGGTGTTACATCTTTTGCTTGGGCATGGGGTGGTGCCATAGGTGGGGGTTGAGGAGTAGGGGGTGATGGAGGAGTGGACTAGGGTGTCCCTGAGGGAGCGATCCCTACGGAATGCCGCCAGCGGGGGTGAAGGGAAGATGTGTTTGGTGGTGGCATCATGCTGGAGTTGGCGGAAATGGTGGAGGATGATCCTTTGAATGCGGAGGCTGGTGGGGTGATAAGGGGGACCCTATCATGTTTCTGGGAGTGAGGAGAAGGCGTGAGGGCGGATGCACGGGAGATGGGCCGGACACGGTTGAGGGCCCTGTCAACGACTGTGGGTGGAAAACCTCGGTTAAGGAAGAAGGAGGACATGTCAGAGGAACTGATTTTGAAGGTAGCATCATCGGAACAGATGCGACGGAGGCGAAGGAACTGAGAGAATGGGATGGAGTCCTTACCGACGTTTTCCACCCACGGTCGTTGACAGGGCCCTCAACCGTGTCCAGTCCATCTCCCGCGCATCCGCCCTCACGCCTTCTCCTCCCTCCCAGAAACATGATAGGGTCCCCCTTGTCCTCACTTATCACCACACCAGCCTCCGCATTCAAAGGATCATCCTCCGTGATTTCCGCCAGCTCCAGCATGATGCCACCACCAAACACATCTTCCCTTCAGCTCCCCCCGTCGGCATTCCGTAGGGATCGTTCCCTCTGGGACACCCTGGTCTACTCCTCCATCACCCCCTACTCCTCAACCCCCACCTATGGCACCACCCCATGCCCACGCAAAAGATGTAACACATGGCCCTTCACTTCCTCTCTCCTCACCTTCCAAGGGCCCAAACACTCCTTTCAAGTGAAGCAGCATTTCACTTGCATTTCCCCCAACTTAGTCTACTGCATTCATTGCTCTCAATGTGGTCTCCTCTACATTGGAGAGACCAAACGTAATCTGGGTGACCGCTTTGCAGAACACCTGCGGTCTGTCCGCAAGAATGACCCAAACCTCTCTGTCGCTTGCCATTTTAACACTCCACCCTGCTTTCTTGCCCACATGTCTGTCCTTGGCTTGCTGCATTGTTCCAGTGAAGCCCAACGCAAACTGGAGGAACAACACCTCATCTTCCGACTAGGCACTTTACAGCCTTCCGGACTGAATATTGAATTCAACAACTTTAGGTCTTGAGCTCCCTCCTCCATCCCCACCCCCTTTCTGTTTCTTCCCCCTTCCTTTTGTTTTTTCCAATAAATTATATAGATTTTTCTTTTCTCACCTATTTCCATTATTTTTAAATATTTTTAAATCTTTTATGCTCCCCCCACCCCCACTAGAGCTGTACCTTGATTGCCCTACCATCCATTCTTAATTAGCACATTCGTTTAGATAATATCACCAACTTCAACACTTATGTGTTCTTTTGTTCTGTTGTCTGTGACATCTTTTGATGATCTGCTCCTATCACTGCTTGTATGTCGCTACAACCACACCAACCCCCCTCCACTTCTCTCCCCCAACCCTGCGCCCCCCCCCCATCCCCCCCCTACCCCCACACCTTATACCAGCTTATATTTCACCCCTTCCTTGGATTCACCTAGTTCTGTTGAAGGGTCATGAGGACTTGAAACGTCAACTCTTTTTTTCTCCGCCGATGCTGTCAGACCTGCTGAGTTTTTCCAGGTAATTCTGTCATTGTTCGATGCCAGTTCTGGAGTTTGAAAGTTCTAGCAAGGTTACTACCAAACGCTGGCTTTTGATGATTTGGATAATGTTTCACTGTTTCCATCTCTTTGCGAAGAACCCAGTCATGGCACAGCTTAGTGACATATATTTGTCTCATCAGCTATTCTATACAACATGGCCAGCTTATCCCGCATACTACACGCGTGGGTATTTTATTACAAGTATGTTCATGTCCGTTTTGCTGGAGTATTTTGCCTCAGGATCCAAATGATGGAGTTCCTGAGGTGGGAAAGGAAAGAGAAGTGAACAATGAGACAAGCAAAGAGTAGGATGTGACTGACAAACATCAAGAGATAATTACAGCATGAAGCCTAACTGATTAATAATACTAATACCCTGCTAATAGGCCGAGTGGCCAAAATAGTTCAGGAAAGGATGCTCCAATATAAATATAAGCTGAAGGTAAAAAAAAACCCTCAAACTTATATGGGAGCTTTCACATCATGTCCTAATGTAATTTTTTAACTAGATAATATGAATGCTTCCTATGTTTTTATACATTTTTTGTCAAATAAATTTGCTTGCTATTTTAGATGGAAAATGAGATCAGATGTGATGCTCTATTGCTTTTGAACACTTAAGTTAAATCATATGAAAGCATAAAATAAATACAGTAGTTGAAAGCAACTAGCCAGACATGGTTCATTGTTCATTACTGAAAGTTTACCTGAATCTCAAGCCAAGGATAGATACTCCTGAATGAACAGAATTGGAATTCACTGATAGGGTTCACGTAAAGTACAAGAGCTGAGATAACATGATTAAAAAGGCTCAAAAGACACAAAAATGCAACAAGACCGTTGGTTGGGAACTCTTGCAGAGCTGTTTTCACTCCACATTTAAAATATTACTGGAAGGGCAGCAGAAACCCAGTTTACAGCAGAGCAGGAGCAGCTCCAAGGAAATTCTCCACCCTATTCTTTGATAAAACTCCTAAGCCATGAAGCATTATAGAGGGAATGGAAAGCTACGAGATCAAAGAAATCATCTGCTGTCAATTAACAGAGTGCTTTGCATGGAAAACAATTTTTGAAATAAGTTCCAGCTCCAGTACAAATAATACCAGACATCTCTCATTGAATGGAAGGAAGAGCAGACTTGCAATTATGCAGCATATTATAACATCTTTCAGAAAAGTTCCAAAGTGGCTCACATTCAATGAATTATTTGGAAGTACTGTTGCTATTATGTACCTACACTGCAGGCAGTTTGAGCACAGCAAAGGCCCACAGACAAATAAGATAATTGGCTAGTTAGTCTGGTTGTGACATAGAAGAGCTAAAGCCTGCTGGGATCTGTATATAAATAGCACCAAGTGAGGGCCACTGCAGCAATTTGACAAGCCTTCCCTCCCATTTCACCATTTCCTATACCTTCAGCCACTGACCTTCCTCTGAATATTTATGGTCTCCTCTTGAAAACTGGAAGGAAAGTGAATTGGAATCTGTTGCTTCACCTGCCCACTGCCAATTCTATGAATCACAGAATTGTTACGGCACAGAAGGAGGCCATACAGCCCATCTGAGCCTTTCTCTCTCACAGGCTGTTGGCTATCTTCTTCTGGCAAGGATAGCTCAGGGGACGTGAGACCTAATGGCATCTCATTCCATGAGCCTTGCAATGGAATCATCATAGTGAATAAGGATGTTTGTAGTCAGTGATATGATCAGCTACTGCTATATTGGTATAAACATGGCTGTAAGAGAACTGGTAGAATGGAGGTTGGGAGTAAATTAGTGGGGAACTGGCAAAATCATTTCAGGGTGATTCACGAGGTCAGCAGGGGTCAATGGTGGAGTCAACACACACATTAATATTTCAAGTTTCAAGCGTATGGGTTTGCTTTGCCTATCCTCACTAGATTTGTGGCATTAAACTGTTGACGAAGAGAATCCTGGCAGCGGCATCCGCAGTTAGCGAGATCTCCTCTCCATCATGTTGCTGCCAAATAATTCTTTGTACTATTCCCCAGTAGAATTCCCCTCTTCTTCCTGATTTACTGCAGGAGTTATCTCCAGTTCCCCAACATTGAACTTGGTCGAGCAGTGTTCTATTGATTTAAGCCTTTGATGCTATTCTTTGAAACCTTCTGAAAGGTTCCCTTCCCTCGATTCCTCAGTGAACTCATACTCATCAGGATCTGAAAGCAGCCACCGCTCTCTTCCTCCTCCATAAACTTCCAGAACCCTTTACAAAGGCACTATATAAATGCAAGTGAAAAGCCTGGATTGGTATCTCAAATCTCTCCCGCGTTTTTGATCCATGACATCAGTCTGGTGAATCTACATTGTACACTCTCTATGGCTTTAGTTTAGTTTCTATCTTGAGGCCCAAAAATCCACGCAATAATGTAACTAATGTCTGGGCAAATTCAGATTACAGGGGAGGTTGGCCTACTGACCAGACCAATACTTATCCTTCAATCAATGTCACTTGAAAAGGATTAACTGGCCATCATCATACTGCTGTTTTTGGGGCTTGTGCTCAAAATTACTGCTGCATTTCCTACAAGTCTCACTATAGTTCAGAAGAGTTTCATTCACTGTAAGGCACTTTGAGAAGTCTGGTGGTCATGCAAAGTGCTGCATAAATGCAAGTCTTTTTTCTTTCTTAAGTAGCTACTATGCACATGATAGGACCCCTGATTGCCGTTTAATAGGGCCTACAGCTTGAAAGAGGCAACCATATCAAGTGCCGAGCAGTTGCTTCTGTAAATAGTAGCAGTAAATTGATTGATGCTGTTAGCTACACAGTAAGTCTACCAACCCCATTTTGATACTGTTGCAAGCCTGTTAACAATACTTTTTGCTAAGTGCTGGTGGAGGTTCGTTAAAGACTGCTTGTTTGTCCCCTAGGGTGTACACTAATCTGAAATTTAAGAAAATAGTAACCATAGGTATAGAAGCAATAGGTAGAAATTACCTTCACATTTAATAAAAGGAAGTTGCTACTAATTAAAAATTGTTTCCCCGGCATGGTTGGAAATAGCTAAAATGGAACAGAAACCAACTGGAAGGTTTAACAGTTGACGAAAAGGAATCATGAGCACGAGACGTGAGTACAAACGTAGAGTTGAGGAAAGGTCAGTAGGTCCATGTCGATGTAACATTAAGGTTATCTGTTCATCAACTCTCAACATTGGCAAGGAAAGTATCAGCTACTTGGGGCTCCGATGCACAAGAATGATGGATAGTATTAAAATACCTCAGGCCTGTTCCAGAGCTCAGTTTAACCATTTTCAGCATTATTTATTATGCATTCGATGAACCTTGGAAAGCTATACTATACTTGCAAAGTTATTAGAATTAGGATCAGAATGTACTCTATATGTTCTGTGAATCTTCCAATTCAGAGGGCTGTGAAGAGCTGTCTAGATTCTGTGCCGATTGTCACAGAATTGCCTCAAGGTTGTGATTAAATCCCCAAAAGATGTGCTTCCCTATCTTAGTTGGTGATTGTCTTGATAGCCCTCCATGCTGTGTTTCATTTTGTATCACCGAATGTGTATATGCTCCTTCTTCTCCACGGCCACTGTGCTGCTCATCTACTCATACTCACTACTCTGTTTAATACCAGGTGCACCAAAGCAACAAGCAGAGGAAGACCAGCAAGAGGAACATGACTTCTCTGCTTTAGGACTGCCTAACCCATTTTTATACATAGTAAATGTAAATATTGGCCAGGATTCTGGGCAAGAACTCCCATGCTCTTCTTCAAATAGTACCACAGGATCTTTTGACATTCACCTGAGGGGGCAGACAGGGCCTCGGTTTATCATCTCTTCCAACAGATGGGACCTCCGACTGTGAAGCAGGTCCTCAGTACTGTACTGAAGTGTCAGAGGTGAGAGAGCTACCTTTGAGACAAGGCTGATGTTTTGGGAGGTGGAGGTGGTGGGGGGGGTTTGGGGAGAGAACTTTCTGTCTTGCTATTTGTAGCAAAATTGTAAAAGTATTATCTATTGACAAAAAGCAAGACTTGCATTTACCCCTTCCATGATATCAGGACTGTGCTCCACACTGCACTGGAGAGTCAGTTTAGGTTTTGTGTTCAAGTCCTGAAGCAGGACTTGAATTCATCATCTTCCAATTCAGAGGCAGAAGTGTTACCACCTAAGCCATGGTTGACACATAAAACACAACAATTTAGCTACAAAATTGCAGAGAGGAAACCACACCCCCTTGTGATCTCAGAACATGGAAATAACTAGTATCACAAGAACCAAACAATGAAGAGTCACAACAAGAAAGCATCAGGAAAGTTTTACTTGATAAAACTGTATTTTTCACAGACATTTGTACATTTTTTGTTACAAAACTGTATAGTACTAAAATTTAAAATCAGTTTTTGGTCAGAGAATATTTAATCTTTGTGTGCAATTATCATGTATTTACAAGGTCCCATGTTAGTGATTTTCCAATGATTATTTCATAATGTCATACACTCTCCACATAAGACATGGCTTAAGATAAATATATTAGTAAATAAATATTCTGAGAACATATTTCCATAAATGAAATGTGCCGCTATACATATACAGAATATACACAGACAATTTCTAGCCTTTTAACACGTTAGAAAAAATGGTAATGACGGAGAGAACTCTTGACCATTTTATAATTCTTTACAAGAAATTTCAGACAAATCTTTTTAAGTGCTACAAATGTAAAATAGTGCCTTAAGTACCCAACAAAATTGTTACTTTGCATGGATCATCAGGCAGTAAAGGCATTATTGTGTACATAAAACTCTACCTTGGTGCCTTTCAAAATGGATGTACAAAACATACACTCAATTGTTGCAGTGTCACTCTATTTGTCCCATGACTCCCATGAGTGCCTGTTATAGCCAATCTGCTTCTCTTGTTACAGCAGAGAGAAGAACATTCAGTCACAGCCATAATAGGGCTATTGTTTCCTTCCCCAAACCCTACCCATCTTTTCCCCAGTTCCCCACCACCTTCCCCCTCCCTCTGTTTTCCCATCTCCTCCCCCTCCCCTTTTCCCGCCCCCTGTTTTCTATTCTTACATTTCATATTGCTCACTTACTAAGGCAACCATAACCCTGAGCGTGCGGAAGGCTCAAAAATCCCTCTGACTACAGATCAAAGTTTATTCCTGACATTCCTTGACAACAGTAGTATCGTTGCCTTGCGATGAAGGGCAGCAGGGTTTTAAATAACAGCAGAACTTTGTCTCAAAATCACAAGACAAGAAGCACGAACTGAGTCGTGGGAAGATGCATCAGATTTGGTGTTTTCCTCCACATTACCACTTTTGTGTGTTTTGTCAAAGCTAAAACAGTCGCACAGGGACTGAGTTTGGAGTCTTATTGATCGCTTCCCGTATCACCGTACTTATATACATATATATATTTATTTAAAAAATCAGATGTCCTGCTCAGTGGAACAATCCTTTTTCAGAATTAGAGATGATCTAGACCCTAGAGAAACACAAAAAGACAGGATTACTGAGGAAGACTGTGTAAGCAAACCCCTAAACCAAATGGTGGACTTTTAAAATTCAGACACATAAGTGAATTCCTTCATTTCTAAAGTTTAAGTACAATATTCATTTTCTGTCATGCAATGTCGCTTTTTAATTGTGAAAATATTCTACAACAGAAATATGGCTTGGGCCATGTGGAAAAAAATCCGGTTTGTAGTTACAATTCTCCACACAGAAAGTTTGGCTGATATGTGCCTGTGCTGAGCACTAATGGAATGATTGTGGAAATACGACACACGCAATTCAACACCCTGGGGTAGAGAGGGGAAACATCAGCCCATGGGCTCTCGCTCCTGATCACTGCTTGATGGCCCTTGCTGGAAAGCGCACATGGGTGATTATGGATCCAATTTGGCCATGATTCTTCCCCCTCAGTCAAAGAACTTGCTGGCAATGATGGTCCAGGTTGACCTTTGAAGATTGAAATACGAGGGGGTTATTGGTACCAATGCTACAATATTGCAGCAGAGTTGGCAACTTTGGGAAAGCGAGAGGGAATAAAATTGTAGAAATAACAAATGTAGTGCAATGGTAGCGAATGGTTTTATACAATAGGATTAATGTGGATTAGCATGGTTCATGTGTTGTTTATTTAAAGTCAACTGCAGCGTATTAATGAACTGTTACTCTTCTCTGGCTCCATTCATAAGTTAACATTTTTTCTTGATTTAAATAAAATAAATACATATTTAGTTTGACTAGCTCTTCTTTCCAGACTGCTCAAGGGCAGTCTTAGCTCTGTTCCCAATTACAGGCTCCAATCTTCAAAAGCATAGAGTTCACTAAATACTAATGTTTCACAAATGTGCTAAGGGCCGCCACGCAAAATGGAGACTGTGAAAGCCCTCCATCCCCAAAGTATTCGTGACAATAAATTTACTGTATATTCATTTTATTGAATGATTTTTATTTATGCTGCTACCGACATTTGAATGTGATCAGCAGGTCCCCAGCTGTTGCCCTGCTGCAATTTTTCAGCTAAAACAGATCATTTGGTTTTCAACTTAACTTTCCTGGCAGCTGCCGAAAACAATAGACAAGTAATGATAATGATGCAGTGTTAAGCAAAGTGCGTGCTAATGTCTGAGACCAAAGCCTAAGGATAACATGGCATGATTCTTATTGTGGTAATTTCAAGGGCATCACAACGCATTCTTGGATGGATCACAAATCATGGCAATGGATCTTGCTCAGTGCAACATCTTGTAATAAATCTCCTAATTCCTACACCCAAGAACTTGCATTTATAAAGCACCCTCTGCATCCCAAAGCACTGCACAGCCAATGAATTACTTTTGATCCGTAGTCACTGTCATCATGTGAGCAAACCTGGCAGCCATGTTGCCAACTCACAGCAATAAGAAACATGGCAGGGTAATCTGTTTTTCAGTGTTGATAGTTTGGAGATAAATGTTGTCCAAGGCACATCAGATGCACTTGTGATGTGTTGTTTGGATATCACAATTTTGTATAAAATGTCTCAGAGCCGGTGAAAATATAAGAGGAAGCAAGTTTGACGTTTTGAAACTTGTATGGTCAGGGGTCACTGTTATGTTTCGGGTTTTCTGACTATGCAAACAAATAAGATTCTAATCGTAATTTATGTTGAAAATGCTACAGTTGTGTTCAATGATATTGGCTTTTGCGGGCCCATTCCTGTCTGCAAGATGCTTAGATCTCTTACAGGAGTGGCCAGCACTGCAATAGCTGAGAGAGTATCCAAGGTAGACCTAAAACTTGTAACAGTCCCCGACTCAAAATAGTGATCTTCCCACCCAACCCTCCACAGTGTATCTGTTGATAAATGAAGGTTCCACTATGGAACTGGGACATCCATATTAGGAAGGTCTTTGATGCTGGGTCCATGCTCAAACAGCCAGGACAGTGGTAAGGGTACTATAATTGGCCTGGAATGAAGAGAAAGTGGGGAAGGAAATGATTTCTGCTGTTTATCTAGCTGCAAAGAGTGCACCCCTGCATGTATGTGCATGCATGCATGTGCAGGTGCATGCATGCATGCATGTGCAGGTCCACACTTGCAGCTTAAGGTCCTGCATGAGGATTGGCCACTTGCCAAGGCACCAAAGGGCAGCTGATACCCATAAGAATCTGGACACAGCAAGAGTCAACATATTTGGAGAAAAGGGGAACCAAAGTTGAAGGTCAATCTGAAATGCTGGAAAGCAACGGCGAGATGAATATCTGAAGGGGGAAGCGAGTTGCCATGTCAGAAAGAACCCCTGGCTCTTTCAGCTGAAAGGCTTTTACTTTCTTGCGAATTTTCTGTACCAATTTTGTTCCTATTCCCTCCTGTCAACTCTCACTGCTCGCTATAATGTGGTTCCACAAGAATTGGTCACCCACCAACTAATGCTTCAGTGCCCATTGCCTGAGTGTGACAGAGAGTGTCAGGAGTTTATTCAACATCAGGGCAATCAAAGCTGAGCTTGATCCTTAACTTAAGATTGCTTCTGGAAGGGTTGCTTGGATAGCAATCAAGAACAACAGCCTTGTCCAATTTTCTCCCCCTTAGCTTGGGGAGCACAAGACCAATTTTAGTACCCTATCACTGACCTGGCTGACATTAGTTGACTCTAAACAGATCAGAGCTTGAACTTACTATAACTTTTAGTATGACTCAGTTACTCGCTGGATAAAATCACTGAGCCATCATAAAAGATATACAGTTCAGATACAACTCATATTTCTCTTTTGTTACTGTTTGATCTTCAGCAATGTGTTAAAAGTCTGCAGTGAAAAAGACTATTCACCCATCAAGCCCACTCCAGCCTGGACCCATATATGTTTACTCTATCACGGGTCCTTCTCCCCAACCTGTTGTGTTCACTCCTTTTTATTGAACCACCAAATTCTTTCCTCGACCTCTCCTGAGGAAATATAAAGCAGCGCTGTTAATATCTCTCTGTTAACATCTCTTTATTTCTCAATCCCCCTTTCCAACAGATATTCAGCTTTCCAGCAACTTGTGGTAATCTAAACCGTACTCACAGATTGTTTGAAGGTTTAGGTTATGTATAAGTTACAGAACTGGACTCTGTTGTCTTTCAATTGTCTTGAATTATCTGTTCAGGAATGTAGCTCCCAAATGGAATCCTGCTGGGACCAGGAACAATTCCAAATATCTTTAGGGCATGGTAGCCTAGTGGCAATGGTACTGGCTTAGTGACACAGTAGGTCATGAGTTCATATCCCATGATGTGCAATTGATCTCAATACATCTGGCTACTTGTGGGCTGGCTCCTGTACATGAGAGCTAATGGATTGTTCTACAAACCCAATCTGCCTTGTGAGTGACTCTAGTTCCACATTACTTAGTGAAGTTGTAAGACCCTCAGGGCAACTAGGACTGAGCAATAAATACTGCCTTACTGATGTTCCACGTTACTTAGTGAAGTTGTAAGACCCTCAGGGCAACTAGGACTGGGCAATAAATACTGCTTTACTGGTGTTCCACATCCCAAGAGCAAACAAGGGAAAGAAAATCATTAGCTTTGAACAAATGATTGGTCTACCACACCACATCAAGTACACTCTGCAGTATTGGTGCAAACCAGATGAATCTGTGCTAAAAATAAAGATCCTTTAGCTTTTATTGATGTGTATGCTTCAGCATAGTATTATCTGGTTAAAAGGCAACATTGCTGGGCTCTCAAGTTTTCTTTTTCATTCTGCCAAGCCTTAAATCTAACACTGAGGAGGTTTACAGAAAGTGTACTGGAGACCTGCTTTATACCAAAAGTCCTAATGTGTCTAGACAGCAATAAATTATAAAGTGAAGTGCATTATGGGTTTCGAGCACGCCAGTGCTAGTTATTTATGAGGACTTAAAAATAGCAGGTGCAGGCGACTTAAGAGACGCTATACATATTCTCGGTTAATTCACTGATATTATTCTAGCTTCTGGTACTCTTTGAACTGGGTTTTATGCTGTTTGGAGCCAAAGGAGATCTTCTGGTTTAAATGTTCCAAAGCACTTTGTAGCCAATGGATTGCTTTTGAAGTGGAGTCACTGTAACATAGGAAAACAATAAACTTTGCTTCTTACTGCATTTCATCACTGCTCCCAGGATTGTGGATAGTGACAAAATATTACTCAGATTGTTTGGTAAATCAATCTTATTTTCTTGAGGACATTAACTCCAATTACCCAAATGACCATTTTAAATGTATAATAAACAGTCTGGGTAACTCAGAGGTCTTCATCAATGCTATTCCAGTAGATGGTACACTAGAGGGCTGCTGGATGATTCCCTCCTTCTCCTATACCCTATGACCACTACCATCTAGACGGACAAGCGCAACAGACATGGGAACACCATCAGCTAGATGTTCCACTCCAAGTCACTCACCATCCTGACTTAGAAATGTATCGCCATTCCTTCACTGTTGCTGGATCAAAATCCTGGAACTCCCTTCCTAACAGCACTGTGGGTGTACCTACATCATATGGACTGCAGCGATTCAAGAAGGTGGCTCACCACCACCTTCTCAAGGGCAACTAGGGATGGGCAATAAATGCTGAGTTTTTCCAGGTAATTCTATTTTTGTCTTCAATTCAGGCTGTGGTTGAGATTTGGTGCCCATTGGTTCTTCCTCCTTCCCCAGGTACCATGCCCTAAGGGCACTGGTGACCATGGACTTGCATTGGATTGGACTTGATTACACTTGGCAAAGTACTGAAGTGGTTTAGCCATTTCTTTCTGCAGTATGGCTGATCAGGAATCTCTCCTACCCTTACTGCCTGCCATCAAGCATATTAGAAGGGTTTATAGCTGATAATCAACCTGTTTGGCCACATTATGAATGCACCTTCTGTAACCATCAAGTCCTGGAGTGGGACTTGAACATGGAGCTTCTGGGCCAGAAGTAGGGACACTTAACATCGCGCCATCAGGCCTCTGCTCATTTAGGCAGGAGAAAAGTATCAGTTGCTCCTGAGTGCTGTCTCTGTGACCCTTGTCAGAAATAGTATATGCCTCACCTTCCACTCACCTCAGCATAATTATAAACAATTAACAGTTTGATTCTATTAAACGTGCTGGGTGGGAGGTAGCTACTTACTCTCTCCAATCCCCCTGTCTTTCTACCATGCCGTGGCATAAGCCACAAGGCCTATCCTGTTAGAGGATGTGGCCAAGTTCAAGTGGGAGCTGGAGATCGGTTATGGAAAAGGGGGCCGAGTTGTTGTGCTCAGTGAAGTGCCCAACATTCCCTGATTCACCAGGTTCATTGCCTGCTTCAGGGCCAGTGAATTATGATTGTTATTGTGACCGGTGTACTGGCTAGATCACTGCTTTGGAAACGTCCAGCTTTGAGAGCCAAAAGCAATCATAAATGTTAAATCTCAGCTTGAAGTAGACCAGGTTGATAGTGATTGATGTCTGGTCTTTGAAAAATAATATTACCACCCTCACAATGCTTTATCCTTTTACAGGAAAATGTCATAGTAACACATTTTTCATTTTTAGAAAGTACTGTGTGTTTGGTAGGCAGGATAAGAAAGGTCATTGACTGGGAAATGAACATAATGTTATGTATAGTGTGTAAAGGGCAATACAAGGCTCTTTCTAGACCACACACCAATATATCTCCATCTTAGCTTTAGAGGGATACAGGATACACATTGTTATTGTGTACACTTTCCATTTCTAGAACATTGGGCGTGCCAGAGTGAAGCTGCCGAATTAGTGCCAATTAATGTATAAAGACAGAGATTTTTTGCTATAGAAATTAGATTAACACCAACTAGTTACTGTACACAGGATTGAATGGCAGCCAGAGTAAGGAGACTTTTATTGATGTGGGTTAGACTCAAACCCAGGTGCCAACAAGGAGCATCACAAGATAGACATGGACAAGAGAGGTGATAGACCTATTCTAGCTCATTATCCAGAAATAAATTTACAGACCTATTCACCACCTGCCCCCCTCTGCCACACCCTCACAGCCACTAACTCTTTCCTGAAAAGATCCCATGGCTTTTGCCTTCTTTATCCTATGCATTTATGCGTTTATCACTCTTCGTTTAAAGAATGACTCAACATCAGACTTAAATTGGTCTTTCTCCAATTTGATCTTGTGATTCCCTTGCCCAAGAATCACAATATCCTAATGCACTACACCAATCTTTCAATAAATTTGTTCTTGCGATGTGGGTGATACTAGAAAGGCAGTGTTTATTGCACATCCCTCATTGCTCTGAAGCTATTCAGAGTCAACCACAGAGTACGGGATTTGAGTGACAGGTAGATCTGACTAGGAAGGGCTAACAAGTTCACTTCCCTGAAGGACATTAATGAACCAGGCTAAGTTTTGATAACAATCCAGCAGCCTTACATGACCATTTTCTAGTGCTAGGCCACAAATGGCAAGAGTTATTGAATTCAATTTCAAAAGCCCATCTCTGGGTTTCTCATCCAGTACTATAAACACCAGCCTACCAGGCCTGTCTCCTGCTATTACATAAATACTTCCCATAGTTCGACAATGCAGAAAAATAAGTCATGAGAGGAGATTGTCTGCAAATACTGGGAAGTATCAGACAATTTCACTCTGCCAACTCATGATTGTCCATCTTTGAGTGTCCAAATAGACAAATAGACAATGGCTCCTATGCTCATTGCATTGTGATAGGATCTGATGACCAGACATCCATCCTTGGTTAACAAATCTCAATGGGACAATTGGCCTCAGTATCTTAGGATCACAGATGGAAAAGTCAGCTGGGATCCCAGGTCCTTATTGTTGTGCTGCCTGAAGTGCTCTTATGCGAGCAAGGACAGAACTGGGCTCAGCTGGGACACTTTCTGCAGTAGATTAGCCTTCCAACACTCACAACTTAGGCACAGATCTGAGGGATGATCCTTCAGGCAAGGTGGCAAAGGGTAGCCTACATCTACATGACTACACCCAGAAAATGGTCAACGCCTTCAAGAGGAGAGAGGTGCAAAGAAAACGAGCGAGAGTTAAGGAGGAATATTTCACGTGAAGCTCCAACTTTCTGCATGAATCGGAGTGGCTGGAATAATACACTAGTGCAGGCTAAAGACTGATCGTGTCCTTGGACATTTCCTGCATTGTTCTGTACAGTGCTATCAATTATAGTGTCTGTGTGGAGTCTGTTCAGCCACTTAATCACAGAGAGGTCATGCACGCCAACCTAGGAGAATAGCAAAGTTGACTGATTGCCTTGAGAAGCCAACACAGGCCCCACAATGCAGCCAACTAACTCAAAATCAGCTCTAAAAAATTAATCTACGATGGCATGAAATCAAGTGGTTACATGGCCTTTTGTAACTTCAACTCTGAGCGTGACTAGCATTTGAGCCAGAATGAGAAAATACAAAAGTTAACAGGAGAAAGCTGGTGCTGTTATTTCTGTGCGGGAGAACGGGCCTGCTCCCATGGAATATGTTGCATTTTTAAACATTAAAAATGTTGCTGTTAAACGTGAAGCACTTTTATACCTCAGAATTGGTAAGATCGTTAATCTAAAAACAAAGCGACATTTGAACAAAACCTAGAATTAATCAGAATTGACCTTAGTGCTCACTCTCTCTCACATTAATACTCTCACCCTAGTTGACAATTGGGCACTGTGGCCCATTGAATTTCAGCACCTTCAGAGCAAAACTGTCTTCCTTTCCAACCCTTGCAAACCTATTCTGGCATATTCTCCCTTACTCTCACCCCCAATTCAATCCAGCACTCTTCTCCCGTACCACTTAGTCAAACTAGTATTCTTCTCTTAACTCCCCAGCCCCTTGCTTGGAAAGGCCAGGGGAGGAAGTAGGCCTTGGGCTTGTTGTGTGTGTGTGGGGTGGGGGGGGGTTGCGGTTTGTCGGACAGTTGGGGGGTGCTGCCTGATCCTGATCTCCCCACGCCAGGCTCAAAATTGTGGCTGAGGGGGAAGGGGCCCTTAAGTGGGAATTAATTGGCTACTGAAGGGCCTCAGTTGAGGAGAGGGTGGACAGGCAGCCCTATGCCTCACGCACCACCGCGCGCCAACACCGCCCCCCCCCCCTCACCTCCCCCCACCTCCCCCTCACCCCCCCCCCCACCCCCCCCACCACCCCCTCACCACCACCACCACCCCCCCCCCCCCCCCTCCCCCACCCACCCCCCACCGCCCCCCCATGCCTCCATCTGTAAAATTTCACACAGGTCAGGGGGCGGCAGGTAGGCAGCTGGAAAGTTACCCGAGGAACTTTAAAGGAGCTCCCATCTGCAGAGCGGCCTGCATGGGCCTGTGAAATTCTGCCCTGTGTTTTTGAATCCAAAGTTTAAATCATTGAGATGAAGTACCCGCTCTTCCAGAGCATTTACATCTTCCCCCATTGACTTGTGATTCCCACGCTGCGGGTTAAGGCTCTTTGAACAGGGAAAATAGGATCTGTTTGAACTCAGCACTAATTTCAGATGGCCCTGCTGAGATTGGGGTTTCCAGCCTGTGTGGATCGCAGTGCCGCCCCACCAACCCCCATCTCCTTCTCCCGGCCGGCAAACATGGGATCTACCAGAAATGGGGCGCGGGCTTCCCCCCTGCCACCATTTTTAAATGCCTACACAGCCAGCCCCATGTCCCCATGCCCCCATGCCACACCTCAACCCCCTCCGCCAATCAACTCTACATATGATGGAATACCTGTGGGGCGCGTGCGAATGTCATCTTACCTGCCGAGTTACTTTTCATGGTGGACTCGTGCAGCCCGGAGCAAATATTCTGGAAGGCAGCCTTTTGGTCGGGAGGGCTGCTGAAAGGCAATGGGCCGACGACTCGTTCCCTCCGCTCCTGTGCCGTGTCCTCGGGCTCCGAACGTGCGGCCCCCGGCCCGCACAGCCTGGCGGCTTCGCAGTCCTCAGCCGCGGCCAAGTCACTGTCCGTGTCCTCTGGGATTATGGGAATGCGTTGGCTCAGCTCACAGCAGCCGGCCGTGGCGGGAACTGGATGGCGGTTGTGAAGCGCCTCCTCGGCGAGGGTATACTGCACGCTCACTGCATAGTCCTCGGCGAAACAGCTGCTGCCGTGGTGAACCTGTTTCTCCTCATAAAAGCAGCAGGGCAGGCCCTCGAATTTCCCCGCACTGGTTTGACACGGGGAGCCTGCGTTAATACTGTACAAACTCTGCGACGCAGTCCGAGAATCAGCACTCCTCCCACACTTGTTGCAACAGGGCACGTTCAACAATGAAAAGTGACTGTCCGTTTTGCCATCATCGGCCCCTTTGCAGTCCAAAGGGTGGATTTCAAAGCAACAGGTACAGGCCTGCTCAGGCACTGCCCCCGCTGCCCCTGCTGCCTCTGGCCCACCCCAGCTGTTACTGTCCACAGTAGACCCAGAAGAGCACTCGGGCCTATCTTCTGAGGTAGTGGCATTCGAATCCCTGTACTCCAGTGAGGAATTGCTGCTATAGTTCATGTCCATGCTACAGTTTGAGAGTTGGTCCCCTGGGGATGGGGCCTGCGGGGGTCTGCTGTCACCACTGGGGGAGGCACAGCTGTACGCTGGAAGCTCATCCTCCTGTGGTCCCGCCATCAGCAGGCCCCCACCCCGCCCCAAACCCGGCTCGCCGGCCCTGCAGGGGCTCCGGCTCCGATAGACATAGGGGTCGTAGTCGCTGCTCAGGGAGCTGCGGAAGGTGGAGCAGCTGCCGTAGACGCCCTGGTTGCTGACCTCGGTGCAGTCCAGCATGGAGTCGCTGGAGGAGCAGTGGCACTGCCCCGAGCTGCTGCTGCTGCTACTGCTGTCACTGCCGGGGCAGTCAGCCAGGTAACCGCTGCACACTGACCGGTGACCATGGTAACAGCTGAAGCTCGAGGTGCTGGCTCCATCCAGGTGGGAGGACGGGGGAATGTGGACCACCGTGGGGTACAGCATGCTCCCGCTGGGCTGAAATGGACGGGAGGGCCCCTTATGATTAATAACCGCTGCCTGGGATTCTGTCTGTGGGTAGCTTAGTCCTTGAATGTAATAATGTTGATACATAGTCTCATACTGAGAAAAGCAAGTAGCTCTTGAATAGTTCCGCCCACTAAATTTAGGCCTCCTGAAGTTATGAGTCTGAGGGTAAGCCCGATGTTCCAAGTTACAGTGATGAGTGCTCAAACTGTGGACAGGTGGGTAACTTCTGACGTAGGCACTTGATTGTGCGGGGTACAGTCCCTGCTCACTGTGCTGGTCCACCGTGAGCACAGTGACAGGGTTCCCGTGTGGGTCCATGCTCGTCCTGGTGGGGTACGTGGTCAGTTGGCTCGTCCTGTGAACACGGCCGGGATAGTGGACAGGGAGAACCACCCGCTGCCTGCTGCGGCCTTGGCTGTCAGCCTCCATGCAGATGGGGCCGTTGCTTTCTTTCTTTCGCTCTGCGGAGATAAAGGAGGTGTAAGTCGTGTTTCACAAGACAGATTTCAGTACAGAGTTGAACTGCCATTACCTGCACTCATGTTAACATTGACCTAGCGTACGGCTTTCTCTTGTCAGCTATATACCTGTTTTAATATTGTTGCTCAGACACGGACAATATCGCCTGCACGTGTGGTTACATTTTTGTGATTTATTAAAAATATTTTGGAGTGGTGGCGAAGGAGGAGTGGCTCCCTACCAAGATCCTCAGGGCTTCTGTTGATTTTGATGGGGCGAATGGCCTCCTTCTATGACTCTATTGGAGCTCCTAGCTATACAATGATAGTGATGTATTTCTGCGGTGATAACATGATGGTGTCATGCACAAATACCACTCCTCTTTGTCTATGGGTTGGGCATAATGCCACAGGTAGCAGGTACAGAATGTTGGGCCCAGCCTTCAAACCCTCCTACGCCCCCACAGTGCAGCTGGTGGAGAGGAAGTGATTCAGCAGACTCTTCAATACAGTGTTGAGGGAGTGCAGCATTGTTCAAGCTGTTGTATTTCGGTTGAGACATAAAGTCCAGTATTCTGCCCAACATTTATCCCTGAATCAACAACACTAAACCAGGTTACCTGTCCCACCTACTTTATTACTGCCTTGCAGGCCTTGTTGTATGTAAAAAGCCTGCGGCATTTCATAACGTTACAACAGTATTGACACTCCAGTGGACAAGAAAATTGGGCAAGGTGTAAAATAGCTTGTCAATTCACTAGCAAAGCACAACTGCCCAAAATAACATTCGCCAAAGTTCTTGTTTTTAGGGGTCAACCCGTATCTCCTAATATATAACTAAATGATCATGTAACCCAGGGTTTAGTAACAGTAATCCTTTGTGATCTAATTGGATCTTCTTAGCTTTCACAAGATGCTTCTTCAATCTCATCAAAAAGGTAGGCCTGAGAAAACACTTGGTGAGGCCAGGAACATAAGGTTGAGCTGCTTAATGTTACAGTGAATGAATGCACAGAGTTATAATCAGATTCGCTTAGTGCTGTCAGCACAACTTGTCCTCATGTAACAAGACGAAAAAGTAAAAATGGTGTACTTCCCCACATGGTTAAGTCATCTTAATTAACTAAAGCATAGTAACTTCTAAGTACTTTCCTCTATTCTCCTTCTGAGCTGGCCAAAGCTTGCGTGGGCAACTTTATGTATTATAACCTGACTTTACATGACTCCTAGATCTGATTGCCCGTCTGGAACTCTAGCCTCAGTTTATTTATATCTAATTGTCATGATCTATAATGAACAGAAACTTTCCAATACAATGAGCCAGAGATATTAGATGATTGCTGAGGTAAGCTAATGAATTGGTTCCTGGGAAACATACCAGTAGCATGAATTCCTTTTATGTCCCAGTGGTCCACGGGCTGGATTTTCGCTGAGTCGGAATGATTTGGGGGCCCTTTAAAAATGGTGGCCGGGACCCGATTCCTGGATGCCCCACCCCATTCCCGGGGTTTCTGATTTTCAGGAATGCCTTTTAAAGGTGCAGGCTGGTTCAGGTCACAAGTCCACACCATGCACTCCCAAACTGGTCGGCTACATTGCAAGGAAAGGCACGTCCTAGTTCACCACAATTCTCATGGATTCAGGCCAGGTTTTCAAAGAGTTGTGGTTCATGGTACTTGTCATGAAGCTATTAACGTATATAATGTTACTGGAAATTATTTTTTTTAAATAGAGATTTGGGTGTGTCCGTGTATGTCTTAATTGGACTAAAGCCAGCTAGTCTGGCTGCTTTGATGTGTAGTGGTTTTGAGATGTAAACAGAGGTAGAGGTACATTTGCATTTTGTTGAATAAAGCATTCAAGAGTGGGAGTGAAACTTTGCACCTAGCTAGGAGACACCAAGCAATGTTCATATTATTAATAAAATTCGTGCTAAAAAAGGAGTTCAAAGAGCCTGGTGGTACAATGAGCATTTACATTCAAAGGTGGGTGCTGGGTATAACAGAAGGGAGTTTTGTTTGTATAAGATATAGGCATGTAACATCAAAGCCTGAAAGTCTACAACTGTCTGCAAAGGGACCAAATTGAAAGGAACCTCATTTTGAATTTGTATGGTGAAAGTGCTTTGCCTCGTGTCCAGTTAAGTCTGGTTAATTCTATTGGTTATTGTTGCCTTAGTGGAGATTAATTTGGGAATTAGTTAAAAGTTATGATAGTAGTAATTTGTAGCAATGTGTATCTGTTTAATATCTTGTTGTAAATTAATAAATGCCTCATTTAATTTGATATAAAAACCTCTCAAGAACTGGTGATCTTATTCCTGAATTTAGAGCTGCAACTCAAAACATACCAATTGAAAATATAGGTTATGACAATTGTTTAAAGTTTCCCTCTGGGATTTTAAATAACAGCCTTTAACAGTCTTGGCAGGATAAAATTTATAATTTCTTGATTGGTTTGGAATTAGTGAATCTTGAGCACAAAAAGCACTTTGCATTCAGGAATTGGTGAGGTGTTTTAGAAGTGGTGAGACTGCAAGGTGGCTTTGGCAATTACTAAAACTTGTCTGGGTGTAGAAGATTTAGCTCTGATTGGGTTGCACCAAATAACCAAGAGCAAGTTAACAAGAGTTGGCAGATAAGTTAAAGTTGGGGTTACCTGAGGATGCTGGGAAATCAGATATAATTAAAATAATAGCACAGCATTCACAGTTGCAAGTGATACCTGACACTAGTAAGTCACAGCTGGAGGTAATGAGACTTCAGTTACAAATGAAGACGCTTGAATTTGAACAAGCAAAGGAACTAAAAAAGCCAGAATTAGAAACAAAGGACAGAGAAATAGCTTTTAAAAGGGAACAAGTAGAAAGGCAGGAGAGAGAAAGAAAGCAGATAAGGGAATTAGAAATTGTGAAGATATAGGAGGAAAGAGAAAAGAGAGAATTCCAACTGAAAATGTTGGCAGTTTAAAAAGATACTTCAGTAGGTGAGGAAGGACTTATCTCCAGAGTAGAACTCAGTGGGGAGATGTTTAAATTTGTACAAGCTCTTCCAAAGTTGGAGGAAAAAGATATTGAAACATTCTTTATTTCATTTGAGAAGCTAGCTAAACAGATGAAATGGCCACAGGAAAACTGGATGTTATTATTACAGTCTAAGTTAGTGGGTAGGGCCCATGAGGTATATGCTTTGCTTTCAGAAAAAATGTCGGTGAATTATGATGTGGTGAAAAAGACTATTTTGAGTGCATATGAGTTGGTTCCTGAGGGATACAGGCAGAAATTTAGGAATATGAGAAAACAGCCTGGGCAAACTTATGTCGAGTTTGAAAGAGTAAAACAAAGTAATTTTGACCGGCAGATTCCGGCGTTAAAAATAGAGACAAAATATGCAGCTTTTAGGGAAGTCATTCTTTTGGAAGATTTTAAAGATTCAATCCCTTCGCTAGTGAGAACTCATGTGGAGGAACAGAGGGTTCAAACTGTAAGGCAAACAGCAGAGGTAGCTGATGATTGTGAGTTAGTTCATAGAGCTAAACCTTTTCTCGTCACCCTTTTAAATTGGAAAAGGATAAAAAGTGGGAAGGTGAAAGGAAGGTAGGTCGTCAGGGAAGAGAAAGAGTAGCTGTAAGTTCCTAGTGAGTTTCTTCTCATAATAAAAAGGAAGACACTGAAGGTAGGAGTGACATTTAAAAATTAAGGTGTTTTCATTGTAATAAAGTGGGCCACTTGAAGTCGGTTTGTTGGAAATTGCAGGAAAAATCTTTTGGAATTATTGGAGTATAGCATAGAAACACTCTGGAAGTAAAAGTACTATGGGTTCTGAGGTTCAGGCACAGGAGAAACCAATAGCTTGTGTACAGGTGAAATGGAGAATCAGTGACAGGTGAAGAAGTGGGGATGTGTTCATAGTTTACTCAAGAGAATTCTGAGGAACTGGTTGCAGAAATGCTTAAAGAATTTGTGTGTGAAGGCAAAGTCTTTCCATGTGTACAGGGTGGAGTAGGTAAAGATGTTAAAATTTTAAGAGACACAGAGGCTACTCAATCCTTAATGTTGTAGGATAGTGATAATTGTTGTTCAGAAGGAGTGTTACAGGAGAAGTGGGGTTCATGGAGATGCTAAATCTATTCTCTTGTGGAAGGTAAATTTAAAGAGCAGATGGAAGACTGGTGAAGTTATAATTGGAGTGGTGGAAAAATTGCCCATTGCAGGGGTTCAATTTATTCTGGGTAATGATATAGCTGGATCACAAATGTAGGTGATGGCTATGGTAGTTGAGCAGCCTGTAGAAGTGTTTTCAACAGAGGTGTTACAGAAGGAACATCCTGGATTGTTTCCTGATTGTGTTGTAACAAGATCAAAGCCTCACAGGGAAGAACAAGAAAAACAAAAAAGACAGGCAGCTCAAGGGCAAGAAGAAGGTGTCGAAATCCAATTAGCTGGCACTGTGTTAGATAACATTGCTCAGGAGGAAAGAATACAGGATAATTCAGCTGAAGTGTCTAACTCAAGGAGGTTAGGGGAGTTACAAAAAATGATTTGCAATTAAAACAGTTATATCAGAAGGCTTATTCAAAAACAGAAGCAAGATGTATTCCAGTATGTTATTACCTTTGGGGAGATATTTTAATGAGAAAGTAGAGGTCGGATCATGTCTCAGCAAATGAAACTGAAGGGAGGTGCATCAGAAGAGTGTAGAAACGAGATTCTGTGGATTGCTCATGAAATTCCAATGGGGGGACATTTACGAATAAGGAAAACACAGGAAAAGATACAGAGGTTTTTTTTGGCTAGGATTGCATAGGGATGTAGTCAAATTCTGTAGAACCTGTCATACATGTCAAGTAACAGGAAAATCACAAGCAGTGATTAAGCCAGTGCCTTTAATGCCAAAACTAGCATTTGAAGAAATTTACCACGGTCATGATTGATTGTGTAGGATCCCTCCCTAAGACTAAAAGTGGAAATCAGTATCTACTGACAATAATGGATATGTCTACCAGGTTTCCTGAAGTGATACCTTTATAAGAAATATTACAACTAAGAAGATTGTGGAGGAGTCAAATTTCTTTACAAGATATGGTTTACCTAAAGAAATACAATAAGATCAGGGTTCAAATTTCATGTCACAGCTGTTTAAGGAAGTAATGAACAGTTTGTTGGATAAAACAGTTTAAGTCAACAGTTTATCATCTGAGGTCAGATGGAGCTTCAGAAAGATGGCATCAAACTTTAAAAACTATGATGACAGCATACTGTCAGCGTTATCCACAAGATTGGGATACAGGAGTTCCATTTTTGTTATTTGCTATTAGAGATGCTGCTAATGCATCAACTGGTTTTAGCCCTTTTGAGCTAGTTTATGGTAATAAGGTAAGGGGACCACTGAAATTGATTCATGAGTAATTGGTGGGTCAAAATTCAGAAACTATTCTCCTGGATTATGTATCAAATTTTAAGGAAAGATTGAACAGAACATGTGAGTTGACTTGGGAACATTTAAAGATATCACAGCAAATTATGAGAGTGGAGGCAGATAAGAAAGCTAAAGCTCACAGTTTTGTTTCCTGAGAGAAAGTACTAGTTTTGTTATCAGTACTAGGTGATGCATTAAATACAAGATTTATTGGGCCTTACAGGATTGAAAAGAAATTGAGTGTAGTAAATTATTTAATAAATATTCTAGATAGAAGAAAGAAGCAGAAGTTGTGTCATGTAAATATGCTTTAAAAGTATTTTGACAGGGAAGAGGAACAAAAAGAGGTATTTGTGATGGTGGATGATGAGAGAGGTAGAAGTGCAGGACTCTGAAATTGATTTTCCTCTAATCAAATTGGATAACGAGGGGGTGCTTGAAAATTTAAATGAAATATTGAGTTACCTTCCAAGTGTCAAAGTGATTTGGAAAAGCTATTGCAGTCACACAAACCTATTTGTGGAAATAAGTTGGGAAAGACACATATAGCTTTACATGATGTATATATAAAATTTCATTTTCAATAAGGCAACATCCTTATAGATTAAATCCGGCAATGTTATTACAAGTACAAAAAGAAATTGATTTCATGCTTCAAAATGATATCATTGAGTCTAGTTGCAGTAACTAGAGTTTGCTTATTGTAGTGGTACCAAAACCTGATGGAACAGAAAGACTGCGTGTGGACTATCGAAAGGTGACTGTGGTGCCAAAAGCAGATTAATATTCCATACTACGATTAGAAGATTGTATTGAGAAAGTGGGACAATCAAAATTTATCACAAAGATTGACTTGCTAAAAGGATATTGGCAGGTACCATTGTCGGAAAGAGTAAAGGAGATATCAGCTTTTGCAATGCCAATGAACTATATCAGTTTAAAGTCATGCCATTTGGTATGAAGAATGCAGCTGCAACATTTCAAAGACTGACAAAGTAATTGCAGGTCTAAGCAATTGTGCTGTTTATATTGATAATCTAATTGTTTTCCGTCAGATGCAGGAGGAGCATTTACAACATCTGGAAAAATTATTTACTCGACCACAAGAAGCTAATTTGGTGAAGAACTTGGCTAAAAGTGAATTTGCAAAAGCGCAAGTTATGTACCTAGGCCATACCATTGGATATGGTAAGGTGGCTCTGAGAGATGTGAAAGTTAAGGCTATCGTGCATTTCCCAGTTCCTACATCAAAATGAGAAGTTTTGAGATTTCTGGATATGAGTGGGTTTTACTGGAAATTTGTACCAAATTTTAGCCAAGTGTTGCTCCACTGACTGAACTATTAAAAAAGAACAAGATACTGGAATGTCAGAAGTCATTTGACATTCTGAATAATACAGTTTGAAAACTGTATTAACTACTACACCAGTTTTGACAGTACCCAATTATGCCAAGCAATTCAAGTTGGCTTTTGACGTCAGCGATATAGGCATTGGGGCTGTACTGTTACAAGAAGATGACACTGGAATTGAAAAACCGATAGGGTATTTCTCACAGAAGCTGAATGTACAACAGAGAAGATATTCAACGATCGAGAAAGACACTTTGGATTTGGTGTTAACCTCTTTGAAAATTATGTTGCAAACAATTCATCAGAAACAATTGTTTATGCAGACCATAATCCTTTGAAGTTTTTGGACAAATTTTGAGATAAAAGTGCAAGGCTTTTTAGGTGGAGTTTATTATTACAATCTACGTATTATACATATTGCTGGAAGAAAAACATCTGTTTGCAGATGCATTATCAAGGGTTTGAAGCTTAAAAGAGAATTGGACATTTTTTTTTAAAAAAACCATGACGCTGAACTGGGATAATTTCTGTTGATATTAAGTTATGGTAATGCATGGGTCTGGTAATGGAATGGTCTAATAAGTATAGGAGATAGTGTGAGATGTGTTATTAAAAAATGAAACTGTCTTTTAGAATTATGACAGTTCATTTTTTGATAGGAAGGGGGATGTCATGAAGCTCTTAATGTATATCATGTTATTGGAAATTTTTTTTTATAACTGGAGGTTTAGTCTGTGGGTGTGTCTGTATATATCTTAATTGGATTAAAGCCAGCTAGTCTGGGTGCTTTGACATATAGTAGTTTTGAGATGTAAACAGAGGTAGAGGTATATTTACATTTTGTTGAATAGAGCATTCAAGAGTGGGAGTGAAACCATGCACCTAGCTAGGAGACACCAAGCAATATGTTTATATTACTAATAAAATTGGTGCTATGAAAGGAGTTCAAAGGGCCTGGCAGTACAATGAGAATTTACATTCAAAGTTGGGTGCTGGATATAACAGAAAGGAGTTTTGTATGTATAAGGTAAAGGCATGTAACATCAAAGCTTGTAAGCTTACAACTGTCCGCTAAGGGACCAAATTGAAAAGAACCTCCTTTTGAATTCATACGGTGAAAATGCTTTGCCTGGTGTCTGGTTAATTCTATTGGTTATTGTTGCCTTAGTGGAGATTAATTTGGGAATTAGTTAAAAGTTTTGATAGTAGTAATTTGTAGCCATGTTTATGTGTTTAATATCTTGTTGTAAATTAATCAATGTCTCATTTTGTTTGATATAAAAGCCTCTCGAGAACTGGTGGTCTTATTCCTGAATTTAGAGCTGCAACTCAAAACTTACCAATTGAAAATATAGGTTATGACAGTTATTTAAAGCTTCCCTCTGGGATTTTAAATAACTGCCTTTACCAACTGCTGTGTCATAACATACCTCAGAGGTGTCTTGCACCACAGTCTGCATGAGGGGACCTTATGAAAGATTCCCTTCATGCCTCCCATGCCAAGGTATGCCCATCCCCAGATATCCCTTGTGAGCCCTCATGGGTTCCATGACAAACTATATTCCCCCTAAAAATCCCTATGGACCTTCATGTGCCCCATGCCAAGCTATTCCCCCAAACAACCCCTATGGCCTCTCATGCCACCCATGGGAAGCCTTGGCACTTCCATGCCTATTTACCTATGCATGGTTTAGAATCAATATACCCTATAATGACAGTTGGTGTGTAAAAAGGGCTTTAACAATAGTCATTAATTGATAACTTTTTCAAGAGCGCGTCTCCACACCCAGCAGCTCCATGGCTGCTTCCGAACTTTTTCACACAAAACCCCCCCAGCCAACCAACGGAAATTGGCCGAGCTGTGATTTTTCCCAACTCCTGCTACCTGCCTCAAGGATGAAAATCCAGGCCTACACTTCAAATCTGTCCTTTTCCCAAAACATTTGTATGGAAACCTGGTCAAAATAGTTCCTGTTTGGTGACAATATTTGTTACTGATTAAAATTTTAGTGAGATCCTTGGAAATATATAGGCCTGAATTTTTAGGTCAGCGGGTGGGCACAGTCGGAGGTCCGTTTCCCGGCTGATCCCGAGCCCATCAATCGCGCGCCGCCCGTGATTTCACACTGGCTGGCCAATTAACGGCCAGCCGGCGGAAAACGTGCGCTGAGAAGCCTAGCGCTGCTGGGGTGGGGGGGCGGGAGAAGGGTGGGCACTGACATGAACATGGGCACGGGCCAGCGCTGACAGAAAGCTCCCTGAAGGCAGAGAGCTGCCTCAGGGAGCTGAAGACCTGAAAAATAAAAAAAAAAAGGCTTCAGAAGCTGAAAGAAGCGTCCATGCATCATAATCAATCACCTGTAAATTCAGCTGCTGAAAATGCTGTCCATGGAAATTCATTTATATTTTCTTTCAACAAGGAAACTCATTCCACCTGCGGATGAGGTTTGATGAAAAATGTAAAGGCCGCCTGGCCGATTTGCCCATCCGCCAACCGTAAGGTTGGACGGGCAACAAAAAATTACAGACAATTATGCCGTTAATAGGCTTAATTGCCCTCTTTTGCGTGTGCCTGATGACCTGATGATCGAAATATCGCACAATTTCATGCTGGATCAGGTCGGGCACACCCGATCAGTGTAAAATTTTGTCCATAAACTGGCTGGACCGGCCAGAGCAAATTTCCCTTTTGTCATTTCGACTAAATTAAACACTTTTGATACTTTCATGTCTATTGTGTTGAAGGGTAGGTACTGGAAAATGGAACGTTTGCACTCAGTGACAGTGAAGGATCAGGGGATAACATTCAGAGATTTGCACTATAAAAATTCCCTATTTAGTGTGGCCTAACCCCAGACTCACATATACAACCGACTAAAGCAGATATGTCAATTATGCTGAATCATCAGTTGTTAGGCAGTACTGTGACTTCATGCTCACTTTAAATTAGATAAAGTGTACTGCATTTAGTTGAATGAGGACTTTTATCAGGGAGAGGCATTTCTGGCCTTTCTGTGGTTAACCAATAGCATTCTAACAATGTACTTTCTGGTGACCTTGTTTGGTGTGTGCAAAGAAGATTTTGACTGAAGTATTTCCGAAGCATAGTGTCAAATATTCAGGCGTCACTGCTCTGTTGCATTTCCACTTTAATTCTAGCTGAAGGGTCACAAATTAGGCCGAAACTTTGAAATGCTGGGACCCTGCCCATCAGTGACAGTTCCCGATGACCTGTAAGAAGTGGAGGTTTCATCTGCCCCAAACAAGGTCATCAATGTAACCTCTATCTGGGAGTGTCCTCAGCCTATTAAACCCCAGCCAGATCCTTGGACGCTGTTCTGCCTCGTCAGACCAGGTGCACCAGTCTGAGGGTCCTGGGTCAATTCTGCATCCCCAAAAGTGGGGCTTGGAAGAGTCACCAAACACCACCCACCCTCCCAAACCAAATCTACCGCACAAAGCCACATTTTCTAGTCTGTCTATCTTGCTGAGTGAGCACACCCTGAGTACTGCAAATGCCTGCCAGATCATTAAACTTAAGTGCATCTCGCTCCTGACCGCAAAATTCTTGCCAGGGTCAGAGCAAGAGGCTCTTAGTAAACAGGCCCTGGCACTGCTGCCAGGGTCCCACCACCACCACCACCACCACCCCTCCCCCGCACCCCAACCTCCCTCCACTTGCTAATTTTTGGCCTCTCGGTTGTCTTGTTTACTTTGTCATTAGAAATTCAATAGCTAAAATTGAGATAGCATCATTCCCTGGCCTGAAGGGACTGGCCATGAAACTCTCCTAGGTTTGATGAGGATGAACTTACCGATGATGTTGTGCCTGCAGTGTGGACAGGTATGATGCTGGAGGAGCCAGGGATCCACACACTTCTTGTGGAACCGGTGTGTGCATGGGATCACACGCAGCTCCTGTCAATAAGAAAGTTGTCATTTAGAAAAGAGACTGGATGCTTTAAAACTCAAATGTGCTGAAAAGTGCCAGTGTAAAACTATGTTTGACTGATTAACAAAGGCGAAAGGCCTTGCCCATGCATTGACCAATCTAATCATAGAACTTAAGAAAGATAAATGGAAATACAATGTTAAAGTGCTTCTTATCACTTATACAGGCCCTTAGAAAGTGCTTGTGGTGAAATACTAGTGGAATAAGTTTTTTGCTTTCTATAAATCTAGGGTATAAAAGATCAACACTAAATATTACTTATAAAAGTAATCTCTAGGATCAAATCCAATTATGTTTCAAGGCAAGGAAATGGAACTGATAGGTCTGAGTACCCATTCAAGAAAGGAGGAAGTTAGAATCGCATCCTGGCTGACTTTAATTCTCCTGCCCAGGCAAAGAAAAGTCAACACAAAAGATAACAAGCCCTGTTCCTTCCGCCACCATCCCTTTTCACAATGAGAAGATATTACAAGTGCCTCACACTGTATTCAATAACTGACAAAGCTCTGGAATGGCTGACTTTCTAGGTCACAGATCATAGCCCATATCCAAATGTTTTTAGCTGCACACCCACACTGGATGAGCTCACCCTATGTCTTCCTGCTCCTTTTTCCTCCTGGTTTAAAAGCTGATGTCAAACCCGCCAGCTGATATTCAGGCCTAAGGCTTCATATTAGTTTCAGAGGCTTCAGTGAATGCATCTTCCATGGGAAAAATTCTGCCCCCCACCGTTGGGGGGGGATGTGTGGGAGTGGATGGGCGCGCCTCCGATCGGCGCCCCCAAGTGGAGGTGTGCTGCCATTTTACGTGGGTGGGCCAATTAAGGCCCGCCCAGCGTGATGTCCGCTCAGGAGCGCCATGTGCTCCCTGTGCTGGCGGGGGGGGGGGGGGGGGGGGGGGGGGGGGGGTGGGGGGAGGGGGGGTGTGGTGGGCGAGATTCCCTCAGCTGAGAGTGCACTCTTTTGCGCAGGTGCGCATGTGACACTGTCACATGAGTTGGGACATGTCCATAACTTTTTTTGAAACCTTTGATAAAATTTTAAATACCCTCATGAAACCGCATCCAGCCGGTGGATGAAGTTTCATGCTTTTTCTGAAGCCCGCCAGGGCTCCCAGCCTGCCTGCCAACCTTAAGGTCAATGGATGGGCAGGTCCATTAATGACCTTAATTAGTTTTTCAGTCCATTAATGACTTTAATTAGTTT
The DNA here is from genome assembly GCF_017639515.1 of Carcharodon carcharias. Lineage (NCBI taxonomy): Eukaryota > Metazoa > Chordata > Chondrichthyes > Lamniformes > Lamnidae > Carcharodon > Carcharodon carcharias. Next base: position 48,745,089 of record NC_054479.1, on the reverse strand, counting down.
TTCAATGGCCTCAATAGGCCGTTGAGAGGTCGGTGGGCACGCAGCTGACTTGGCTGTGCCCCCGCGACCTGAAAATGGAAATGACATGGGGTGACGTTGGTAGTTCCACCCGACATCAGCCCGCGTCATTTTACATGTTGGCGAGTGGGCCCCGCCACCCGCTTACCGACCGGAAGTTCCTGCCCCATGATCTTTTATGTCTTGAAAGACAAAATGTTCGGAGACCTTCAACTGGTCCTCTTTTGATTTCTATAATTTATTCTATTCATTTCTTTTTGTCCTCCTCTAGCCACAGTTCTGCAGCAGCCATGTCACACGATCACTCTTGGATTGGTATGGCTACACCCAACATTGACCTTTGACCCAAGGCGGAAAAACTTTTGCCTGGGCTGCACTAGGTTGTGAACAAGGGTTGGAACTGAAGACAGAATATTGATTCTCAAATCATACTGCTTTCAAAGTCATGGTATGAAGTCCAAAAATAACATGAACAGCAGCCAATACATAGATGTAATGCAATATTGCCATTGCTCCTTGGGAATCATTGGTAAATTGGGAAGTAGGAAAAGCTCAGGACAATTGGAACTGGACCCTGATTCACATGAATACTTCATAAAATTCTTTTATAACTGTAAAAAAAACCTCTCAGGCCTTCTTAAGATTCTAGAATTTTCTGGTAAATCAACTGAAACTGAAGAACTTCCATTGTTACTATTTGATCAAAAAGAAAGGGCCCCACAATTTTCTCTTTGTTAACATCTACATGCTAATCAAGCCGACTGTTCTGCCCTGTGGTTCCCAGAAGTTTGAAATAATCACACTATTTTACACGGATACAAGAGCTGCCATCAAATTCATTTCTCAGATCTCACCATGTGCTGGGGGCATGCTGGACATCTGACTGCAGTGCATCAGTGAATGTGGCACCCTGGGCACCTGAACACATACAGCCCCCACCGGATCCACCACCCGTCCCCCCAAATCATACTGGAACTATGCAATAATGCCAACCATAATGAAGCAAGCATTTCACAAACTGCTTGAATTAAACAAAAACCAGTTTGAAATAAGAGAAACTTTCTCCACCTCTCCGTCGACGTATCTTTCCAAGCAGATAGCACAGTCTGAGGTGGAGCTGCTACTGATCGTGTCTGAAGCACCACAGCTGCCTTCTCTGGGAACTTTGCTCTTCGATTTGAATTTTCTTGTTTCCATCTTCTCCAGGGCTTGGACTGCCATTCTGTTCATCGAGCTCTGTAGTAAGGTAGAAATATTTGCATGAATTGCACCAGTCAGTTGTTTGTTGCAGACAGTTTCTTTGCTAGAAGCTCAAAATACAGTAGAACTTCTTAATCCCTTGATCTTCCAAATGCTCCTACAATTTAAAGACCATGAAAACCCAAGCTCTAAATAACACTGCATTATCTACATCACCTTTACCTCCCACTCAACTGTGGTGCTGCCCAATGCTGTAGGCCTTAACTCTTCAACTCTCTTTGTAGACAGTAATTTACTGTTGGACTTCAATAATTTTTTACACTAATAAATATTTGCCTACAGCACGTGTATACCAGTACTCTTTCATGCAGCGGGTTTTGCATCTTGTGCCAGCTGTTTCATTGATCCCAGAGGGACCAGTGTTGCATTGTTACCTTGCCCAAATGCCCTTAATCATGCATCAGCAATAATTAAAGTATATTCAGCTACAAGGGTACATGACAGTTGAGTTCAAGCTTCTCACTATCTCATGTCCACACATGTACACTTCCAGCAGTGGAGATTGGGGTCACTGAATACCAATTAGTGGCTGTTTCCACTACTCCCAACCCAGGGACATCGAGGTGTCATGGCTACCTTCATCACCTCCTCACTCCCTGCTTAAAGTTAGGTAACAACACACAGTGGCAAACAAATTTTAGCCATGGCTAGTTGTTGGGACTTGTCAATCCCAGTTGCATGCTGGCCGAGTTGGTACTATAGATGGAGTTGATCAGCAGACGCTTCTTAGGTAGAGCACATCCTGTTTATTTACAAAGGTACTCAGCAGCTACTCATGAGTGCTTACACTTCTAATTCCATCTCTATACTAATGATTACTAACTACAGACTACTGGCTACGGAGGTAGCCCGCGCTACTCCTCTATTGATTACACAAGATCATGTGATCTTCCTTTATAACTTTCTTCTTAAAAGTATACTACACATTAGATAAAACCATAATTAGCACATCCCACTCCCTTTACTTGGAAACACATTTTATATTTACGATTACAATTTTCTCAAAAATATCAAATTATTTACACCTATAAGTAATTTACAAATTCAGTCTTTCAGGGGGTTTCCTTATGCGTGTAGAATGTCTCATCTACAGCTTCAGATTCTTTGTCAGGAACCCCCTTTTCTGAAGCTGTCTGAACATCAGGTTCTTCGGAGGGCATCTGCAAACCTGTTTCCTCAACTCTCGCAGGTACAACAGACACATTTGTACTAGGTTGAGTTTTCTCAACAGGAAACATTGACCTGGTCGTGAACACTGCTGGAATCATTTCTTGGTGATTTGTTTCTCTGTTCCTTAGTTACTCCACATGTCTCCATATGACTCGGCCTTCCACCTTCATGTGGTAAGATAGAGGTCCAGTCACAGCATTTATTTCACCCGATAACCACTTTGGTCCTTCTCCAAAGTTTTTCACATATACCGTCTCTCCAATGGTACATTTCCTGTCACGACTATGCAAATCATTTCTAGTTTCCTGACTTCCCTGATTCCTTTCCACCTTTCCCCCTAAATTCGGCATTATTAAGCTGAGATGGGGTTTTATCAATAACTCCGCAGGTGTGACATCTGTTGTTGTGTGAGGGGTAGTCCTGTAATGAAAAAGAAAGCATACTAGCTTGGTTGCTAAGGAATCTCCAGTTAACTTTTCCATGCCTGCCTTGAACATTTGAACTGCCCTTTCGGCCAGTCCACTTGAGGAAGGGTGGTACGGTGAAGTTTTTACATGAGTGATACCGTTGATGCTGATAAGCCGTTGAAACCCAGCACTCGTAAATGCCGTTCCGTTATCAGATAGGATCACTTTTGGTAGTCCATTAATGGCAAAACTTTGACGTGGCTTCCCAATTGTAGCAGAAGATGCTGGTGACTTCACCTCAGAAATGTTCATCCATTTTGACTGGGCATCAACAATGAGCAGAAACATTGTTCCCATGAACGGTCCCACATAGTCAATGTATAACCACACCCATGGCCTTCCTGGCCACTCCCAAGGGTGTCACAGAGCAATTAAAGATAACTTTTGCAATTGCTGACACTGCACACAATTCTTCACTAAATTCTCTATTTCTCCATCCATCCCAGGCCATCATAGATAGCTGTGTGCTATGGTCTTCATTCAGGAAATTCCTGGATGGGCATTGTATAGTTCAATTAACAATGGCTTTCTCCCTTTTGGAGGAACCATCACTCGTGCTCCCCACAATAAGATGCCATCCTGGCTGGTTATTTCAAGTCTTCTGTTAAAATACGGTTTCATTTTGTCAGATGCAGGCTCTTGTGCCCATGAAGCTTTTGTTCTCTTACTTGAGATAGAACTGGGTCCCTACTTGTCCAGTCTCTGATCTGTCTAGCACATACCGGTGATGAATCTAAGAAATTTAACAATAAAACAAGTTCCTTGTGGAACTGGGGCATCCTGATATTTTTCTTGTAAAGGCTAATGACTCAGTGCATCAGCGTTTGCAATTTGATTTCCAGGCCTATGTACAAGAGTATAGTCGTACGCTGTCAGAATTAAAGCCCGATTTGTGCTTCTGTGTACTCTTTCTAAGTGTCTTCTTCTTTCTAGCACTGACTTTAATCTCAGCCTTCTTTTCGACTTCAATATTGGCCAGACTACTCTCAGATGTAAGCTCGACTTGAGTGGACTCAGTGGTTGGGTCTCCCAACCACTTGCATGATACATTACAAGTTTCTTCACTATTTTGTATATGTTTGCAGTGTTTCTAATATGGCAGCTAAGCATCTTTATAAAGGGAGCGGACTGCAGTTGATTCTGGGACCACATCTTTGTAATCACCTGCCCAGTTACCAAGTATATTATAGGACCACAGAAGTTTATTATATGATGAGACGTTGGTTGAATAAAATGACTAAGTTGAAAGTCCCAAGATTTCATCATCTGTCTGCTACTTTGAAAATTCTGCAACTTTTGCCTCCAAAGTCCCTTTAGCTTCATGTAACTGATTCTTCAGCTCTTCCATCTCTTTTTTGTATTTGTTTGCTGCCTCCTGGAAAATTGAAAATTGTTGTTTCCTTTCTGCCAACATATCCTTCAGTTTACTCAGAGAAGTGCTGAATTCTTTGTTTCTCTTTGTACTTTTCCAGTGGTACAAACTTAGACCTGAGGGAATCTTGTAGTGTGTGAAGGTCTCAGCAGGTTTTCTTTTCCTTCTGAATGTTGCTCACCTCACCTCGAACTCTCGTCAATAAGCATGGTCTCTTCGAGTTTCTTCTGTTGTTCTACCATGTTTTGATAGCCTGCTTTTCTACAGATTGTTCAGCCCTTACACACTCCTTTTCAAAAACACGAATGTTTCCAGTTTCCTTTTGGAATCTCAGTGGCCAATCAAGGTTGATTTCCCTCAGCCAGTTTCGCCCTAGGAGGCTTTGTGGTCTGCCTCTCAATACTAACACTGGCGGTTTTGCTGATTGGCTTCCGTAATGGATAGTTAACCTGCTTTTGCCTTTGGCTTGGATGTCTTCACCTATATATGTTTTTAATTTGGCATCAGTTTCTTCTAAATTTAATTGGTGTTCTCCAGAATTTAGATATCTGTAGGTAAGTTCGCCAATTACTGTGATGGAAGCTCCTGTGTCCACTTCCATTCTAACAGGTCTGCCATTCACTTTCACTGTTGCATGTATTGGTTCTGTCTTTCCAACCTTCAAATTAAACAACGAATAAATATCTGAATACATTGCTTTAGGCTTTTCTACACCGTAGATCTCACGGGGTTTTTTCTTTTGTTTGAAAGTCTTCATGATTCTTTCCTCGCACTGTCTCACTATATGTCCATTTCGATGACAATAAAAACATTCAATTTTTTTAAACTGCCAATCGTTATAAGACTACTTGTTTCCACCTCCATGGCAATTATTCCTTGTTTTCGCTGCTACGTCCTTTCTTTTTATTTTCCCATTTGCAAGGGCTGTTTCCTGCTTCTCGGCAGAGTCTTGCATTTTTATGCCCTTTTTGGCTGGGGCTTCCTGCCCATTGTGGAAGATGGCACCATTTTGCTCTCCCTGTAAGGCTTTTGAATCCCTTACTGCACTTGCCATGGCCAATGTGATCTCTAATGCCTTCTTAAAATCCAAATTTGTTTAGGACAGTAATCTCCTCTGAATCGTGTCCTCATTCACACCACACACTAAACGATCTCTGAGCATGTCATTTACCAAGATATACCAAACTCCCAATTTTCTATTAACTGCTTCAAACTTGCCGTGAAACAAGCAACTGTCTGCCCCGGGGCTCTATTTCTCGAGTTAAACTTGAACCATTGCATTGTTACCGAGGGATTTGACTGGTCATGACTCTTCACGAGGTCCACCAATTCATCAAAATTTTTTGAATCTAGGGCACTAAGTGCCATCAAACTTTGAATCAAGCCGTAGACTTTATCCCCACATGTAGATAAGAGGTTCATTCACCTCTTCGCTTCCCTCGTAATTTCGTTCACCAGGAAAAAGAACGCAAAGCATTCAATATAATGAGATCAATTGTCCATGGCTGGATCATAAGGATCAGTTCTTCTGAATTGCAGCATTCTGTGAGGGCATTGCTTCAACGATTTGAACGAAACTTCTACTTACAGTTACTGTGCAAGGTGCAGCCCGATTTTGTTTCTCTTGATTTCTTCCGTTAACTTATTTTACTCTCAATGCCAGTTTGTTGCATCTATGGTTTATCCTCGCTTTTTCCTCGTCACCAGTTTGTTGGGACTTGTTGATCCCAACTGCACGCTTGTTGTGAGATGGCTGAGTTGGTATTATAGATAGAGTTGATCAGCAGACATTTCTTAGGTGGAACACATATTGTTTTACTCAGCAGCTACTCGTGTACCTACACTTTTAACTCCATCCCTGTACTACTGACTACTAACTCCAGACTACTAACTACAGGGGTAGCCCGCACTACCCCTCTGTTGGTTAAACAAGATCATGTGATCTTCCTTTATAACATTCTTCTTAAAGGTATATTACACATTAGATAAAACCATAGTTACCACACTGGTCTTAATGGCTCAGGTACTCACTGGATAACCCACTCAGCCATTTGGTTTAGTCACAGTCTCTGTACGGGTTATATCCACTTGCAATTCAAGGCACCTCCTCTAGCCAACAGCATTTTATAAAAGGCTGCTTCAGGCTGTCGTTTACCAGTTGACAGGCTTGAGCCTTCGAATTACAAACTGTGCAGTGCATCATGCAAGACCTGAAGTTTGTGTATGTGCTTCAATTCTCAGAGTAAATACTTCGTTTTGTGAAGGTGGATACAGAAAATCTCACCACAAGGATTCAAATTGGAGAAAATCAACCTCAGAAATACACCAGCACAATGGGTCAAGATCTCCAAGGTCCGCTACTTGTAACAGAATCGCAAACCTGTTCTTTCTTAAAAGGTTTATAATTTCATCAGTCCACATAACATGTAGAGGAAATCCTCCTCCAGTGTTCAGCATCCTATTAACATGATTTTGTGAGTCATTTAGATTGTGATTTTTAAAGGAGGTATAAAATATTCCGGCAGTATATTCAAAATTGTTAACCAAGAACAGCCTCAACAAGCTACATAAAATAAACTGTCAACTTAGTCATTTTGTTCAACCAACGACTCATCAGGCAATAAAATTTTGTGGTCCTATCATATACTTGGTAACTGGGCAGATGATTACACAGATGTAGTCCCAGAATCAACTGCAGTCAGCTCCCTTTATAAAGATGCTTGGCTGCCACATTAGAAACACTGCAAACATATACAACATAGTGAAGAAACTTGTAATATATCATGCAAACATCAGTGTGAAGTTATATGCTTACTTATGGAATGGGGACACAAGATTCCTGTCAGGCCTTCTCCATCACTCTTATTGACACAACAGGCAAACACATTTACCCCAGTAAAGCTAAATTCTGTATCATTTAAAGCACCTATTAAGGGAGGAGGTAAGGATTCCATCCAAGGTTAAGACCAACAACTACAACTGCATATGTTTCTTTGGGTGGTTAATAATAGAATTTGACTTCGTTGTTGTGCTACATTTTTAAAACATGAATATTTTAGCTTAATGACTGGCACCCAAACCAACTCTCAAATCTACTAAATAGGAATCAAACTGTAAAAGATTGCTGCTAGTCTCAAAGCTCAAAAAAAAAATTGTGGGAGTCATTTTGACTCAAGGTAATGGCATGAAATGGGTGATATGGATCAGCCGCCTGTAATGCATTTCTCCTGATTTTCAGTTCTGTTGAAGTCGATAGAAATAAATGTCAGTGGAGAAGCAGAATGGGCGGTTATTCCGACCTTGTCTGTTTTACAATGCTCGAAGTCAAAGGTACGCCTCCCACATAAACCGGTTCACCATTCTCCTCCAAATATCTATCCAGATCCATGTTGAATTTATTGACACCATCCAATTTTACCGCCTCGCTGAGAACATTTACCTTCTTTCTAAAGTGGCTCAATCTAAGCTGCCTGATCATTTACAGGCTTAGGCTTATGCTGTCTTGAGGAAGCAGCAATTATTCAGGTTTGGGAGTTTCCAAAGTCATTATAATCTGTACTAGTTCAGTCAGATTAGTGCTTAAAAAAATGTCTGCCCCTTACCTGACTCCTACGTTGTTTGAGTTTGATTTTAATGAGTAGAACCAGACAAACGAGAGACACTACCACAAAGAAAGCCAGGAAGATCCCCATGTCAAAGTATTCTGTGGGCTGCTGGTGAGGCGGAAGGAAAGAAAAATGTTAATAGCTGGTCTACATTACAGATTATTGATAGAACTATAGTATTGTATAAATAAGCAGTTTCAGCCACAAATATTTCAATGACTGGTGACAAAAAACAAAGAGTAAGCATTGTCCAAAAGGCATATTCACCCTTGCTATCACATAAGTCTGTGCTAATATGCTTTCTAATTAATATTTCTAATTCCCTCTGCCATCATGAGTGGCAGCCAGTAACCATTAGTGCACAGGCAATATAGATATTAAATCCCCCAAAACAAAAGCAAAATACTGCAGATGCTGGAAATCTGAAATAAAAACAGAAAATACTGGAAATATCCAGCAGGTCTGGCAGAATCTGTGGAGAGAGCAAGTTAATATTTCAGGTTGATGATAGTTATGGAATATGATCCCAAAAAAATGGCAGGAGTCCTGGGAATCCCAGATTTCATGCAATAAAAAACAGAATAAGCCTTATTCAGTCACCGTGAAAGTAGTGACCATGATTATAAACAGCGAAGTTAAAAATGACCCCATGGGGCTGAATTTTCATCTCTGCGTGCGGGTGCATGCCTGACATTTATGAGTGTGAAATAGCGCACGATAACATTGGGCGACATTATCACGCACTTGTGCGATATTTCCGTTGGCGGGAGTCGGCAATCAAGAGCGCTGTTAAGCCCATTAATTCACTAATTAAAAGGAATTGTTCCCTGCCTGTCCAACCTTACGGTTGGCGGGTGGGCAAAAAGGCCAAGTGGCCTTTGGATTTTTGAGGAAAGCGCATACATGGGCAGGATGAGGTTTCTGATGTTAATTAAAAATGAGTTAAAAATGTTTAAATCTCATTTCTAACATGTCCCTGCTCATATGACAGAGTCACATGAGGAGACATGTTTTCCTTAATTTTACCATCTTTGTTTGTAAAATTAAAAATCTTCAGCTCCCTGAGGCAGCTGTGTGCCTTCAGGGAGGTTTCTGTGAGCGTACCCGCGTGCATGAACTGACTTCCACGCTTGTCCTCCTCCCCTCCCCATCCAGGCAACCCTGAGCATGATTTCAGTGCATGATTCACTAGCCGTTAATTGGCCAACCAGCGTGAAATCGCGGGCGGTGGACCGCTGCGCCCGCCCAACAAGGGGAAAATCCTCCTCCATGTGTTCTTATCATTTCTCAGGGAGCATCTACCCCATCACTTCCGTATTGATTTCATTTAGTTTGAATATGAATATATAGAGTCCTAGATACAGCGACGTTCAGCTCCCTTCTCAACACAGAAACAGCAGAAGTAGAAATAGCTTTTGAATATGAGCCATCGTTTCCTGAATCCTTTAGTGAATGGTTCCCAAAAAAGATTTCTGATTGGATCTGTGGCGCTCATGAGCAGGATTTCATCTTGCAAAAAACGATAAAGATTCCAACGCTGACTGCCTTTCTATTGCAGTTAATGAATGCACGGCATAGCATGGAACTGAGTTAACAGACCAGGAATGTTACAAGTTTGACTGTTGGTTGGAACTGCTACATATTCATGGGTATTAGTTAACCAGTTAAGGCTCCTGTGTCCCATCAAGGCGATGGTAATGCAGTGGTAATGTTACTGGGCTAGTAATCCAGGATCCCAGATTAATTCTGCATTCAGATCCCATTACAGCAGTTGAATTTAAACTAAGTAATTAATTTTTTAAAAAACTGGAATAAAATGCTATACTTATTAATAGTGTCCATGAAACTACTGGGTTGTCGTAAAAATCCAACTGGTTCACTAACATCCTTCATGCAAAGAAATATGCCATCCTTACCCAGTCTGGCCTACATGTAACTCCTGACCCACAGCAATGTGGTTGACTCTTAACTGCCCACTGAAATTGCCTAGCATGTTGTACCAAACAGCTACAGAATTTGGACTGCAGTGGTTCAAGAAGGTGGTTTGCCAGTACCCTCTCAAGGGTAAGAGGGCAATAAATGCCAGTGATGTCAAGATCCCAAGAACAAGTGAATAAAATAATCTTTTTGCCTGGCTGTACATAGGTGCCAGTTATCGACAGGAGCAGGCCAATTTGTTGTGCTACACATCCCCTTTTTTGTGGTTGAAAAGCCTGGTCAAGGATCATGCCCATTGAATGGGCAATACGCTGGAGGCTGATGTGGAACCTCCAAGCATCGAGGAGGGCGATGGTGGCATAGTGGTATTGTCACTGGACTAGTAATTCAGATACCCAGGGTAATGCTTTAGGGACCTGGGTTTGAATCCCACAACAGATAGTAAAATTTGAATTCAATAAAAAATCTGGAATTAAAAGTCATGAAACCATTGTTGATTGTTGTAAAAAAACCCATCTGGTTCACTAATGTCCTTTAGGGAAGGAAATCTGGCATCCTTACCTGGTCTGGCCGACATGGGACTTCAGACCCACAGCAATGTGGTTGACTCTTTAATGGCCTAGCAAGCTAATTAGTTCTCAAGGGTAATTAAGGATGGGCAATAAATGCTGGCCTAGCCAGAGATGCCCACATCCCATGAACGAATTAAAAAAAAAGTTACTATATGGAATTTTCCATGTCACAATCCTCTACTGGCATGGAGCCTGTAAACTCTTTTAAAAGGGATTTAGACAGTTCTTGGAAAAAGAGGAAAATTAAAGGTGATGGGGAACAAGCAGGAATATGAGATCAGACTAGATACACACGACACAGGCTTAACATGCTGAGTGACCTGTTTTTCTGCCGTACCATATTATGATTTAATGATAACATTCAAGTCAGACCATTCAGTAGGGAGGAAAGCAACAAAGAAATCTTTTTCCAGGGTGGGCCACTTAATGAAACAAGCACTGCATCGTAAGAATGTATCGTTGAAAGGATCAGTCAGTGTAGTGGTCACTTGTTGGACTTTAACCTCTTCAAACAAATAAAAAATAACTCAGTCTTGAATTATAAATAGAAAAGATAATTAATAAAATAGGTCTCAAAAACCTTGAAGAGTAGAAGTGGCTATATATTAAAGTTTTTTTTTAAATCAGGCAACACAAATGCTAAATGACATTGAACTATTTAACAGAAGCAAATAATGGTGAGACAGCTTGACTTAGAAATACATTGGCCAGCAGGTGGAGGCCTAGCTACACAATAAAGCCTCAGCCAGTTATTCATCATACTGAGAAGCATATTTCAAAGGCATTCTCCTGTCATGAACTCATCTTTCATGTCAGCCCCCATGGATTTTAATTTCGTAGGAAGGTTTGGCAGGCAAAGTGTCAAATTAATTTTTCAGTCACACTTCTGTTTAGTTGGTTCCTGGAGGACTGGATACATCATTGAGGAGGAGTTCTTATTGCCTCTCAGCAAAAGGAACAGAAATTTAGGTCAAAGGCACAGGATACTTTAGCGATACCAGCGCAGCAGTTGTCCACTTTTTCTTTACTGGAACTCTTTGTGACTGTGCAATGTCTTTCACCTAGGGTGGCGAAATGATAAGGGCGGCAAATTTCACTGCAAATAATGGCAATCTTTATTCATAGTGGAACATATAAATGTATTTTGCCTAAACTGTCAGATTGACTGTATTTAACTAAAGGGGCGCCTCCTTCATGAATTAAAAAAATGTAGGCCTTTTCTTGTTCATAGAAAGGGGACTGGACATGGATTATTTATGGCATTTCAGCCTAATTATATGTTCTGATATCATTTACACATCTGATTCTATATGAATGGAAAAATAATTGCCAGATATTTTTCATTAACTTTTCCTTCCATCCCCTCAAGAGAGTGAAAAGGGGATGTATTGATTTCCCCAAAATTCCTAAACTAATCCCGCTAAACTCCAGGATATCAATCTAGTGCCACAACCTACATTTCTCAACCGTAACTAGTTACATTCCACAGATGCCATTCACATGGTGACAGCAACATGGGCCCATCAGTAGTATATTTAATCATCTATGTATGTATTTACCATGATAATCTTCAGTGTCCATTGTTAACTAGTTGTTTATCCAACTATTCATAAAGGGAGCTAGTCAACGTAGATCCAAAGTGGTTTTGCTGGAGATTTATTCCATGTAGCTCACAAGCATTGGGGCTGGAAGGAGCAATTAACTTCCAATCCCACTGAGGCTTGTTAATTTTGCACCATGATGAGGGAATGGGAGGTAGTGGGAGGGGGGTGGGGGAGTGGTGGTATGGGGAAGGGACAGTAATCAGTGTTTGCAAAGCCTTTGCTGAAATTATTATTCTTGAGTCATGGTGAGAGGAATATGATAACTCCATATGTGGGTCAACTGTGGCAAGTTGGTAAGCCACTACATGCATTTTGTATGGTCACTATTGAAACAATCGTTTTTGAAAAGAACTGTTACTTTGTATTCTCATTTCTGAGGTGACCAGCACCAATTCTGGTCTTATTTCAGATCTTGATTGTCCCAGGAAAATGTAGTAGTTTTGCTGATCATCAGATGTAGGGGCCCTATCAGAAAGTCAAAGTAGACACTAAAACAATAGGGGTCCATAATTAGAGATCAGCTGAAATCAACAGGGGCCAGCAGAGAACAATAATAACCAGAAGGTACATGAGGCCGGACATTTCCACACATTGTGCTGTGAACTAAGGAATGACTTAAAATTTAGCAACATACATTCCCAGCTATGCACAGAATTGAGCCTTTTCCTTTCAATCTTGGGATGCGGGGAAAAGGCCAAATTTATTCCCAACCCAGGATGTTCTGAGAAGGTGGTTGTGAGCATTCTCCTTGAATCATTGCAGCCCTGGTGGTGATGGTACTCCAATAATGGTATTCAATTGGGAACTGACCCTGTCATGATGAAGGAATATTTGACCATGGCAGGATGGTGTGTGACTCGGTGGGGAAGTTCCCACGTGCATTGCTGCTCTTACTTTTCTTGATGGTGGGAATCCTAGGAGAGGGAGGAGCTGTCCAAACACTCTTACTGAATTAAGTTCATCTTCGTCATCATATATGTTCAGCCTCACATTTTACAATGTTAAAGACAGTATATCAATCCACGTTGTTGTTAAGCCGATACTGGAGGCAGTGGACATGGAGCCTGTTTAAAAGGCTATCAATTTAACAAATTATACATCCACTATGTATAGAGTTTTTTGAATGTTGTTCTGGCTGCATCACACTCCTGAACTGAGCCTTGTAAATGTGGAGGTATACAGTTCTGCTGCTGCTAATGACCAACAGCCCCTCAAGGATGCCCAGTCTTGGGTTACTTGATGTATCCTCTGTCTGCCCTGCGTTGTAGTGTCACATTACATAATGGAGAATATGCTCATGGTGGGGAGACAAATTTGTCTTTACAAGATCTATTTCTACCAATGCTATTGTGGACAGACATATTTTGACAGCTAAGTTGATGAAGAGATGGCCCAGTATTTTATTCCTTGTTATGGTTCCCTCACAACCTGATACAGGCCCAGTCTTGCAGTTGTGTTTTTCAGGATTCATCTAGCTTGGCTTTTAGTGTTAGTGCATATGTTGTGTGCCTCCAAATAATGCTCGATATGGGAGAGTACTGATTTATCATTTGGGGGTGCGGTGTGGGGTGGTGGAATGGTGTAAAGGATGGCAATTGCAAGAAGCTTGCTTGACTTTGTTTTACTGAAAGCTCATGGGTTTAGAGTCGATGTGGAGGATTCCCAGAGGCATTCCTATTTGTTGTGCCTTCACATCTTTCCTGCCATACACCCTGATAAAAGAACCTGGGATATTGGCTGATAATGATTCCGTAAGGTAAGTTGTTGCTTGACTAGTCTGCAGGATTGATCGCCCGGCTTGAGTAGCAGACTGAAAGGGGGTGAGTCTGCAGAGTTGGTATGGCCAAGGTTGCTGACTTAAAATGGCTCCTGAATGGTCTGAAAGCTTTGGTCACATAAATAAATAATCCTAGGAGATTTGGAAAGTTCACTATTTGGTCAAACTCATTTGTGACCACCTCAGTTCTGCCAGGTTTTCCTTGCAGAACAATTAAAGATCATTTTTATCCAAATGAGATCAACAGCCACCCAAGGCAGACATCATGGTGTTGACATCAATTGGTACTAGCTATGTGGTGGGGCAGGGGTGGGGTGGGGGTGCAGGAACGGTGATATAATAATCCAGAGGCCCAGGCTAATGGCCTGGGGATATGGGTTCAAATCCTACTGAGGCAGCTGGTGGAATTTAAATTCAATTAATACATCTGGAATTGAAAACTAGTGTCAGTAATGATGACCATGAAACTATCATCAATTGTCATGAAGACCCATCTGGTTCTCTAGAGAAGGAAATCTACTGGAATTCTCTGGACCAAAGCTTTCGTCTTTAAAACTATCTTTACCACTTCCTTTGTCCTGTGTTTCATCACATTTTTGTCATTTAATCTCTCCTGCTCCCTAACCTATCCCCGGCCTTCTATTTTCTCCATCTCCCACCCCCTTTTTCAAAAGCATAAAACCCATCACATTTCTACCTCTCTCTGGTTCTAAAGGAGTCATATTTGACTTGAAACATTGACTCTGCTTCTCTCTCCACAGATGCTGCCAGACCTGCTGAGCTTTTCCAGCAGTTTCTGCTTTTATTTCTAACCTTCAATTGTTTAGTTAACAGCCTGCTTCCTGGCAGACTATTGACCCCCCCTCCCTTACAATTCACCAGGTCTTTTGTTTTATATTTGCGGATGCAGCAGCCTCTTTTGCATAGAAGCTGCTTTCTATCTGATCAGTCGCCTTGCTGTTGTCTTTATAACTGGCACAGTGAGGCCATGTTATCAGAAACAGGAGAAAAGCCAAAGCTGTGTGGTGTCCAAAGTGTTTGTAGATAATTTAGAGATAAGAGAACCTCTGGTAATATGATTTCCAGTTAATTGCCTTTCAGCTGGCTTGCAGAGCTTTATGAATACCAGCTGTCGATTAATCTGTGCCCAAACTTCCATAGGAATATTAAATATGATATTTTGCATAAGATTCTGAAGACCAATAGATTTCCTTTGAAGTTCATTTAAACTAAATTATGATCCCTGGGTTCAATCTCTGGTCTGTGCTGAGTTAGCTGCTCGCTCTGTGGGGTTGCTACAACTGAGTTCAGTCTCCCTTTGGCTAAGGATGCAGGGCTCCTGCTGCTGATTGCTATCTGGTGACCCTTGCTGGAGGTGGGCTTGTGACCGAGCTGGGTGAGGACAGGGTCAGGCTTGGTTGCGAAAATGTCCTCAGGTCAGTGATGCAGCCAGGCATGTGTTTTTCCCTTGTGGGGCTGACTTATCTGCTTGCATTATAGCAACAAAGCTATCTCTACAAGCAATCTTGGGCCGGCAAAGCAGAGGGGAAGGGTGCTGAGTCGGGGTAGGTCAGGTTTGAAAAATTACTGTTTCTTATTCTGTCAGATCCAGGGATGTTGCAGTCAAGTTACTATAAGCCTGTATTTTCACTCTCGAGATGCAGGTAGAGTTTTATGGTGTATTTTGTATAAACAAACAATTTTCATGCCTGTAACTGTCTTTAACATAGTAAAATGCTTCATGGCGCTTCACAGGAATGAAGGTAAAGTGAGAAACACTGCGTAAAACAATGGATGTTTTGTCAATTTGGGAGGGTGACAAAGCATGTAGAAAATGCACTGGGTGCCAGTGGGCCAGTTGTAGACTTTCCACACCCAATATATTTTCCAGCAGACACAAAAACAAAATATTAGAGATGCTGGAAATCCAAACTAAAAAGTATGAAAGTGCTGGAAATACTTAACGAATCAGTCAGCTTCTGTGGAAAGACAAACAGAGTTAACGTTTCAGGGCCATGACCTCTCATTAGAGCTGGAAAAGGTTAGAGAGATGACAGGTTTTAAGCAAGCACAAAGGCAGGGAAAGGGAGGGAGAGAAGATGGGGAAAGAACAAGAGGAAAGGTCTGTGATGGGATGGAAGGCAAGAAAGATTCCAGCAGCCCTAATTTGGCCAGTGATGATTAATTATACATCTGTACTTCAGCATACAAGAGAGTTTAAAGCAACAACACTGTTTGGAGTGTGTCCTGCTGGATAATCAGTGGTTGATTCAATGAAGTTTGGGGACTGATAATAACTACAAGGCTTTCTGAACTGATCCTGACGTGTGGCTTGCTGCATGATCTATGACCCTGACAATGAGCTTCTGCGTGGTACCAGTTCTCAACAGAAATCATGGACAACATGTCTTTCCAGTGCTATGTCGGTCTTGAAATTTTTAAAATCATTCACACGATGTGGATGTGGGCTTCGCTAGCTAGGACAGCATTTATTGTCCATCCCTAATTGCCTTGAGAAGGTGGTGGTGAGCTGCCTTCTTGAACCGCTGCAGTCCCCGTGATGCAGGTACACCCACAGTGCTGTTAGGGAGGGAGTTCCAGGATTTGACCCAGCGACCGTGAAGGAATGACAATATATTTCCAAGTCAGGATGGTGAGTGGCTTGGAAGGGAACTTCCGGGTGGTGGTGTTTCCATCTATCTGCTGCCCTTGTCCTTCTAGATGGTAGCGGTTGTGGGTTTGGAAGGTGCTGCCTAGGGAGCCTTGATGAGTTCCTGCAGTGCATCTTATATTTGTCAAGCTTGTTAACAAGCATGGCCCCAAATTGTCCCAAGTCCAGCAGAAAATGGGCTTTAGCTATGGCCGCCAAGTAGGCATAGGATATTTTGTCACTGGACGGATGCATGTTTTGAACATGGGAGCTGTTGGCAGCGATAATTAAGGCTGCTCTTGACCATTCCATTTTGTTCCAGCCATTTTGCCTTTATAAATACCAGGTCCACAGTGCGGTGGACCAGTGACAAAGAGCTCAATATAGAAGAACAAAAGTGCAAAATATAAATTGCTCCAAAAACACCCAGTTTAAATTTAGTTGATCTATTGAACCCAAAAATTAATTGTACTTGACCTCAGTTATGAACAGTAAGCATTGGCTGGAATGGCCTCAGCGAGCTGTCCTGTTCGGAATAGCACTCACTCATATACAGTTTTGCTGAGATTTCCATCTAAAGGTGTTGGCCGAAGTAATGTTCAAACAAAGAAACATTATAAATTAGTCATGTGGTGGTGGGCAGGGGCTAGTTGGGCCTCCATTCAAGGAAGAAGCAGACAGACATCCTATTGGGGGTTGGAGGTGTACAAGACGGGTATGGTGAAAAGGAGACAGTTAAGGTCAGGAAATTGGAAAATATTAAAGTGCCAGAGGACATCAGAAGAGACATGGATGTAGATGGGGAGAGACTGGACAAGGGAAGAAAATATAGAGTCTGAAAGGAAGAACTCAGTTTAATTGGGCAGGAGCAGACTGAAACAATGGGTCTATCAATGCAGGCCTGTTCTTAGGCCTTGGGAAGGAGGTAGAAGCGAGCTGTTTGTGGCTGAAGGCCATGGAGGGAAGATCTCCAGAGAAGATGAGGTCAGT
Organism: Carcharodon carcharias; assembly: GCF_017639515.1. Classification (NCBI taxonomy): domain Eukaryota; kingdom Metazoa; phylum Chordata; class Chondrichthyes; order Lamniformes; family Lamnidae; genus Carcharodon; species Carcharodon carcharias. The sequence goes on along the minus strand of NC_054479.1, from coordinate 48,727,666 downwards.
GGCAATCCTGGAAACAATGGCTTGATGTGACGCTCGGCCTCTGCTAGGTAGAGGTCGGTACACTAGATACTAAAGCAAGGTCACAGACCTGAAACATTGGGCCGGGTTTTCGCCCCCCACGTGGAGGCGGGAATGGGATCAGGAATGGCAAAAACATTCTTTATTTTTGCTGGAATTTTGTATTTCCTGTGCCTTCCTGACCCCACGCCATTTTCATCTGGGCCATTTCACAGGCCAGGAATGGCTCAGGCTGTGACCTTGCACACACGTCCAGTAACCTCGGGGTCGTCATTGAGCTCTAGGGGAATTTTGCTTTTCCTGTTCCACAGTATTTTCGTAGGTTTGGGCATGTTTTGGAAGGCTTCTGAAAATACACCTTTTTTGCCTGAAATGTCCAGTGGGGGGCAAGTAAAATGCAGCCCATTATCCATGTAACCCTTCTCTCCCTACCCTTAACACAGCTTTATTCAGTCTTACTCTGAACCTTACATTCTTATGCAGTTGCACAGTGTTTTATAAATTTGTCACAGGCTCTATCATTACAGAACTGGCCATTCATACTACAAGCACTTTGGTTCCAGATTTAAACAAGATGTATTATCAGATTTCACTCTGTTGTAAGTTTCATTTTCATTCTACAAAGGCTAAAATGAAAAGTTTATATTATCCTTTTTTGTGAATATACTGCTTCATTTTCCATCATTTTACTTTTGGTGCACATTTATAAATACAAGTTCTAAATGGCTATTAAATGGAAGCTGTTTAAAATGACACACATAACTTGGAACATCGCTAAGCTGGTCAATCACAATATGTATGAGAACTACCAAAAGTCTGTCCTATTACATATTTTAACCCCCTTAGGTTCAATTTCACAGGGACTTTGTTTCAATTTAAAACTAGTTTCCCTGGTGGTTGATAAGTGCAGGTCACTGTGGGGATTTTCATCTTCGAGACGGGTAGCAAGGGTAGGAAAATTCCTGGCCTGGCCCTCCTGCCCTGGGAGAAGGCACCTGCAAAGGTGGGATCTTCATTTCGGAGGATGTTGGGGGGGGGGGGTGGGGGGGAGGTGGATTTGAGTAAGGGGCGGAGGTAGGCTGGGGTCAGGCCAACTGACCCAGGAACGAGGTTGGAGGCAGCCTTAGAGGCTGCCAGGTGCAGAGGCTGTGGGACTTCATTCCAGTTAAAATAGAAACAGAGAAGCCCACCAGCCTTCAATGCTCAAACCCCACATGTTCCCCATTACCCGGCCATACCACCTCATACCCCCTCCCACACCTCGTGGCCCCTCATGCCCTCTATGCCAAGCTATGCCCCTCGACCCACCATCTATGGCCTCTCATGTCCCCTATGCCAAGCTACGCCCCTCCACGCACCTTCTATGGCCCCTCATGCCCCCTTGCCAAGCTGTGCCACTCCCATGTCCATTGGCCCACTATAAGCTCTATAGAACAAATGTAGAACATGCCCGGCGGGGGGCATGTAAAATTCAGCCCATCATCTACGTAACTCTTCTCTCCTCACCCTGAACATGACTTTGTTCAGTTTTACTCCTAATCTTACAGTTGCACAAGTGTTTTATAAATTTGGGCTGTTATCATAGGCTCCATATTTACAGAACTGGCTACTCACACTACAACCACTTTGGTTCCAGATTTAAATAAGATGTGTTATTTCATTTCGCACCCGAAGTTATTGGACGTGTCTGCAGGTTCACAGCCCGAGCCATTCCTGACCTGTGAAATTGTCCATATGAAAATGGCGTGGTGTCAGGAATACACAGGAAGTACAAAATTCCAGCAAAAATAAACAATGTTTTTGCCATTCCTGACCCCATTCCCGCCTCCACATGGGGGGGCGAAAACCCAGCCCAACGTTTCAAGTCTGTGACCTTGCTTCAGTATCTAGTACAGGCCAAGCGTCACATCAAGCCATTGTTTCTAGGATTGCCACTGACCTCACCTTCTCCGGAGATCTTCCCTCCATGGCCTCCAAACACAAACAGCTCACTTCTACCTCCTTCCCAAGATCTAAGAACAGGCCGGTTATGATAGACCCATTGTTTCAGTCTGCTCCTGCCCAGTTAAACTGAGTTCTTCCTTTCAGACTCTATTTCTTCCTCTTTTGTCCAGTCTCTCCCCACCTACATCCATGTCTCTTCTGATGCCCCTGGCACTTTAATATTTTCCAATTTCCTGGCCCTAACTGTCTCCTTTTCACCATATGCGTCTTGTATACCTCCAACCCTCACTAGGATGTCTGTCTGCTTCTTCCTTGAATGGAGACCCAACTAGCCCCTGCCCACCACCACATGACTAATTTATACTGTTTCCTTGTTTGAATATTACTTCGGCCAACGCCTTTAGATGGAAATCTCAATAAAACTGTATATGAGTGAGTGCTATTCCGAACGGACAGCTCACTGAGGCCATTCCAGCCAATGCTTACTGTTCATAACTGAGGTCCAATGAAATAGTGAAAGTAAGATGTGCAAAAATAATGCTTTAGAAACAGTAATTCATTCAACACTGTGTTAAAAAAAGTAATTTCACTATAGTGCAATTAAAGTGTCAATCATCCAAACACTTTAACATGTCAATAACGAAACTGCAAGCCCTTTGAACCTCTTAACTTTAGATAAATTAAATATTGTGATATTGACAACAGAGATTAAAGAGCTGCAGCTGTCAATCAAGCAATGCTTTTCCTAGGGCTCAGGTGTTTCATCAGCATAATAGTTTCTGGGCTCTCAGCCAAAGATACATAATGAAGCTTGGCCATGACTCTGATGAAACAACTAAGCTGTAAAGTGTCTGGATGATTGACAATTTTATTACCCTATACTGGAATGACTTTTTTAACATAGGACAGGATTTCCTGCCTGTTGGGCGGGTGGGCCCGACACAATCTCCGGTGGGTGAGGAGCCGATCCCCGCCAGTGAAGCGGGCCGCACCGCCATTTTACATGGGCAGGCCAATTAAAGCCCGCCCAACATGACGTCCAGCGGGAAGTGCTATGCACTTCCTGTGTGGGCGGAGGCGGGGTGGGATTCCCTAAAAGCGAGAATGTGCTCTTTTGTGCCTATGCATGAAAGAGCACACATCTCCCTGAGGCGAAGTACTACCTCAGGGAGATCGCTTACACTTCTAAAAATATTAAAAATAGAAACAAAAAATCATTAACATGTACCCCTCATGTGACAGTGTCACATGAGATGGGACATGTTCATAATTTACAGAAAAACTTTATTAAAAGTTTTAAAACCCTGCATGAAGCCTCATCCCGCCGCTGGATGAGGTTTCATGTTTTTTCTATTTGCTGCCGGGGCTCCTGGCCGACTCGCCAACCTTAAGGTTGGACGGGCAGGTCCTTTAATTGTCTAAATGATCCTGTCAATGGCCTCAATTGGGTCCTGCCCCATGCTCGCCGACGGCAAAATTCTGCCCATAGTGGAAAGAAATGAATGAATAACTGCTTTTTAACCTTTTTTTTTACAGAGGGTTCATTGGTTCAAAACAGTGTATACTGGGTGAATGAGCACGGAGGTGCCATAGCTTGGCATGGGGCATCAGGAGCCATGGGGGTGGGTGGAGGGGCATAGTTTGGCATAAGAGCCATGAGCTACCATGGGGTGGGGGGGGGGGGGGGGGGGGGGGGGAGTGGTAGGGCGGTAGGTGGAGGGGCATGGCTTAGCACAAGGGGCATGAGAGCCAATGGGGGGGTGGGTGGAGGGGCATAGCTTGGCATTGGTGGCATGAGAAGGACCTTTTGAACTTTTTAAAAGGTCCCTTCATGCAAACTATGGTTCACGGCTCCTCTGAGAGACCGTAAACCATGACTCTTTAAAAATCTGGCTCAACTCCATAAAAATTGCGGAGGAGTAGGAGATATCTATCTTTGCAATGGAGCTGGCCAAGCTGAGGGTGTCAGGGCGGGATTTTGATCGGAACCAGCCCACACCCTTTCAAAACACTCCTGAAAATCAGACAGCCCGGGGATGGGGTTAGGACTCCAGGAATTGGCACTTGCCCACAATTTTTAAAGGGCTTAAAAATCCAGCCTGAGGTATAAGGAGCAGATAAATCCCAGGTTGGATCCTAACCCCATGCTGCATTGACTAATTACAGTCAGGGTAGTGGTACAGGTTAGTATAGATAGTCTCAGCAGCACTGGGTTAGGGAGGAAGATGGGAAATTAGCCTGGGTTTCCACTGCTGGTCACTGTCTGGTAACCCCCAGCTGGACGATGAGATTGTGTGGACACTGGGTAGGTGCAGGAATAGACCTTGCTATTGGTTGAAATATCTGCCAGTGCTGACAAATAAAGAATGGGCAAAGCTGCAACCCATGGTTAGGTGGTGGTGTAGTGGTATCATCACTGGACTAGTCTTCCAGAGACCTAGGGCAATGCTCTGGAGACCAGGGTTTGAATCCTGCCATGGCAGATGGTGAAATTTGAATCAATAAATACCTGGAATTGAAAGTCTGATGATGACCATGAAACAACTGTCATTAAAACCCTTCTGGTTCACTAATGCCCTTAAGGGAAGGTAATCTGCTGTCCTTACTTGGTCTGGCCTACATGTGACTCCAGACCCACACCAATGTGGTTGACTCTTAAAAATGTCCTCTCAACAAGGGCAATTAGGGATGGGTAATAAATGCTGACCTAGCCAGTGATGCCCATATCTCATGAATGAATAAAAAAAAACTATGCCCCAGCACAATAGGAGTGAGTAAGTTGCAGGGGGAGAAAGAATTATTACTTCTAAAAATGCTGAACCTGAGAAACCACCAGGCCTTAGATTCTGACAGTCGATGAGCACTTTATTATTGCTTGCAATAATTTTCTGTTTCAATAGATACTACAAAATAGACTGTGAGATAAATACTCTTTTCCCTTTACAGCAATATTTATTTGCAGAGTTCCAATGAAAGGTTCAGAACATTTATCTAACCATTGATAAATGGTAGGCACAGAACTGGAATATAAAGGAAGTCAAAGGAAATGAAAAGGCAAAAGTTCTAGCAGATAAGGAGTGTTAAGGATGAAGATTTAGAAATGCTGTAAAACAGGTCCCAAATAATTAAAAAGGAGCTTAATGATGAATGCAACTTATATTCTATTAATTCTCCAAACACACCTTTGACAGTCCACACTCACCTGATGAAAAAAGTTTGGGCTTGCTTACTCTAAAACTTAGATTAGCTAGAGGCTGCTCATGGAAAGAATTAAACACAGAAGGAATGATGAAATTCAAATGGATTAAATGATGAAAAGGGATCAATTTAAAAACCAAGATTCACTTGCTAAGTGGCTTGCTCCACATTCGTTGGAATTTTGCCTAGTCAAGCAATTCCTACCTTAAGTTTGGGAATGTTTTCCAATGTGTAATGTCTGAATGGCTGAAAATTACTGACTGCATTACAATGTTTTTTGATTTTATGAGCGTCTATTGTCGAAGTTAAGGATACCAATGGCAGCATTACTCCCCCCTCTCAGGCCAGATATTACATGAGTACACTGCAGAATAAAGCTTCCTTGCTCGGTCTCAACAGTGTGCCTTGGCTCCAATCTCAGAACAGCACTGAATGTTTTTTTTATTCCCACACCAACTACCTTTGTGATCCCTTTGGGCAGGGTTGCCAATTACTTCTTGAGTTGTGGCCAGCTTTCTTAGCAGATTAATGCCCATTTTGGATTTGGGTTCTGACCGTCCAAACTTGTCTTAGATGCCTGTACAGAGATCAGAAAAAGGGTGACTCTGAGCTGGATTCAAAATCAGATTTCAAAGTGGAAAGATCAGTATTCTCATTGCCATATTGCACAGCTGTCCTGCGACATAACCTAGTGTGATGTATCGCTCACTGCTTTATTAGGCGGTAGTATTTTAGCTCCATTTTGTTGAATTATATTATTTGCAATTCACGAGCTATGGCCTTGTACAAGTCTTGGAAAATGACAGGGGACTGCATCTTTTGGACTGCTCTAAGTGGTTTAGATATAGCTGTAAACTAATAAGTGTTTGTCACTATAAATTGGATCAATCAAATACATTACAACAGCTGGAATTCACCATTTAAGATCTCAGGAGAGAGTCTAAATCTAGATATTTAACTGCTTCAGTTGATTAAACAATTTTAAGCCACATACATAAAATACATTTTGATATAAAAAGCCTCCGCATTTATTCTTTTAAAGTTGTGACTAGAAAGAGTCCTGACTGCAGCCTGTAGCCATTTGGCAGTTCAGTGCCACTACCCAGTGAAAATATTCTTTTGATCTTTAATTCAACTGATCAATCAAGCCAAGCAATAGAGCCTGTGGCAAAACAGTACATAAGAAAAGGCTAGGGCCTCAGCAGCAGCAGACAAAGAAATAAAACCAGTTCACAAATATTTTCAAACCTCCCATTTTCCATTTGGAAAAAAAAAGTGAAATGATCCCTTCTGTGGAAAGAATGAAAAACAACTCCCAGATGAAAAAAAAAGCCAAAAGACCAGCATTGAGAAAGGGAGAAAGCTGTAAGCTCAATTCTAACATAGCTATTGGCAGTTGGAATCACAAAAGGCATGAAATTAAATCTGAGTAAAAGTATTCTTACAAAAGCATTGAGCTATAAATAATTCACAATAGGAACTGCAAAGATTAATGAGCTGTCATTTCTCATAAGTTGAGGGTGTTAGCTGAATATCTAAGGACCTTATTCTCTTAGCTCATCCATTTAATGTACCCTGTAAGGCTCCAACATGAAGAAGGAACTTAATTCAAAATATACTTGATCACTGTGATCCACATTTTTTGCCTACACTGCCCAACAGCTCCCTCCCCGCCCTGCCACTCCTCTGCAGGCTACTGCGTACCTTTCTCCTGACTTCAACTCTACGCTTCAACCTTTAGTTTCAAAAATGTGCACCTAATGTGATGAAACCTGAGCAAAAATTAAATGTTGTTCCCCAGGTATTTCTTTAAAAAAGAAACGTCCTAGGATGGCACCCACAATACAGCAAACAAGTTGAAAGGAACTTTGATGAACTTTATCAGTCTGGATATTCCTGAGGAATTTGTTTTGCATATTTTTGCATCAATAGTCACTGATTCATTCATTCATGGAACCAGCTCAACATTGGAATTCTTCCTGGTATCTTTATAATGTCAACAATCTATAGTAACCACAAGAAATCCATGTTCTGAGGAGCAGTTAAGGAACTGACTTGCTGCATACAGGAAACCACCATAGCATCCTGAGTAAATGGCCATCTCTTGATGTTTAAGCCAGCAACAAAACATCAAACAGGTTTGTTACTTTTCAAGTCATTTTCACCCTAAGAAGTTACCAGTACCCACCATTTAATTAGCCATTTTATATGCACTGTAAATGTCATTGCAATCCACGACAATATCGCAACATGGTGGCGATTTGAAAGAAGGCTCCGTGTGGATGGGCAGATGGAATCCTGGTAGAGTGGTCAGTTCAGCTGGCATGGCCAGGTTTGGTTTGGCTGCCTCAACTGCAACTCAGGGGTGCCAAATGCATTGCCCATTCCCCTAATACCTCTTTTCCAAGATCGGTTCTTCAGCTAGCACTGGACCTGTGAGCATGTGACTTAGGGGATGAGGGCTGCTGCGTTGGAGCTGTTGCTGCTCAACATGGGGCTTTTGGGCTGGAATACCTCTGAAACAGAACCAGGTTAGGCCAGCAAAAGTGGGCGATCCCCTTGGCCTGGAGCGTTTTGTTAGTGGAGAGATAGCAGGATGTTAAGGGTGGCGGAGTGTCTGCTGATGGACTGTGACTACCCGGAATCAGAGAGCTTCCTAAAGCTTCGTGTTAGCCTTACCTCCATTCCCCTCAATTTACCATTGATAAAGCCAGAAGACGGCCTGGAGGACAGAGCCATATCATCAATTTAGATAATAGTTATCAGGTGTGCCTATGCTGGGGAGGAAGCATGAAGACCTAAGACTCTTTTTTTCTATCTTTAACTTTTTTATTCTCTTTGGCTGTGATGTTGACTGTAGCAACATTGGTTGTTACATTGCTATGTAATTCTTTCCTCCTTTCTTGTTGGTTATGCACAAGCAATTATACACACAGTGAATGTTTGTAAGGATAATAAAGCTGAATTGAATTTTGGTGATGTCTTTATGAAACTGGTGCCAAGGTGTGGTGGTGAAGAAGGGAGGGGAGGGGACTAGTGTTTTGTATGTGGACAGCTGCAGACTCAAATTGGAGCCATGTGGATGGATAATGATTCTGTAGTTTTGTGGATCAGGAAGAATTTATGAAGAATTAAATAGATGGGGCAGAGTCTGTGATGGGGCAAAATGTATATGTTCTGCAGAAATAGCAGACTTGATTTTTTTTTTCCCAACCAGCTAATATGGACACTGACTGAGACAATTCAAAAAAAAATTGATATGTAACGATGCTTGATTAGAGATAGAAATTATTTTCATAGGCACCAGGCATCCAGAAAGCTCCTCACTCACAGTCAAGCAGAATCGGGAGCATTGACCAGGACTGCAATGATGGAAATCCAGGTATTTTAATAATCCTTACCCGTGGTGGGCGATGTTGGATTCGTGCTCGTGCCACTTTCTGCTTGTTCACAATGTTCATTAATCTCACTGCGTCAACACCTTTGACATAAACCACAGGACGTTTCAGTGGATCTTCTGAGCCTTGATTCAACTGCAAAACAGAAGAAAGCAACATCAGTATGGCAAACGTGGAAAGCCATAGGATTTACAGCACAGAAACAGGCCATTAGGCCCAACAGGTTGCTGCCAATGTTTATGCTCCACATGAGCCTTTTTTCACTCTCCTACAATCTACCTCTATCAGCATAACTTTCTATTCTTTATCTAATATAAAAGCAACATAATGCAGATGTTGGAAATCTGGAATCAAAAAAGAAAATGTCGGAAATACTCAGCATGTCTGGCAGCATTCATGAAAGAAGAAACAAAGTTAACATTTCAGGTCGTGACATTTCAAGAGAACCTTCAATTCCTTTCTTCCTCATATACTTACCTAGCTTCCATTAAATGCAGCTATGTTATTTGCTTCAACTACCCCATGGGGTAGCAAGTTCTACATCCTAACCACACTCTGCTAATGAAGTTTGTCCTGAATTTCTTATTGGAATTATTAATAATTATCTTATATTTATGTCTTCTAGTACCAGTAAGATAACTGTGAATTCCTGCATAACATAATTAACTCTTAAGTTAACTCACAAGTGTTCTAGCAAGCTTCTCAGTAACATCAAAACACTCTCTTTATCTTAGGCAGACCTCAGGATTGAGAATGGCTTGCTTCCACTCCATTCAACGGGCTCTGAGATGGCTGAAAAGTCCACTGTGAGATCTGCGGACTGCCGCGGAGGGGGGCAGGCGGTGCTTGATGGGTCAGGCAGGTGAGGTGTTTGGAGGTTTGCACGCTCTCTCTGCTGCCTCAACTTCACCTCTGACCCAGTACTCCTGACAAAATCTCTCAACGCGCTCAGTCACTTGCTGAATAAAACTTCTCCCTTTTGGCTGGTGACAAGTCAGGGACTCCCATGAGTTGCTGGGGGTGTTTGATCTCTTCAGGGATGCTTTGAGGACTTCTCTAAAGCATTTCCACTGTCCTCTTGGGACTTTCTTGCTGTGACAGAGTTCACAGTAGACCAATTGCTTCGGGTGACTGGTTGGTTTTGAGGGATTAGCACCATGATGCTAGGCATGTTGGTTTGGAGAGGACGCTGCTGTTAGACCACTTTTCTTGCCACTGGATTTGGAGGGTCTTGCGAAGGCATCATGGGTGGTGCTTCTCTAGTGCTTTGAGGTGCCTGCTGTAGGTTGTCCAAGACTGCAAAGCATATAGGCGTGCAGGGATCACTGCTGCCCAGTAAACCATGAACTTAATCTCGGGTTTGAGATCCTGGTTCTCAAATATTCTTTTCCTCAGTCAGCCAAAAGCTGAGCTGGTACATTGGAGACGATGATGAATTTTGTTGCCTATGTTTGCCTTCATTCAGAGGAGGCTCCCAAGATACAGAGAGTGGTCCACATTTTCCACGATCTTGCTGTTGATCTTAAACGGCGGGGAGGAAATGTTTTGCTGTGGGAGCTGGTTGGAAGAGGACTTTAGTTGTCCAGGTATTTAGTGAAAGGTTTATTTCCTCAAATGCTTTGGAGGAGGTGTTGACTATGACCTTGAGTTCAGTTTCTGAGTGAGTGCACACACAAGTGTCATTTGCACACTGAAGCTCAATGACTGGGGTTGGAGCGATTTTGGTTTTGGATTGAAGACGGTTTAGGTTGAACAGTTTCCCGTCTCTTCTGTAGGTTACCTCCATGCCTGTGGGTAATTTGCTGGAGGTGAGGTGCAGTATTACATCAGGCAGTTACCGTGTGGACTGCAGCAGTTCCAAAGGAAGGCCCGCTACCAACTTCCAGGGAAACCAACGGGCTGGGGAGGTGGAGCGGGGTGGGGGTTGCTGGTGATGGGGAGGATATCGGATGCAAGGACAGGAGTGGTGGCTCTCAGTGGGCACCCTGTTCCCAATGCCAGGTCCCTCAATCGGGCACTAAGTGCCTTTGAAAGAGGAACCTCTCTAGGAGACTGCTGAGAAACCTGACAGGGTTTGCTGGGCATTCTTCAGGAGGTGCGGGTGACCCATCAGAGTACGGGAAAATCTACGAGTTACCACCAAATCCCAGTGGACTCAGGGATAACGACCTTTAAGTGGTTTGTTAATGACCTTATTTAACCAGTGGGCAGTTTCTCCTCATAAGCCTATTCTTGCAGCTGACCTGATGGGGGTCAGTTTTCCTGACGGCAGGAAGGAGATGTGCGGCCTGCCCACCACCTAACCTGTTCCGGTTGGCTCCATTCAATGCAGCCCATTGTGTGCTATGGGTCAGAGGAGGTCAAAGTTCCTGAGAGCTGACTAAACAGCTGGAAATAACAGCATGGAGGCAAGACTGCATAGAGCAGGGAAAGACTGCTGAAGAACTTAGAGAATCAGCCTGTTACAAATGTAATTTGGTAGCATGAAGAGCTGAAAAGCTCTTCAGAAAAACTCAGCCCCCTTAGATTAATCAGTGGGCTGCTGGATGGTGTGTTTTTATGAAATTCCTCTGTCTACTATATTGATAGAGACTTTAACTGGTTAGAAATAAGTGTATGAATATCTCTACTAAAATAACAGATTAAAATTTCAGAATCACATTCACACTCATTCATTACTATCCCATGAAGTCATTCTGGGGCCTAGAATTTCAGGGTTCATTTACACCACAACTGTCCAGCTGTTGTTACATATATTGCAAAACCTTAGCGCATCACAGAAAGTTCCTTAGATTGAGGAATAATATTATTTTACAGGATGTGTTCTGTTTAAAATGCCATTCATATCAAACTAAAAGGTGAGCACTGGCAGCACTTCTGACTACTGACCAATGGCCTTGATTATAAGCCTATGATATGTGACAGGAAGTACTTCCTCAGACTTTGTACCCAAGGTTGTCAACTCATGTTGGACATACTCCTGGAGGTTTCATCACATGACCTCCAACAACCCTGCTCCCACACTTATCAATGGTTGATACTTGCGGCGCACCAATTGCAAAGAGAATGGACTCCTCTTTGCATGATTGGATGATTCTGGACTGTCGGTCAAACAGCATTTTATCCCATGCCTAATATTTTTTTTGAAACTGTTGCCCTTGTGATGTTTCTCCACGGTTCCTTGCAACAGTGAACTGGAAATTAGTTTTTGATTCCTGAAGACTCTAGAACAATCCTGAGTGCTGACAACTCTATTAGTACCTCAAGTTCTAGAGGTGTGCTCTCTATTCCTTCTCCTGTATTGGAGAAGATAAAGACATTGAAGGCTACCAAGTTGGTGATGCAACTCTAGGGAACGTCTGGGAGTATTTTGAATTTCTATATTAAGAGTGGCGTATTCTGGTTAACATTAAGCACTTGCAGATTCCACAACTGTGAGACTGTTTACACTGAATAAAAAATTGACAGTTGGACTTTTACAGACTAATCAGGTTGCTAAGCCTCCAAAATTATGTCAAAGGTCACTACCTGACATTCAATTACTCCTAGCCCATCATTCCCTATCCAGTTCACAGAGAAACCATACACTATCCAATTCCCTGCCCATCTGCAGCGACACTCGCTCCATCAGTAACTCTCCCGGGTCATACTGCCACTCTTCTACCTCTTCCCCCTTCCGTTCAACTAATCTCGCTTCTCCCCAAGTCTGGTGCCATTCAGGTGTCCACTCATTCCCTACAATTCAAGTCGGGAGGTGCCCCTCCTCCCCCACCGGTCACCTGATCATATTGCACCATTCCTGGCTTCTGCTGTCTTTCCTTTCCTCCTTACACTCGTCCCCTTCTCTCTCCCTTCAGTGCCATTCCTACCCAAGTTCTGTTTCCAATTGAAGTTCTGACTACTCCAATCCATAAGTGGGAATTCCTGTTCCTGAGAATTCCCTTCTAAAGTGTGCAGCAATTGGGATTGCTTCAAACAGCAGCACAGTGTGGGTTAGCAACAGCACTGAGAAGAGAGATGCCTGATCTGTGGTGATTCTTATCCGCACTTGCTGACAAGCAAACTAATGGTTGACATGTTTGATATTATAGTGCATGCCCTAAAAAGTTAATTTGCTGTTTGTGCCTAGGAAGTAGTATCAGTTTAAGTAATAGCTGTTTTTCTTGGCTCCTGCTAGGCATTATAAATTGTCTGGAGCAGCTTATTCATTAGAGCCATTTCCAGCTGAATGTTAGGAGTTTTGAGGGATGGTGTATATCACTCCACTTTTTCTGAGATTTTACTGTGCAACAAGTATGTTGAGTGAAACATTGTTTCCTCCATCTTCGGTGTAGACATAATGGGCCGAATGGCCTCTTTCTACTGTTCTGTGATCTAAATAGTGTTAGACTTTATGAGAGGACTATATTTTAAACTGTCTCTTTTAATTTAGGGTAAAATAGATTGCCTTAGAACAGGGGATGGTGTGACGTTGTACTGAACTCTGCCCAGCGACATAAATCCATATGATTTGGTTACCAGGTCAAAGACTATTGAAAGTCAGGTGCAAGCTCTAACATCAGAATACAAAAGTAGCAACCATTGGCCTTGCTGTCCACAGACTCGCAGACTCTCAGAGAGACCAAAAGCAAATGCTAGCTATGCCAGGCAGGGGAAAAGGACTGCTTTTAGGTTAATCACCAAGCAAAGTGCTGGTGAGGACTGAACCGCTGTCTGAAGAAACAAACCTTGTTGTGGAGAGTTGAGGCACAAAGCATCACCAGTAGGTGCCTTGCTGCTGGACATCCATTCAACTATGCTCAGGAGATCTAGTAAAGAAGGCTTTGTTTAAAAGGGCACTGGAAGGTTCACCCTGACGGGGTGGGGAGAAGAGAGCCTGTTGAATTGCCGGGAGGCATTTGGAACTTTAAACACAAGGCTATGCATCCACTGAGAATGCACCATTGTGTATAAACTCGGCACGGGGTTTTTTGCGACGTTAAGAAGTTACTGGGGAATCCCCCTTTTCCGTAGTTTAGTGTTTTAGCTGCCCACTAGGTATTGTTTAGTTGGTCTCTGAAACTATGAAGCCTGCCACTGTGCGTTGGCCAACGCAGTCCACACCTTCAGCGGAGGTGGATATGTGGAGCCACATATACTGCTGCATAAGAATTGTTTCTAATCAGCACAATGATTAAACCTGCAGCTTTCTGCTTTAGCACCTCCAGGCAAGTTCTAATTCTGGGAAAAGCCAAATACTGTGGATGCCGGAAATCTCAAATGAAAGCTGAAAATGCTGGAAAAACTCAGCAGGTCTGACAGCATCTGTGGAGAGAGAAACAGAGTTAATGAAAATTGGGTGCTAAAAATCCAGGCTTTCAAACAGGGGGATCTTATTAGCACAGAATGCAGTTGGCACCTGTTTACACCCTTTCACTAAAATAACTCACTTGAACTCCTGCACAAAAAGGTCACAGGCCTCCCCTCTGTAACTGCTGGTGCTGCTGCTTCCATGATCTATTGGAAACTGCAGCTCTCATGTTGCCATTGCGAGACTTGAGGAGTCAGCTCAGCATTTCCGCTTTTAAACAGAGTTTCAAACACAGTTCAGAAAAGGCTGAAGAAAATCGCACAGAATGATATAGAATCTACGGTACAGAAACACCACGCTCAGCACAACCAGCCCATGCCAACAGTTTGTTCCACATGAGTTTCACCCATCCTTCTTTATCTAACCCCATCAGCATATTCTCCTATTCACACAGAATCTCACAGTTCAGAAGAGGCCCTTTGGCCCATCGAATCTGCGCCGACACGTGAGAAATACCTGACCTACCTACCTACCTAATCCTATTTACCAGTACTTGGCCCTTAGCCTTGAATGTTATGACGTGCCAAGTGCTCATCCAGGTACTTTTTAAAGGATGTGAGGCAAGCCGCCTCCACCACCCTCCCAGGCAGTGTATTCCAGACTGTCACTACCCTCTGGGTAAAAAAGTTGTTCCTCATATCCCCTTAATCCTCCTGCCCCTCACCTTGAACTTATGCCCCCTTATGACTGACCCTTCAACTAAGGGGAGCAGCTGCTCCCTATCTACCCTGTCCATGTCCCTCATAAACTTGTACACCTCGATCAGGTCACCCCTCAGTCTTCTCTGTTCCAACGAAAACAACCCAAGCCCATCCAACTTCTCTTAATAACTTAAATGTTTCATCCCAGGCAACATCCTGGTGAATCTTCTCTGCACCCGCTCCTGTGCAATCACATCCTTCCTATAATGTGACGACCAGAACTGCAAACAGTATTCCAGCTGTGGCCTCACCAAGGTTCTATACAACTCCAACATGACCTCTCTACTTTTGTAATCTATTGCTTTCTCCTTGTGTGCTTCCTAGCTTTCCCTTAAATACATCTGATGAGATACCTCCCATTTTGCGATACTCCTCAAGATAAATTTCTGCTCCTTGAGATAAAACAAACACATAGTGAAATTGGTCTGAAGTGAGAGTGAATCTTCAAACCCACCCACCACCTCCCCCCACCCCCCTCCACCTACTCAATTGACATCAGTGGGAAAGAAAATCAGGAGGATATAAAGTTGTGCCTCCCCCTTTCTCCACCATCCCTGCCCCCCACCCCCACAAATTTGCTCGTGTTCACTCTATTGCAAGAAAAGACAAGCTGCTGCCAGATAATGAGCTTGAGTCATTTCAACTGGGGTGACACAGAATGCGAGACGACTGCATTCAACAGGTAAAAGTGCATTATGTGCAAGTTCACAGCTCACAGCTATACACAGTAGAATATCACAGCAGCGCACTTTGGATGACTGAAACATCCATTAATAGCATTTCTAAACCAGGGTCAGATTACAAAAAGTGTGTGTGCGTGTGTATGTGCGTGTGTGTGTGAATTTGTAGGGAGACACATTCCGTGGTTAATGTGTCTGCCAAACCTGCTGTATAGATTCCTGAAGCAATAACGTAAATTAAACTGAAATGGTTTTTGTTGCATCTGTTGCACCCACTATAATTCTCAGAAAAATAATGCAAAGCAGGGTTGTTCTCTTGCCAAAAGGCTTGCCAGATGTTTTCACGACAACACCGCCATTCAATGAGCAGATCAATGCTTCCCAATCTTCATAAATATTTTGCATACAGACAAGAAGAGGGTGAGGCCAATTTTCACAGCCGCTGCTGGGGATAAATGGACCCTGAAAATAGCATTTACTCACTTGCTGTCTAACATGAGCTAGTGCTCCAGCCACTGCTAGAGTTGACTTCAGTTGGGTGGCCAGAGCACATCCTTGTCCCACAGAAATAGTCTGAACCTTTGCTAACCCACGCAAGACCCACCCCCCCATTCCATATGCCTCCCACCCCTCCACTGATCCTCTGTAAATTATTTTATATAGGCCAGCGCTTCTGTTAAAATAACAAAGGAAAAGCATGAATACACTGATATTGGCACAGCATACTCTCAATTCCCAAACACCTCCTCCTAGCCTGCATCTGAGTCAGTTTTAAGGTGTATAAACCAATGCAAAAGTAACAGACAACAAATCTTAGAGGAGCCAATTGTCCTTTAACCATTTAAATCATTCCCATATAGAAATGCCAAAACAATTTCAAAAAGAAAGGCTAAATCTTTGAAAACCTGTGTAAACTGTCTTTAATTTCAGCAATAGTCATTCTTTGGTGACCAGGTAAATGTTATTATAGTAACAAAACCAATGAGCCTTATCTATCGCTTCCTTTTCCTCAAAACTGAAAGCACTTTTCCCATCCGTAACATCAAAGCTGGAGTTAATGATAGTTCTTGGGCCTAGCTATAAATCTTGTATTAATTTTCAACTGCTCATTGTAATTTAGCCCTGGGTCTTTGACTAGTTCAAACTGTTCCCTTCAACATTTACCATTCCTGCCCAGACAGCAATACCAGTGTTTACCTGGAGGGGTGGAGGGTTTTTCAACACTGGGTCTTACAAAGAAGCCAAAGAAGTGCACAGAGGAACGTGCAAACTCCAGGGTTTCTCGCAGCCCTGTACATTCCAGGACAGAGATCGAGGGGGTCTGAGAGACAAGAGTAGTGTTTGGTCTTTTTTTTATCTTTTATGATTGGCGGGGTGGACAGCTCTAGCCTTTTTATTCAGTGCTGCACATTCCTATTTCATATCTTAAGAAACACAAAAGGGAAATGTTTGTAAATGCAATAGAAGTTTGCTCTCTGGGACGTACGTTTATGTAAAAGCCAACTCCTACAGCTCAGTCAAGAACCTTCATACATGATGTTCTTCTGATGGCTAAAAATTGGGACCAGGAAAGATCCCTGGCCTCGATCCCTGCTCTGTGCTGGGCTTGGTGGCTGTTGGTCCTAGTGCCATGGATGGAGGCAGGAAAGCTCAGCCAGGATGGCCCTCTCTATTTCCCACTTCTTTCTCACTGTCCGGTAGGCCAGTGATGCCACCTCAAATGCTCGGATAGGATGCCACGTTGCTCAGGGTCGGGCTCAAAGAAAGCCTCTTGAGCAAGCTACCGAGCATGGGCCAGCACCTGGCAAACTGTACCCCAGCATGAGTTTGTTTTAGGAGAAGAGCATTGACAATTAAGGGGCAAAAAGTTTGGAAGTGACTTAGACATTTCTGCTTCAGTCAGGAGCTGGAAACATTGGTCCAACATGATGATATTGGGTCAGTTCCTCAGTTAACCAATTTCTCTGCTCTCATGAGCTGCTAAAGCAGTCGTGGCAATCAGTTCCACTTCGATGTGTGATTTTTCAGAATGTTTTGTTTGGGAGCCCATTCAATGCAAGGACAGACAGACATGCTCCTGCTTATCATCGACAGGAATTTCACCCTTTATTCTCCTTGAGTTCTTTACCCAAAGGCAGGTCTGACCCACAGCACCACAACCTCCACCCTGGATAGAGCAAGGATGCAGGTCCTGAATCCACCCCAGTTAGAACAGGAATCGAACCCTGTGCTTTTGGCATCGATCTGATCCACATCAAGCGTCCAGCCAACTGAGCCACTTTGTGACGATGCCTGCAACTTTTCACGGAACTGCCACCTTAAGGTAGGAATTCCTTTTGAAATTGCTTTGTGTGGAAACACAATGAAGATGCTTACAAAATCCCTTCACTTTTTCAAAAAGAACATGGGGGCAGAGGTTGACCCTGTGGGATCGTGTAGGACAGGCGATCATGAGTTGGCAGTCTCTTTTACATAGCTCCTAATTTGTGGAAGTCTGTGGAAATAAAAATCACCAGCTGCCATTTTACACTATCAAGATCTGCCCTTACGTTTGGAGCCTCAATCAAAATGCCGAACACAGGAAGCCCTCACAAACACATTGCCAATGTCTCTATGCAAGCTGGTTGAGAAATCCTGTACTCATGCCTGGAAACTCAATGTCTGATAACACGCCTAGGTTCAGGGGAAGAAAGTCCCTGCATTTATACAGCATCCTTCACAGCTTCAGGATGTTTTGCAGCATTTCACAGCCAATTCTGTACTGGAGAAATGCAAAGGTGTCACGGTGCACTAACACAATGCTATTACAGTAATTCATGATGACAGGAGGTTAGAGCTAGCACCAATAGGAAACTCAGTCAGGAGAGAGTTCCCTAGTCTGAGACGTAGACTGTTTCGGAGCCAGCTTGCTGTAAAGTGTTACTGTTCTACACGTGTGATGAGGATCAGACTGCCGATGTTGTGTTAACTCAGGCAACTGCTGCTTACTCAGGATCACATACAAAAAACAATTGAAAGATAATTGGATCATCCCGAAAATGCTGATGTGCAATTAAGCCACCCTAATTCCAAATATTGCTTGAAACATTGATGCTGCGCTGTTCATTGGCTGCATGCATCAGCAGGGGGCCCTACATCTTCTTAGCTCCTTAAGGGTAGTCTGCAGATCTTAAAGATGGAATGACATAATGGCTGAGACAAGTGCGGAGAGTCATGCAGGGAGTGAATCTACCCTGGAAGATATTGTGGAATAGTACACCTTACTCACCTACCAACAGTCTATCAATCAGGACTCCACTGCATCCTCACACGCTTAAGACTGCTGGAAGAATCACAGCTTGTGTCCAGCCGCCAGCTATTTAACCATGACAGCCACGTCAACCACAGATTGCCCTACACTCACTGACACACTTCCCCCTCTCTTCCAGGACAAGATGATCCAACAGGGACTTACAGGAGAAGGGCATCAGTGCATCAGTCCATCAGTCCTGACCCCCAAGGACGAGGCAGTGCTGGTCATTATGTGGCATCTCATTGAGGCCATGGTCAGCAGCGGGTCTGAAACCATTGAAGATGAACCCATCCTTGTACTTTATCTTCTTCGCACGTCCCGCTTCCCCCGATCTCACAATCTTATCTGACCTACAAGCTGTACATTTGAGCCTCTTGCTTTCTTTTCCTCCCCTCACCACAACCCTACTTTGTCCCTTTTACCTTTCAGATACCTAAGAAGTGCAACCTAGCCAGGCAACGGAGGACCACAAAGGAGAGAGTGATGATGAAGACACACAGTCATTTTGGTTCATACTCGAGGCACCAGCTCAGAAACTAACATGGCATGTACCTGGGAAAGAAAGCATAAATATAGAATCTTCATGTGGTGAGACAGTGGGCATGAGTGAGCTGCAACCAGGCAAGGGGTCAAGGATAGTGCAGACGCCAGCACATTGGAGAGTGAGGTCACACATGAGTTCTGTGGCAGAAGACTCAATTGAGGCCTTTAAAGGGGCCTCCTATGGAAGGCGGCTGCTGGGTTTACAAAAAGAAATATTTGGTGGATTGAGGAGCCAGCCAGAAAGCCTGTATCCAATATCTAGGCGCATGGAGAGTTTAACATCAATTTGGCAAAGGGTTTTCCACAGAGATTAGAGCCAATCCTTTCCGCCAACTGCATGAGCAAATTTGTGGAACCAACCGTGATGCAGTATTTGGTGGCTGATGTCTCAGCTTCCATTGCAGCATGAACAGCATCCACCCAATGAGTTAAGTGCTGAATTCAGACTGCTGCCATCATGCTGTCATGGCACTCATACACTTTAACAGATCTGTTCCCTTGGAAGACTGCGGATATGACCACCTATCTTCCCCTCTTCCTTCTCACTCTTCCAGAAGCTTCTCCAGCTTGGCATGGCCTCTATTCTCTTTGTCATGCTCAATGCCATTGGGACACTTATATTTGGGAGCAACTGGTTTGTGAGAAACCCTGAAGTCAGCAAAAAATCTTTCAGTGCCTGCCATACCATTCCCTTTAGAGTTTTGGGACATGAAAAGTGCCAAACATTTATAGAATCATAGCAACAGCTGAAAATCGCTGTTTAGCAATGAGAGGCCTTAATACTTACAGAATCATAGAATGGTACCGTACCAAAGGAGGCCATTCAACCCAGGAAGTCTGTTTGGTTGAAGAGCAATCCAGTTAGGACCAGTCTCCCTGCTCTTTCCCCAAATTTGTGCAACTTTTTTCTCCTTCTAGTATTTATCCCCTCTGGGCAAGGATCATGGTCATAGAATCAGAACTAAAATGTCACATTAGACAGGACATTAAACAGCTTTTATATCGGTCCTGTTGTTAATTTGAATTTTAGGCGAGTTACCCATGAGTCGCTTGCTGATGTTTATCCTGTTATGTCTGGTGCCTTTATCCTGACTGATGTTTTTAGTGGGTCTCCAGGGCTCAAAGGACAATCAGGGATATGGAACAAATGTAAGTAAATGGAAGTAATATACAGATCAGCCATAATCATATTGAAAGGCAGAACAGGCTCGAGGGGTTGAATGGCCTACGCTTAATCCTTTGTTCCCATACTCAAGTATTTTACTATGACTGGAAAACTGAAGAAAGTATACCCCAGAGGTGATGCACACATCTGAATATGCAATATTCCTTTGGATAAAGAGCTTTCAATAAAGCCCAGCAATTTTTAACAATCCTTTAATGAAGCTCTGCATTTCCAAAGGATCGCACAATTTATTTATCTCAACAATAAAATTCTTTGAACACAGGGTCAGTTACTACGTAGCGCTCTACGGCAGGGGTAGTGGGGTGACAGGAAGGTTATTCCCTTGTGGAGTTCGAAAACTCATGTGTATTGTGGGAGTTGGTTGCTGCTAATCTGTGCCTTAACTTGCAGAGTCTCCAATGGCATAGTAAGTCAGGGGATGCGTGTTTTGTAGTCTCAAGAGCATTATTCCATAAATCGAACGATGTGTGCTGTTGCTAGGGTACAGATGTGCTTGAATTGGCAGATCCTTTTTTAGGCCACAAAGTTCTCAGTTTCAGATCAGAAGAAACTAGCTAAGTGATGACTGGCTTTCTTTCCCCGTTTGTTAATACTTTTGATACCTTGTAGCATGACAGACTCCAAATTTTCATTTTTTTGTATGTAGAATATGTAAAATAATCAGAACTCATGGAACTTATTGACAATGCTGTCCTCATGGGTGCCTACCAGGACAACATGTATTCTGAAGAGTTAATTTAAACAAAACTGGTATTGGCAATAAAGAAGCGAAAAATTAGTAATACTGTAGGTACATGGCTTGGTGACCTTCAAGAATGATAAATAAGCAGTACGCTCAACTTTCTAAATAGGCTGAGATGTATATAGGCAATTCCTTATAAGCTAAGACTTCTCAAAATTACCCAAATATTTAAAAAACAAAAATCTGCTCTGAATGATTTAAATCAGTGAAGCACTTCCCAGTGAAGCATTAACCAGAAAGTTACCGGGGCTAAAATGGTTAGGCTTTGACTAGGCCAGCTGGCGTTGACCAGGCTTATAGTCCCTTGGATATAAAAGGGGAATCAAAAGGGCAAACTAGTTGAGGTTTTTCAGAGGATCAAAGGAGTTTATAGGATAGAAACTATTCCTCTGCGATTGGCGGACACCAGAACAAGGAGACCTAACCTTAAAATTAGAGCTAGGTTCTTCAGGGGGGATGTCAGAAAGCATTTCTTCACGCAAAGTGTAGTGAAAATCTGTAACACTTTCCCCCAAAAAGCTATTAGGGGTCAGTGGGAGTGGGAATTCAAGATTGTAAAACAGAGATTGATAGATTTTTGTAAGAGAAGGCTATTGAGGGTTATGGAACCAAAGCAAACAAATGGAGTTAAGATACAGATCAGCCATGATCAGCCAGAACCGACTCCAGGATCTAAAGGGCCTCCTGTTGTTCCTAAGCCATGCAAATCAAGAAAGTCTCCAATTTGAACCCTAGCCTTTGTTGAGTTGGGCACTCTAAGTCAGGTTGGTGATAGGAGTTGATGTGGGGGAGGTTCCTTGGGGAAGAGGAATGCAATTTACTATGTTTCTCCATGATGACCTCTCCAAGTGAGATTCACAATTCCACACTTGAAACCCAAACCAACTTAAGCAGTGAGAGGTGGGGGCACAGGGGCAATGGGGGAGATTGGCAGGATAAAGTCAAATGTTGTGCAAAGGACAAAAGCACAAACGCCAGAATAAAAAGGGAGAAAGAACAATCATTTAAACATCACCTGCTATTCCTTTGGGTAAGGATTCCTCTGTTTGCTATGTGTAGTGACGTGATAAAGGTAAATAGTGAAAGATTGTTTCCAATGGCTGGCAATTACAACAGAATATAAAGCCAGGGTTATCTCTAAACAAGATTGTCTTTTTCCCACACAGTGGAATATTTGAACACGGAACTCTCTACTACGACTGACCGCTGAGGCAGAGACTATGGCCGGAATTTTCCGGTCCCATTGCTGTCAGGTGTCATGGTGGGTGGGGGGCGGCAGGGAGATAATATGATGAGAAGGTCAAAAATCAGATTTACACCGTCGTGAAACCAGTTTGTGATTGTCCGCTCCACCCGTCAATGACGGGCTGCGTTTCCCACCGCCACACATTGGGAACATCATTTTAATACATTTCATCTAATTATAAGCCCTGCTCATCGGAATCATGCCCCCCCCCCCCCCCCAACACACACACCGAATCTACTGCCCGCAGCAAGTAGCCTTTTCCTGGCTGGCTTTCAGTAGTTGCAGGGCCAAGGGCAGACTGGAGGGTGGGGGGCAAGTCAGCACAGGCTGAAGGAAATACTCAAGCACATGCCAGCTCGGGGGCAGGAAGTGACTGCACACTCGGAAAAGCTTATTAGAAGTAAGCATTCTTCCACAGCTGAGACCTTTCAGTTGCAACTCCATTGACATGCTTGGAGTCAGGCCTCTGAAGCTTTTCTCCCCATTCAAGCAGCGCAAAAGCATGAAAGTGTCACCAAATGCTCCAGAGCTTTTCACCCCTCGGGCGCAGGCGGCAAACTAAAGTGCATTTTAGGGGGACAGCAGAGTAAATGGCCAACTGGACAAGTTGTAGAATCCCCTTGTGAAAAGTGGACATGGCACAGTCACTGGTGGAGATGCTCACAGCCCCTTGCAATGTCTTTATTAAGGTTTGGACCTGTATCCCTCATGGCTCAAGCTAACAGCGCAGCCTTGCAGTGCAGGTTAGGAGAATGCCTGCACCTGAGCTGAGAGCATAGCATGCAGTCCAATGGGCAAAGCTGCAGCCAATCGGTCAAGTGGAAGGGGGCAGATGTGGATGGGGTTTCGGACAGCCAATGAGCGCGCTACACACTGGCCATCCAAGTGGTGGCCAGCACTCGCCTGCATGCATGAAGGGGCTGTCGGGCTTAACCAAGGGAGGTTCTTAGGACACATATGCTAACCCACACGTTTTTCTCTTTGATCCTGCACGAGGAGAACATAAGAGTCATGGAGCCTGGTGATTTAGCGGTATGTCTCATGGCTTACAGAGAGCAGAGAGGAAGAAAGGGTTGGAGGCACCTGGCTTGGCAAAGGGAGGAGCAACTCCCTCAAAATGAGGATGGCAGGGCCTGTTGCACATGCAGCTGAAGGTCCACAGTGAGCCGTCGCTCATAGGCACTCACTAGATCCAGGGTCTATAGATGGTGCCTGTCATTCCTGCAGATGACTGAGAACCAGTGTTGCCGAAGACTGCACATGTCAAGGTAAATGGTCAGTCATATATGTCACCTGCTGCAGGATTTGGCGCCACGGAGACATGGAGGACATCCTCCAGTGGCCGTGAAAGTGACCATGGCGGTCAATGTTTACACCAGTGGTTCCTTTCAGGACTCCACAGGTGACTGATCCATCACAGGCGACATCTTTGTGAAGGCACAGAACTTTGTGCATTTCTCCATGGATCAGGAAAGCCAGGAAGCAAGAGCCCAGGAATTTGCGGTGAGGATGCCATTGACTGCACTCGCGTGACACTTAGATTTTCATGGCAACAAGTAGTCAGCCGCAAAGTCTTCCACTCACTGCATGTTCAGCTGGTGCTCGACCACCACAAATGCATCCTACAGGTCTGTGCACGATTCCCAGGAAGTGTCCATGACTCTTACATCCTGAGCAGGTCTCAGATCGCTGACATCTATCTGGGTCCAGAGAGGCTGCAGGGTTGGCTCCTGGGGGACAAGGGCCACCCACAGATGATGTGACTGATGAAGCCCAAGTGGCGGCCTCAGACTGCAGCAACGAGGCTCATGCTGCGACCCAAACTTTGGTGCAGCAAACGATAGGCGTACTGAAAATGAGATTCCAGTGCCTTGACAGGTCCAGTGGAGCACCGCAATACAGTCCAAAGAGGGTGTCGCACATTATTGTAGCTTGCTGCGCACTCCATAACCTGGTGCTGCAACAGCGGGAGGACCTGGCTGAGGAGGAGATGGAGGAGCTGCACATAGCCTCCAATGAGGAAAATGTCGAAGGGGATGCTGAGGTCCTCAAAGGTGAGAATGCTGTTTGAGGCCATTGCACTGGCCGGACAAGGCAGGCACACTCGCGAGGCCCTCATGGCCACAAAATTCTTGGAGGATGCTGATGAGATGCAGTGAGGACAGTCCTGACATCCTCACCTTGCACCTGTGAACATTTGACTCCTGTGTGGCTTATGGCAGCACACATACCCTCAGTGCCACAGCTTATGTCATAGAGACGCATTGGACGCCCTAATAGTCGCTCGATCCCAGGAAGATGATGACGACATGCAGTGAGGATGCTCCATAGGTCTTCACATATCATCTGTGAACATCTGACTCCTGTTTGGCCGAGGGTAGCTCACTTGAGCTTTGGGATCAGGGTCATATCATGGAGATGCAGCCATGAAACTTTAAATGCGCCTGATCCTTTGTCCGTCTTCAGCACCTGAGCCCTTCAGGAGCACAGCTGGTCACAGATGCTGAAGAGATGGAGGCCAACCCTACCTTAAAAATGCTGAGAGTGCTCAGAGAGAATAGCGGAACTCTGTGACACCTGCCCACAACATTCTGGCAGCAATCACAAGCACCATCGAGGTGCAAGCATCCAGTGAGTGTGAAGCTGAACCATCACTTTGGTCTGAAGGTTACACACTGCACAAAGAGGCCCTGGACTGAGACATCTGCCGTTATCCTGTGCAGGTACTAAGGTTTCACATCCAAGTGACACGAACACTGCTCATCAGAACAAGGAGACACAGGCGAGGAGACATTCTTGGGAGTTTATTCATAATTGTGCACATTAAGTACAAGTGATTAACACCGTGCCCAGGCTGTGCAATTACATCTTCTTAACCTTCCTAACCCTGCCGCTATATCTTGGTGCTCCCCTGACACCAGGTCTGATAACTGCTGTGCCCTGTCTGCGATGACCTTGGCAGGCGTCCTCTGGAGGCCTGAGACCTGGAGGGCCTCGGCCTGCTTTTGGGGTCCTGCTATGTGGCAGTGGCACCCTCCTCATCCTGTGAAGCTGGAGCTGCTGGTGTCACAGAAGAGGGGATTCGGATGGGTCAGACACTCCTGGAATCACCTGGGTGGATGGCCCTGGGGTGTATGCCTGCTGATCCTCCTCTCTATGGTGCCTGAGGGCCCCTAGCTGTCTCCTTGAGGAGAGGGGAAGCTGGAGTGAGATCGAACGGTCCCTAACCCCTTTTGCATTGACACGGTTGGAGGCCAACTATGGTGTCAGCGATGGAGTTCAGTCCATCCAGCAATGCAGAACTAATGACCTGGACCAAGATCTCCATGGCGGCCGCCATCCTACCAGTGTTGACCTCTGTGCATTGGTATGCAGGCATTATCACCTCAAACTGAAGGCGGATGGACTCCTCTGTCGTGCTTTACAATCTGAGGAGTGCAGCGGACATCCCTTCCTGATGATCCTGAGCATGCCTTTGCAGCTCCAGCAACTGAGGTATGACCAAGGCTAGAGACTCCTCATCTGACTCGTACTCAGTAGATTTATGGCCTGCAGCAATCCTCCGAATGCTGGTAATCTGGGAGATCCCTGCCGCTGCCTGCCGCGGTACAGATTGTGTGCTGTTCTCACCAGATTGTGATCCTGAGGCTACTCTAAAGCTACGTCCCGCCGACATGTGTCTCTCTGCACTGGTGGAGGGTGTGGGTGAGCGCTGTGATGGGCCTTCAACAAGGGTGTCATCAGAGTCTTCTTTTGAGGTGTCTTAGGTACTTCAGTTGAGGACTGTGGACCCTCTCGGCTACTTCCCAGGTGTGCCTGCAAAAGCAAGGAGAGATCATTAGTGCGTGGCAAGGGACTGTGGAACAGGAGAAGTGACTCACAGCATTGTTGTCTAATGGATGTTGCACTGCTGGATTCTCATTTGATTGAGCACCACTGAACTCAGCGTCAGCACAGGAACAGTCCGGATCGTCGCCGGTCAGCTGGATGGCTCTATTTTCAAAGTCATTGAGGACCTTGATTTCAGACATTCCTCCACCAGTCTGCAGCCTCTCCCTTTTATTGTGTGCCAGCTTGTCCTGCATGAAGACAGATGGAGAGAGTGTAAGCAGGGTGCCGGCCAGGCCAGATGAGAAGGATACCTGGCATGTGTGGGTGGTGAGTGGGGCCATGGACGGGATGAGGACATGATCCACAGAGCAGTTGAGGGTGTGTGTGAGAGAGTGAATGGTGATGTCCCTTGCACTGACAGTGAATGAGCTCCCTGAGGATGTGTGATGGGTTTGTGAGTGTGAGTTGAGCGTGATGAGAAGAGTGACTTACTCTGGCGGAACGGAAGAGATCATTCATCCTCTTTCAGCACTGGGTGGCTGTCCTCTTTTGCAGGGTATTGGCACTGACCACCGCCTCCCATGCTGAATTTGTCACCATGCTTACTGGTCTTCGCCCAGAGCGGGGGTAGAGGGCTTCACAACGGGCCTCCACTGCATCCAGTAGGTGCCCAAGGGAGGCACTGCTAAATTTGGGGGCAGCATGTTTCCTCCCTTTGGCAGCCATGACTTTGCAGCAGCTTCTGATCCCTCAGAGAGTGCTGGCTTTAAATATGGTGCCCAGGTTACTGATGGCTTGAAGCGACAGCGGAGCAGGTAAATCAAAGGCTGCCCCACCAGCAATCCGACATGGTTCCTAGGAATGCATCATTAATGAGATGGGACTCACTGGGAATGGGATGATGCAGCGTGAAAACCCACTATTGCGGCCGGCGGGAAAAATGTCCTTTTTTTCCGCCCTTTACTGCAAATCTGGAATGATTCCGCCCTACAACATAATTTAAAAGTTAATTGAAGAAATATATGAAAAGGTAGTAGCTAAGTGATATAGATAATGGGATTAGAGTTGACAGTTTCAGAACTAGCAGTGGTATGAGCCCAATGTACCAAATGGAATCTTTTCTGCACTGTAATTTTCTATGATTCAATCAAAAACACCTAGTCCTCTGGTATTTCTTGTAAAATCATACTACCATTCCATATTAGGATAGCTTTTCACTTCAATAGGAATGAAAATGGGCAGAGCTGTAGAATGTGCTGCTGATTCACTTTTATCCGTTTCACAATATCGCACAAAGTCCATAGTGACCAGAGCAATTGGCATCATTCGCTGCTTTGCTCCTTAGCTCTAAAATGACCTAGCAAACTCCGTACAGGTCTATGCTGAGAATCTACTCCATACCTGGTCAATGGCATCTGGGTTTTCAGATACATCAAAGATGACAGCTGTTGCTCCTCTCTGGACTGCCCGCTTAGCCTGCAAAATCAAGCGCAAGATTCTTAAGTACAAAGAACATTTCAAACCAACAAAAACTACAGTAAGCACACAAGCGATATTGTTTTCTCCAATACAATGCATAGCACACTCAGTAATATTTTACTGGGCGCAATAGCCAGAGCACTTTTCAGAGAATACAGGCTGCAGAAGATAAATATTTACTTCCCTTCTCTCCCCCACCCCAAATTGTTCACACCTATATACACCTTGATTTGGTTTGGTAGACTGTTGAATTAAATGTGGCATGATTTGTCACCAAAATGTTACAAGATTACCGTTTTTAACAGTAACACACCATCTTTAAATATTGCTCACTGTCTCCATCGTAACACGTGTCATGCAAGCTAAATGAATGGCTTGTTGGCAAGTATCCTGAATCGTGCTTTAAAACTGGATGCCAGGAGATACACGATATGGGTACGGGGTGACACTCCAATCCATCTTCTCTCTCCTCCTTGTGAGGAAACACTGGGCCCCATGTTCAATTATTCCGCATAGAACCAATGTTTAGATTTCAGAGTTTGGCATGGTTGGCAGAGGGCAGGAATGGAGATTATGAACTTTAATTCTACTAGTCCATGGAACAAATTGGTGCCCTAATGCCATTCCGAGCATGTTATTCTTGTCCTCTCCCCAAATTTTCTCCCCTTTTAGGCTTATGCTGGTTTCTGACCCCATGACCAATAGCCCTCTGGTGCCTTGCCATGCTTAACATGTGTGCCTTGACAAGAAGTGTCATTGAGGAAGTCCAATCATGTCTTCATCCAATGTTTACACAAATGTCTATGTAAAAACACTTCAAAGCAATTAATTTTGCATGAAATGTTTTGGCATGGCACTGAGAAATGCTCCAAGGCCAGAATTTTAGGCGCCCCCCACCCCTGCCACCAATTCCCACTGCCCTGTCCCCTCCAAGTGGGTTCTGAGGCGGCTGCAGTTGGGGGGGGGTGGAGGGGGGGGCGTGAAATTACATGGACGGGATTCCCTCCTGCTCACAACTTTACACTGTGGTGGGTAAAGCTTTGGATGGGAAGCCTGCCCTTGCCCCAGTTAAGGCCTTTAAATGGCCACTTAAGGGCCTCTTCCCACCCAGCCTCAATTTTTAGGCTGGCAGGCAAATGACAGCTCAGGGGGGGCAAGTAAAAATAAATTAAGTTCGATCTCGGTCAGGATGGTGGGGGTTTGCCTGCATCAGAAGCCCCCTTGGGGGGCACCCATGCCTTAAGGCCTGGTGACCTCCGGACCTCTCTCCCCTCCCAGCCTATCCTCTGATCGCCTAACTCGCGACCCCCCAGACCTTCCCTTACCTGGGACCCTTACCACTTAACTGCTGTTCGGTTCCCAGGACTTAGTGCTAGGCAGCTCCACACAGTGCCTCTTCTGGCCAGTCCAGCACTGTGCCTAGAGGGACTGGACAGCTGCCAGCCAATCTGATTGGGCAGCAGCTCTCCAAGGTGGAACTTCCTCCTGAGTAAGGGGTGGAAGTCCTGCCTTATGCCAATCAACACCAAGCCCCTGCCATCCTGAAAGTTCAGGCGCAAATATTATTAAATTTTCCTTTTGTCATTGCCACTAGATAGTAGGCAGGAGTGGAAGGCCTGGTTTAATGCTCCTCTCCTCACCCCCTCCCTCCATGAGCAAGGGGATGCTGTGGCCAAGTGTTGGCTGAGATTGACCAATTTAGCATAGACCCAGGATAGGTCCAATCTGTGACTCAATTTCACATTGCGCACTGCATTTACCAAGAGAAAATAGGGGGACAAAAGATGAAAGTATTTCATCAGCATTGAATTGCAGCCAAGGGATAAACCATCTATTTGTGACATCTTTTGTTCATCAATCACTGGAATTTGTTTTTTTTCCCAGTTCTCTGAAGTCTAGAAACCATTTCAGTGTGAGGTCTGCAACTCCCCTCAACTATGGAAAGAACTGTTTCCTACTATAAAAGCTAAAATATCCTAGTGGGGCTGCTTATCTCAAGCATGCTTATCATTAGGCATTCAGCATTTGAAAAAAATCAAAAAAATTCTGCTTCCAGATTCTGGCAACACAAGGCACCACTCAGTCTAGTCATATCAAAATGGCATCATAAAATGAAGGAAGGTATTAGAGGCTTTCTCAAGGTATCATGCTGGTAGGCCCCACTAAGTACATACGCTTGTAATTCAAATACCATCAGGCCTTCTAATTCAACACAGAGCATTGAAAATGCCTGTGGAAATAAAATGCCACTACTCCTTCCTGTTCAGATGAAATTGTCTGAAGTATGTTTTCCCTGCCTCAGCCACTCTTATTATTTGTGGTAGTTCCCTGCACGTGCCTGCTCTCCAAAGGGATCCATAGTTTATTTTTAGTGCCGTGAGACCCAGGAAAGTCACTGGGACAGAGGATTCCGCCATTACAGTGGACTGTCCATTTCTCCCATTTTCTCACGCCGAATACAATCTCTGCCTCATCAATCCCATCCTTTCTGTACAACATAAAGAATCCTCCTTTATCTTGGAGTTTAACCAACTCATTAAACTTCCTGAGGAAAGTTTTTTCTTGCCATCTCCCCTCCAAAGGTAAATCAATTAAAATTCCAGAGTACAGTATTCGCCAGCATATATCCTGTAACAGTTTTAGTCCTTGGTATGGCCCTTCCATAAACCCAGCAGGTTAGGGGCTTTTGGGTTCCACCTAGCATTTGATGAGCTCCAACTGTACTTATCCATGTAATCTACAGCCTTGTTACGAACCAGGTGTTCATCTAACCCTTTTTTTTATCAAATAGGGTTTATATGCTGCCGATCCAGGGTTTATATAATCCATGATCCACTTTAGGAAGCAGGTTGCAATACTGATGCATGGAAGACAAAAACAAAATTACCTGGAAAAACTCAGCAGGTCTGGCAGCATTGGTGAAGAAAAGAATTGACGTTTCGAGTCCTCATGACCCTTCGACAGAACTTGAGTTCGAGTCCAAGAAAGAGTTGAAATATAAGCTGGTTTAAGGTGTGTGTGTGGGGGGCGGAGAGATAGAGAGACAGAGAGGTGGGGGGGGGTGGTGTGGTTGTAGGGACAAACAAGCAGTGTTGGAAGCAGATCATCAAAAGATGTCAGCGACAATAGTACAATAGAACACATAGGTGTTAAAGTTAAAGTTGGTGATATTATCTAAACAAATGTGCTAATTAAGAATGGATGGTAGGGCACTCAAGGTATAGCTCTAGTGGAGGGGGGGCGGTTTATATAATGGAAATAGGTGGGAAAAGGAAAATCTTTATAATTTATTGGAAAAAAAAGGGAAGGGGGAAACAGAAAGGGGGTGGGGATGGGGGAGGGAGCTCACGACCTAAAGTTGTTGAATTCAATATTCAGTCCGGAAGGCTGTAAAGTCCCTAGTCGGAAGATGAGGTGTTGTTCCTCCAGTTTGCGTTGGGCTTCACTGGAACAATGCAGCAAGCCAAGGACAGACATGTGGGCAAGAGAGCAGGGTGGAGTGTTAAAATGGCAAGCGACAGGGGTTTTCCGACTAGGGACTTTACAGCCTTCTGGACTGAATATTGAATTCAACAACTTTAGGTCGTGAGCTCCCTCCCCCATCCCCACCCCCTTTCTGTTTCCCCCTTCCCTTTTTTTTCCAATAAATTATAAAGATTTTCCTTTTCCCATCTATTTCCATTATATAAAAAAAAACCCCACTAGAGCTATACCTTGAGTGCCCTACCATCCATTCTTAACTAGCACATTCGTTTAGATAATATCACCAACTTTAACTTTAACACCTATGTGTTCTATTGTACTATTGTCGTTGACATTTTTGATGATCTGCTTCTATCACTGCTTGTTTGTCCCTACAACCTCACCGCCCCCGCTCCACCTCTCTGTCTCTCTATCTCTCCGCCCCCCCACACACACACCTTAAACCAGCTTATATTTCAACTCTTTCTTGGACTCGAACTCAAGTTCTGTCGAAGGGTCATGAGGACTCGAAACGTCAACTCTTTTCTTCTCCACCGATGCTGCCAGACCTGCTGAGTTTTTCCAGGTAATTCTGTTTTTGTTTTGGATTTCCAGCATCCGCAGTTTTTTTGTTTTTATCACTGATGCATGGAAATTGTTTGCAGGAACTGTCAGGTAGACAACTCAGCAACATTAGGAAAATGACAATTAGACTTAACCTAGTCAGCCCGTTGGCTCCAACATCAGCCAAGTATACGTTCATATTGCACTGCTGTCAACGGCAGGACAACCATCAATAAAACTCGGCAAAACAAAAACGTTGCCCTGCAATTGTGAAAGATGTCACATAAATGCAAGTCTCTCTTTTTTTGCATTTGGAGTCACAGGGGTCTACAGCATAGAAAAAGGCCCTTTGGCCCATCAAGTCTGCGCCAGTCAAACAAGTACCTAACTATTCTCATCTCATTTTCCAGCACTCGGCCCATAGCCTTCTATGCCATGGTATCGTAAGTGCACATCCAAATGCTTCTTAAATGTTATGAGGGTCTCTGCCTCTACTACTCAGGCAGTGAGTTCCAGATTCCCACCACCCTCTGGGTGAAAAATTTCTTCCTCACATCCCCTCTAAACCTCCTGCCCCCAAACTTAAATCTATGCCCCCCACCCCCGGTTATTGATCCCTCCACCAAGGGGAAAAGTTCCTTCCTGTCTACCCTATCCATGCCCCTCATAATTTTATATACCTCAATCATGTCCCCCCTCAATCTCCTCTGCTGCAGGGAAAATAACCCCAGTCTATCCAATCTCTCCTCATAACTAAACTCTCCAGCCTAGGCAACATCCCGGTAAATCTCCTCTGCACTCTCTCTGGTGCAATCACATCCTTCCTATAATGCAGATTCCATATATGCGGCAGGATTTTCCACGCCGCGATCTTCCGGTCCTACCACAAGTGAATGGGCTTCCGGCTGGGGCGCCGCCTCGCCCACAACGGGTCCCGCCCGTGACAGGGCCAGAAAATCCCGACCACAGTCACCCATCATTTAAAACAGACAAGTTTAAAACAGGCAGGCACTTCCAAAAAGCAACTACTATTTATCTATTTGCACTAAAGCCAATTTCCGAGTTGCCAGTGAGAGTCCCCTAAGCGCTGCATTTCTTTTGTGAAGCAACAATTGTGCTCACTCATCAGGAATCTTCGAATCTCACATGCTGAGCTTATGAGAAAACCTAGGGTGCTTCAGCTCTAATCACAAACAGGTCTTTTTTTCAGTCTTTTTCCTTGTCTAAATGTAGTTTTTTTTTATTCAACCCTCCAAGAAAAGCAAAAATTGTTGAGCATTTAACTGCAGCTTTTCAGTTAAAGTAGAAAGCTTTGGCAGCTGACTTTAAATGTCATTCCACTAACCCAATTTCTTGTTGCTTCCAAATGTTTTGTTGCTCTGTGTATATTGCGGCTGTAATGGGCGAGATACTCTTAAGAAACATAACAAAGATGTTATCATCAGAACAGAAGGTGAACTAGATTATGCTGGCCAAAATAATCTAAATCAATGTAATGTTTTTAAAACAATCTGTAATGACTTGACACACCAGACAAGTTTCAACAAGAAACAGATAAACTTTATTATAGAGAGCTTTTCAGGTGCTACATGCTCGATCAGGACTCTCGTCAGGAAGCCCCACCCCCCAGACTGCCCACGCTTAGAGCTCATTAGTCAGAGCCTCCCTGACCATCACGTGACCCCGATAAACAACAGGATATACCTTCGGTTACTACATTTCCTCCCCTTTCAGTTTTTTTTACAATGATTGGGTGATTAAAGATCAAGTCTCTGAGGTGCTCTCCTTATATGGCTAGAGCAGCATAGCTTTACCATTTGAGGTTCCTCAACAGGGTCTACAATCTGGAATTGCAGCATGAGATACATCATTAGAAAGTGGCAGTTTAGGGCTTAGCAACTCTACAGAGCCTTCGAGCATGCCTATTCTAGGTTGATCTGTCACCTCAGAAATTGTTAATCACAGGTGGAATAGCTGGTTAAAAACAAAAAAACTGCGGATGCTGGAAATCCAAAAACAAAAACAAAAACAGAATTACCTGGAAAAACTCAGCAGGTCTGGCAGCATCGGCGGAGAAGAAAAGAGTTGACGTTTCGAGTCCTCATGACCCTTCGACAGAACAGTTCTTGTTTTTGGAATAGCTGGTTGCTGGACTGTCCCACTAACATGAATATGATCCATATGCTTACAAAAGATTCTACCTTCCAGTTGTACTTGGAAAGATAATGGACCAGTCTCTGGGACAATGGTTTCAGCTGTGTTGTGGAAGCTGCACTCATCCAGGCAAGTGTGGATTACTCCACCACACTCCTGACTTCTGCGTTGTAGATGGTGGACAGGCTCTGGGGAATGAGGAAGTGAGTTACTTGTCACAGAATTTCTAGCCTCTGACCTGGTCTTACAGCCACAGTATTTATATGGCTAGTCCAGTTCAGTTTCTGGTCAATGGAAACACCCAGGATGTTGATAGTGGGGGATTCAGTGATGGTAATGCCATTGAATGTCATGGGGTGATGCTTAGATTCTCTCTTGTTGGAGATGGTCATTGCCTGGCACTTGTGTGGCACGAATGTTACTTGCTACTTGTCAGCCCAAGCCTGGATATTGTCCAGGTCTTGCTACATTTGGACATGGACTGCTTCAGTATCTGAAGAGTTGCGAATGGTGTTGAACATTGTGCAATCATCAGCAAACGTCCCCACTTTTGACCTTATGATGGAAGGAAGGTCATTGATGAAACAGCTGAAGATGGTTGGGCCGAGGACACTACCCTGAGGAACTCCTGCAGTGATGTCCTGGAGCTGAGACGACTGACCTCCAACAATCACAACCGTCTTCCTTTGTGCTAGATATGACTCCAACCGGTGAAGACTTTTCCCCCTGATTCCCATTGGCTCCAGTTTTGCTAGGGCTCCCTGATGCCACACTCAGTCAAATGCGGCCTTGATGTCAAGGACAGTCACTCTCACCTCGCTTCGGGAGTTCAGCTCCTTTGTACATGTTTGAACCAAGGCTGTAATGAGGTCAGGAGCTGAGTGACCCTGGGCCGATGCCAAACTGGGCATCGATGAGTAGGTTATTGATAAGCAAGTGCCACTTAATAGCATGGTTGATGACCCCTTCCATTACTTTACTGATTGAGAGTAGACCGATGGGGTGGAAATTGGCCGGGTTGGATTTGTCCTGCTTTTTGTGTACAGGACGTACCTGAACAATTTTCCACATAGCCGGGTAGATGCCGATGTTGTACTGAAACAGCTTGGCCATACATGGCCAGGTCGGCCAAGCATGTTAATAGGAATGCAGCTTCTTGATAGTTGCACTTGATGTCGGCGATTTGATTTCATTTACATCCATCCATGTAGAAAGTGCATCTACAATCAATGAAAATGTGATATCTAAAAATGGTCTTATATAACCAATATGTAGTCTAACCCAGGGTCGACCAGGCAACTACAATGGATGCAGGGGAGCTGAAACGGGCAACTTCTGTTGTTGCTGACAACAGAGACAGTGCTTGATCATGCTTTCAATGTCACTGTCAATGCCTGGCCGCCAGACATAGCTTTGTGCAAGCAGTTTTATCTTTGATATGCCTGGATGTGTTCTGTGAAGCTCTGTCAAGAGTGGTTCTCTACCTTGTGATGGGACGACAACTCTTGATCCCCAAACAAAATTCCATTTTGACAGCTTAACTCTGTGTTTCTGGCATGGAACGGTCTCAAATCTTCAGATACAGGTGAATTTGACCATCCTTGCAAAGCAAAATCTCTGATTTTCAACATTATTGGATCTCTGTTTGTCCAATTTCTAATTTGCCTTGCACAGGTAAAGAATCCAGAAAATTCAGTAATAACACAACTTCTTGTGGAACAGGAGCATGTACAATGCTATCTGGTACTGGGAGACAACTGAGTGCATCCGCATTTGCAATGTGTAAGCCAGAACAGTGTATAAAATTATACTCATACGCAGATAATATCAGAGCTCAACATTGTATTCTTGCTGAGGCGATTGGTGGAATGGCCTTATCCTCACTGAATAAACCCATTCATGGTTTATGGCCTTACACATTGGTGAAATGTTGTCCATATAGGTACTGGTGAATTTCTTCACTCTGAATACAACCAATAAACCTTCCTTTTCTAGCTGGGAACAATCCTTCTCGGCTGTGGAGAGGGTTCTTGAGACATAGCCAATGGGCCTTTCTGATCCATCTTCCATTCTATGTGATAACACAGCTCCTATACCATTAGGAGAGGCACCACATGTTAATACCAACTCTTGATAGGTCAAAGTGTATCAATAAACATGACGAATGCATCAGTTTCTTTACTTGCAGAAAGGCTTTTTCCTGTTGTGAATTCCACAACCAACGATGATTCTTTTTTAACAACAAGTATAATGGTAGCAACACAGTTGATAAGTTAGGCAAGAAGCGGCTAAAGTAATTGATCATACACAGGAAGGACTTGAACTCAGTTACATTGGATGGTGAGGGCGCATCTTTTAAACTTTCTCTCCCCTACCGGATGCAAACCCATGGCATCCACCCTGGGACCCATGTAAGTAACTTCTGGCGTTTGAAATGTGCATTTTTCCTTCTTTAATCGTATGCCGGCTTCCATGAAACTTCTTAGCATCTCCTCCAGGTTGGCCAAGCGTTCGGTCTCGGTTGACCCTGTGATCAGGACATCATCTAGGTAAACTACCACTCGGGGAAGTCCTTGAGAAAGACTCTCCACGGTTCTCTGGAAGATAGCGCATGCAGATGATACTCCATAGGGTAGGTGGGTGTACTGATAAATATCCTTGTGTGTGTGTTAATAGTCGCGTCTTCTCTCCACCAGCTTTCCAGTTCTAACGGTTGGAAGGTGTGGCTCATATCTAATTTCGTATAGCACTTGCCTCCAGCCAGCTTCGCATATTGGTCGTCTATCTTTGGAATGGGGTACTTGTCTAGTTTTGCTGCCTTATTCACAATCAATTTATAGCCCCGACAAATGCATCTGGTTTGATTAGGCTTAACCACTGGAATTATGGGTGCTGCTCATTCCAAGAATTGGACAGGTTGGATGATGCCCAGTTTTTCTAACCAGCACAGTTCTGGTCCGCCTTCTCCTTCAATGTGGAAGGCACAGGTCTGGCCCTAAAGAAATGTGGTGTCACCTGAGGATCCACATACATCTTGCCCTGCAAGCTTTTTAACTTACCTAATTCATCCCAAAATACGCTGTCATATTTCTTTAGCAGTTCAGGAACTCTTCCTATTTTCAGGTGGTATATCTCAGACCAGTCAAGCTTGATCTTCTGTAACCAGTCTCGCCCCATAAGACTGGGTCCTTCTCCTTTCACTATTATCACAGGCAGATGGGCTGTCAGTTGCCTCTAAGGCACTGGTGCTGTGGAGATGCCCTT
Organism: Carcharodon carcharias; assembly: GCF_017639515.1. Classification (NCBI taxonomy): domain Eukaryota; kingdom Metazoa; phylum Chordata; class Chondrichthyes; order Lamniformes; family Lamnidae; genus Carcharodon; species Carcharodon carcharias. The sequence goes on along the minus strand of NC_054479.1, from coordinate 48,690,614 downwards.
TACCTGAATAGATTCTCCAGTGTATGTCTTTAATTTATCAGTTGTCTGCTCCAGGTTTATTGGCTGTCTACCTTTAAGGTATTTGAAAGTGTGCTCTCCCACCACCATAGTTGAGGCTCCCATATCCACCTCCATTATTAGTGGCTTTTCATTAACTTGGATTGTGACAGTGATGGGTTCAGTTTTTACAGTGGTTACATTATATAGGGAATAAATGTCAGCGTCGGCAGCTTTAGGTTCTGCTGTATTTTTTAATTCAATCATTTTGGTTTGCTGCTTTACGGGCTGTTTCGACTTTGCCCTGCATTGCCTCACTATGTGACCTTTCTTATGGCAGTAATGGCATTCTGCCTCCTTCAATTTACAAGTGTCCAGTCCGTGGTCACCTTCACCTCTATAACAAATTAACCTTGGAGCCACTGCTGAAGTGTTTCTACTCGGCCTTTTCATGTTTCTAACAGCGGATATTGCCTCCCTCTTCGATGCTGTGGGTCTGATTTTCGCACCATGGTCGGCGGTAGGTTCCTGCCCCACATGAAGAACAGCACCATTTTATATGTAGTGCAAAGCTTGCGAGTCTCTTGCAGCGCTTTCCATGGCGAAGGAGATTTCTGGGGTGCGCATAAAGTCGATGTCGTCCTTGGCGAGTTAGCAGCGCTGAATGGTGACGTCCTGAACTTCACAGACTAATCAGTCCCGCAGCATCTCATTTAATGTGCCCCCAAAGTCGCAGTGTTCTGTCAACTGCTTAAGGTTCACTATATAGGTTGCAAAGGGCTCTCCCGGGGCCCTAACTCTGGAATTAAACTTAAACCTCTGCATTATTACAGATGGCTTTGGCTGGAAGTGCGTTTTCACAAGGTCACTAATTCATTATGGGAGTTAGAATTGGGTGCGCTCAGGGCCGTCAGGTTGTGAATGAGATTGTATGTCTCACTGTCACATACACACAAAAGGACGGCTTACTGCTTTTCCTCAGCAGTAATTTCGATCTCTATGAAATAAAAGCTAAGGTGCTCTACAAACTGGCTCCAGCCTTCCATAGTCGCATCATAAGGATCGATTCTGCCGAGAGTGGCATGATTGGTGAGTAGTCTTTTCGTTTTCTTAAGATTCGATGTACTCACGGTAACAAGGTGAGATGCAGTGTCAAAGCTATTTTACCCTTGCAGCCAAATGTAATGACTTGATGGACAGAACAGATTTCAATAAGAAACAGATAACTTTATTACACAGAGATTTGCAGGTGCTACATGCTCAATCAGGACTCTCGTCAGGAAGCCCCACCCTTGGATTGCCTGCGTTTATTACTCATTGGTCAGAACCTCCCAGAACATCACGTGGCCCCTGACAGGCCGCAGGAGAGGCTATACCTTTAGTTGCTACACAATCGCTTGTAGCTTACTTATATTTACTGGTCAAGGAATCCTCCATTGACAGTCTTAGGATGATTAATGAAAGCACTATTCAGTTATAAGGACTTACAGCAGCTATCATGCTGGTGAAGGAGGTCTTGTGGTGCCGGGGTAGAGTCTCTACCACTGGGCTGGAAGGTCTGAGTTCAAGCCCCACTTCAGGACTTGATGGCCAGGGAAGATGTATTCATAATGCGGCCAAAAAGGTTGATAATCCACCTGTTAAATACCTTCCACCACACCTGATGGCAGGAATTAAGAGTGGGAAGTTTCCTGGTCAGCCATACTGCAGAAGCCAATGGCAACCACTGCAGTACTTTGCCAAGCATAAACAAGGCCCAATCCAATGGAAGTCCATGGTTGCCAATGCCCTCCTAGGGCATGGTGCCTGAAGGAGGAGTATCATCAGTGTAAATCTTCTTGGTTACAGTACATACAGTAGGATAAAATACTGCCAAAATGCTTACTGGTTATACTGGCTTTCACGTCGAGCAGGCAAATTGCATTCATGTTGATATGCCTATTATAAACAGTGGGGACTGTATTACTAGGTTCATTTGTGCAGCATTAACTGTTATAGCTGTGAGCCTATTCCAGATATCCATTGACTTTAGGGATAAGCATTTTCACAGTCTAAAACCTTAATTAAGGTTTATTAAATCTTTTTGCTTGCACACATGAGGGAGAAGAATAGAGGGAGAAAGGGGTGGGGTGGGGGGGGTGAGGTGTGGCAGTGTGAAATGAGCTAACTAGCGTAGCTGCAGATTCCTATGGATTATAGACACTGGCATAGCCTGCTGGGCTGAATGGCCGACTGCTGTGCTGTCGATTCTGGGCAATTCAATGCAACACTTGCATCCGTTTCCAGACAAAGTTAGATAAGCTGCTTTCATCAACACTGCTCACAGCTCTCTAGCTTAAAACTCTGAATCGTATCTCCTCCAAATTACTGTTCCTACTAAAATGTTTTTGGATTGTTCTTTCTGATTCTCCACAGTGTGAGTTCCTAATCTCAGCCAGGCTGTCTGTGGCTGTGGATGGAATGGGGGTTGGTGGAGATGGTCACAGGAGAAGGGGGTGGGGAGTGAAGTGCCGGAAATACCTCTGAAGAAAAAAAAAATCAAAAGGGGTCCCCCCAAAAGTGCCCGTGTGTGTAAAAGATACACACTTGAGATATCGTCACCTGTCCTCTCTCTTTACAGATGCACATCTACCGCTACCTGTTTTTACTTTTAATGGGGGATAAGGAAGACACTGTTATCATCTCATTGCATATCATAAACAATGGAAGGCTTCCCCCTTAGAAAGTGGTGGGAAAATAAAATGGAGTTGGGAGATTGGGGGGGTGGGGGGGTTGCAGAATGGAGGCATGAAGTTCTTTCCCCTCAAAAAGCAGCATGTCTTAAAGTGCAAACCTGTTGTTGGACGCTGTAGGAACTGGAAAAAAATGGAAACTTCACAGGCTTCCTCGAATAAGGTGGGAGTCGACACTTTATTTCTGAACTTCAAAGAGCTGGATATTAAGGACATGTCCCTCACAGCTACAGAGGAATGAATTTATGCATGGTGTGCAGCACACTGGGGCTGTTAATGGGAATTGAGCTGTGATAGTGCAGCTGCTGTAAACTTCATTGATTTATTGCAGTGTTTATTTCATTCAAGGAATAAACTTAACCAGCAACATAAGAAGTGAGGCTTTAACACTTTGACTGCAGCAGCCATGTTCAGCTTTGCAATATTCTCATGACAAACGTTCTTCTAGTCCATTTCTGCTTCAAATTATGAGGACCACACACAGTTTGGAGGGCTGTCCATCTCGCCCCCAAAACCCTCTAACTTCTCTCCTTAATCTGTCAACTCATGCTGAGGTGTGGGCTTCACCCAAGCAGCCATTTTCCATGGATAGAGGCAAACTGAGGGCACATCATAGCCAAGAATGATCTGTGCTTGTCAGATATACAAGTTGATGCAACTTCCACCTCAGAGAACTAGACTAATACCAGGAATGGGCGGCTTGTTTTATGAGGAAAGGTTGGACAGGTTAGGCTTGCATCCACTGGAGTTTAGAAGTATAAGAGGATACTTGATTGAAATCTTTAAGATCCTGAGGAGTCTTGACAGGGTGGATGTGGAGACAATGTTTCCTCTTGTGGGAGAATCTAGAACTAGGGGTCCCTGTTTAAAAATAAGGGGGTCGCTCATTTAAGACGGAGATGAGGAGAAATCTTTTCTCTCAGAGAGCCGTGGGTCTTTGGAACTCTCTTCCTCAAAAGGTGGTGGAAGCAGAGACTTTGAATATTTTTAAGGCAGCGCTAGATAAGATTCCTGATGAACAAGGAGGTGAAAGGTTATCGGAGGTAGGTGGGAATGTGGAGTTGAGGTCACTATTGGATCAGCCATGATGTTATTGAATGGTGGAGCAGGCGCGAGGGGCCAAGTGGCCTATTCCTGCTCCTAATTCGTATGTTCATAAGAAACCAGGCTGACTTTTCCCCTGCCCTAACCCAGAGGCAACTGTAGTTCTGTACTGCTATCCTGGCTATGATCAGTTAACTCAGTGTAAATGTGAATTGATCTTTGGCTCCTGGCCTTGATGGCTTTTGGTTTCCGTTCCAGGGAATTTCCCTGGAAATTCCCTGGAGCAGGGAATTTGCAAGAGGAAGATCCCTGGGAGTTCACCCAGAGAAGTTTTTGTTTGCTTCCAAGCAGAAGTGATACTTTATGATCCTTTCAGTTTTGATGCAAAAGGGTTAGAAGGATCAATACATGGCATCTGGCTCTACTCCAACCCTAACCAAACTTGGGCCAGTTTGACTTTTAGTTGGATTGGATTAACGGCAAAAGGGAAGTGCGTGTTCAAGCTTCGAGAGACAAGGCCCACAGTGGACAGGCCTCCAACTGCTCTCCAATCCCTGGCTTCAAAACAGAGAAGAATGAGCTGTGCAATAAAATGGTGTTGCTTCCTTCAGCTTTTCATCCAGATACAAATGCCTGGCTCAAATGGCTTCAGTTTCAGCAGACTAACATGGGAATGTTGCACACGCACTGTTGATGCAGCTGGCTTCCTGAGCTGAAGACAAGCAAGTATCCCTCAGATTCCATTCTCCATTGCAAAGCTTCAGTTTAGCGAGCTTGAGCCATGAGGCTGATCCCTCGTGTTAGAGGGGTGAACTATCAGAAATGACTGGATAAATAAACTAAGCCTCTTCAGCCTTGACAAGATATGTCTAACAGGGCACCACACAGACATAGAAGATACTTCATGAGCTGGCGAAAATGAAGCCTGAACAATACATTCAAATAATCCAAGGGAGCTGATACATGAGGTAGGTCCACAGTTGTAAGAGCAAGCTTATTATAAATAGCACAAAGGCAGTATTTCTTTATAAGATAGTGATCAACAGATGGGTCACGGGTCGCCAAGAGTGGTAGTTGAGGTTTGGGACACTGGATTCAAAACAGCTGGAAATTGTAATGAAAAATGACAGAATGGCTATTGTGAAGGATGAGATCAAACAAGAGGAAGGGCTTTCTTCGTCCAAAGTGATCCTGTAATGTGAAAGGTTTCTGCGTCTTCGCTCTCATCCCTGGCCCGGTGGTCCCTTGATAAGGTTTAAACAATGAGAAGATCCATATGGTCAAATTGGAAGAAATGGTCATGCTTTGTGGTACTACCACTGTGCAATAACAAAGAGACAGAACAGATCCAGCAGGTAAAAATTGGGCACCCATCAGACATAGATAGTGGGCCGTCAGCAGCAGCAGAATTGAATTCAATCTGTAACCTCATGGCGCATCATATTCCCTCTTGTATCAATATCATTAAACCAGGGGATCAACCCTGGTTCAGTGAGGTGTGTAGAACAGCATGCCAGGAGCAGCAGTGAGCATAACTAAAAGTGAGGTACCAACCACTGGTGAAGCCAGGGCTACATGCATGCTAAACAATGGAAGCAGTGCACTACAGACATGGCTGAGCGATCCCACAACAAACAGATCAGATCAAAGCTCTGCAGTCCTGCCATATCCAGTCATGAATGGCAGTGGAAAAGTAAACAGGTCACTGGAGGAGGCCAAAGCTCCAAAAACATCGCCAGCCTTAATGCTGGAGGAGCCCATTGCAAACAACAAGGCTGAAGCATTTGTGACATCTTCAGGCAGAAATGCAGAACAGATGATCCAACTCAGCCTCTTTCTGAGGGCCCCACAATCACAGATGCCAATATTCAGTCAACTTGTATCAAGAAACGGGCGAAGGAACTGAGGCTATGGGCTCTGAGTACATTCCGGCAATAGTACTGAAGACTTGTGCTCCAGAACTAGCCACGTCCCAGGCCAAGCTGTTCCAATACAGCTACAACACTGGCATCCACGCAGCAATGTGGAAAATTGCCCAGGTATGTCCTGTCCATAAAAAGGAGGGAAAATCCAATCTGGTCAATTATAGTCCCACCAGTCTCCCTCAATCAAACTGATGGAAAGTGTTGTTGACAGTGCAATCACACTGCACTTACTCAGCAATAACCTACTCACTGACGCTCAGTTTGGGTTCTGCCAAGCCACACAGCTCTAGACAAAAGAGCTGAATTGAAGAGAAGCGAGAGTGACTGCCCTTGACATCAAGGCAGCATTTGACCGAGTGTGGCATCAAGGAGCCCGAGCAAAATTGAAGTCAATGGAAATCAGGGGGAAAACTCTCCACTGGTTGGAGTCATACGTAGCACAAAGGAAGATGGTTGTGGTTCTTGGAGGCCAAAATCATCCCAGTTCCAGGACATCACTGCAGGAGTTTCTACAGTAATATCCTAGACCCAAGCATCTTCAACTGCTTCATCCATGATTTTTCCTCCAACAAAAGGTCAGAAGTGGGGATGTTCACTGACGATTGCTCAGTATTCAACACCATTTGCGACTCCTCAGATATTGAAACACTCTATGCCCACATGCAGCAAGGCCTGGACAATATTCAGGATTGGACTGATAAGTGGCAAGTAACATTCGCGCCACACAAGGGCCAGGCAATGCCCATCTCCAGCAAAAGAGAATCTTTCCACCTCCCCTTGGCATTCAATGGTATTACCATCACTGAATCCCCACCAACAACATCCTGGGGAATGCCATTGACCAGAAACTGAACTGGGTTAGCCATATAAATTCTGTGTCTATAAGAGCAGATCAGAGGCTGGGAATCCTGCAACAAGTAACTCACCTCCTGAATCCCTAAAGCCTGTCTGTCATCTACAAGGCACAAGTCAGGAGTGTGATGGAATACTCTCCACTTGCCTGGCTGAGTGCTGCTTCAACAACATTCAAGACACTCGACACCATCCAAAACAAAGAAGCCCACTGGATTGGTACCCCATTCACCAAAGCTCACTGGACCCCCAATTTCGGCGCTTGCCAGCTCGCTCATTTGCTTTACAGAAGGGAAGTTGTGGATTGACAGGCATTTCAGCAGAACGCCTACCCCTCGCCATTTAGACACTTACTAGCCTGCCTAATATGCAAAGCGTTCAGCAGAACAAGGGTTCAAATTCATCATTCAGTTTCAGTTTTTTTTTATAATTCAAATAATCCAAGTGAAAATTCCACAGAAGACCACCTCAGTTCAATAGTTGTAGCAAAATTGGCATAGTCAGTACAAAGGACATGTTTACAATTTTGTTACAAAGCGTTTGAACACAGAACCTAAATTGTTTACAACTTAGAAGGAGGGTCACTCAGCCCCTTGTGCCACATCCTTCCTGAACTAGTGCCCCTGCCCTCCCCATATCCCTGTACCATCTTCCACTTTAATATTTAATCCGATTATCCTTTAAAAGCTGTGACAGTTTTTACCTCATCTACTTCCCTTAGGGCAAGGCAGTCCACATCCAAACAACTCTGCATCAAGACATTTTTCTTAACCTCTCTTCGTGTTTTGTTTTCAATTTTAAATTGACATCACTCAACACTGACTCTCAAACGTGTGGAAATACCCTCTCCTGATTCACCCTATCAAAATCCTTTTCAATTTAAAGAGCCTTTGATTAAGGACGTAAGGAATAGAGGAGCAGGAGTAGGCCATACCGCCCCTTGAGCCTGCCTCCTAGAGCTTTTTCAGCTCCAGCAGAGACAGCCCCAGTGTCTCACATCCTGCTGAACGAATGGAGGGGTTCTTCCTGCAAAGAGTGGCCTCTCCCAGCAGAGAGCATCTTGCTGGATCATGAGGGAGCACGGACAGATTCGTGTGCTGCTCCCATGGAGGCCTCTCATTGATTAGTTAGATGTGTTCTCATCACTCAGCAGACCATGAGGGAGCATGGGCAGGTGTGACAGACATCCTAGGCAGAGAAAATGGAAAAGGAAGCAAAGTACCAGATGGGACACTAGCTCACGAAAACAGAACAAGAGTCACACAAATCTTCCATGCGACTTCCAAAACGAGATGGGTCTCGAAACAAAAGGGCACAAACTCACCTCTATCCGTGCACATTGGCAATGTTTTTGGGTGGTGGGGGGGGGGCGCGGTGGTGATAAGTGGAAACAAATTGTTGGAATTCAAATCACTGGAATCTTGCAGAACATTAAAATTTCAACCAATAAAGGATTTGATTTTAAGATAAAAGCAAAATGCTGCGGATGATGAAAATCTGAAATAAAAAACAGGAAATGCTGAGAAAACTCAGCGGGTCTGACAGCATCTGTGGAGAGAGAAACAGGGTTAACGTTTCGAGTCCGCATGACCCCTCTTCACAGCTAAAGAGAAGTAGAAATGGGATGATGTTTATACTGTTTAAGGAGGGTGGAGCAGGTGAAGCTGGATGGAAGGCCAGTGATAGGTGGGGGCTAAGGAGAGATTGACAAAGATGTCATGGACAAAAAGACAAAGGGGGTGTTAATGGCAGTGGTAAGGGCTAAAGGAGTTGCTGATAGTGGCATAAAGGTAAGAAAGCAGAAAGTGTTAATAGCAGAACAAGGGTAAGCACTCTGTGAAAAAACAACATGGAACAAATAACCCTTTTGGGGGTGGGGTGGGGGGGAAGGGTCAGTGGTTGGGGAAAAAGGATGAAGAAAGAGATAAAACATGGATAAAAAAGGGATAAAACAATGAATAAATGAATAAAAAATGAAAATAAGTCGATAAAAAAATATTTTTTTTTAAAAAAAAGGGGATTAAAAAGGGGATGGAGGAGAGAGTTCATGGTCTGAAGTTGTTGAACTCAACGTTAAGTCCGGAAGGCTGTAAAGTGCCTAGTCGGAAGATGAGGTGCTGTTCCTCCAGTTTGCGTTGAGCTTCACTGGAACATAGCAGCAAGCCAAGGACAGACATGTGGGCAAGAGAGCAGGGTTAAAATGGCAAACGACAGGGAGGTCTGAGTCATGCTTGCGGACAGACCGAAGGCGTTCCGCAAAGCGGTCACTTAGTCTGCATTTGGTCTCTCCAATGTAGAGGATTGGGAGCAGCGAATGCAGTAGACTAAATTAAGGGAAGTGCAAGTGAAGCGCTGCTTTACCTGAAAGGGGTGTTTGGGACTTTGGATGGAGAGAAGGGAGGAGGTAAAGGGGCAGGTGTTGCACCTTCTGCGGTTACATGAGAAGGTGCGGTGGGAAGGGGATGAGGTGTTGGGAGTGATGGAGGAGTGGACCAGGGTATCCCGGAGAGAACGATCCCTGCGGAATGCCGGCTTCCGGGTGGTGAGGGGAAGGTGAGTTTGGTAGTGGCATCATGCTGAAGTTGGAGGAAATCGTGGAGGATGATCCTTTGAATGCAGAGGCTGGTGGGGTGATAAGTGAGGTCAAGGGGGACCCTGTCATGGCTCTGGGAGGGAGGGGAAGGTGTAAGGGCAGAGGCGCGGGAGATAGGTCGGACACGGCTAAGGGCCCTGTCATCCACAGTGAGGAGGGGTAACCTCGGTTTGATTTGTCTTTTAAGTTGGGCTGTGCCAGACTGATTGTGATCTCAGTAGAACCGAAATGGTTTCTGCCATTGTGGTGCTTTAAATTTGAAGTTATTTGCAGTAAAACAATAATCCTTCTTGCCGAGGGAACAATGCTGGTAAATGGAGTATGAAGCTCACGGTGCAGAGTGCTAACTGTCCAGTAGGTGGCACTCTATTCCCGCCTGATGTCGTACAGGAACATTCACTAACAGAACCAGGTTTGTCTTCTGCAACTCGGTACTGCTGCAAGTGTTAAAGACCAAGAATCCCTACAACTTCTTTACATCTGAAATCCCTTTCACATCAAATACCAATTCAGACTACATTAACTATTAGAAATGGATAGAAGCAAAATACTGCGGATGCTGGAAATCTAGAACAAAAACAAAAATACCTGGACACTGGCCCTGTTTGAAGCAGGTGATATTCAAGTCTGCACATCCAGCACAAATCTTTAAAAAGCCTTCATACTATTTGCTGAAGTAAAAGTATTTGCACACTAAACTGGTTTGCAGTCTTAACGCAGGAATCCAGAACATCAGAATACGAGTTGCGTACTGTAAATAGGATCAGGCACAGGCATTGCTGTAAAGACATCCACCTACCACACAATACGTTTGTGGGGCAAAGTGAATGCATGCCTCAGCGTGATGGTCACCTTCATAACTTTCCACACAGGCAGTTGATTTACCTTGAAACAGTCAATGTCTGATATTGTAGCTGCTCAGCATTAACACCAACATGTATTTATCAAGCACCTTTAAAATAGTAAAACCTTCCAAGGCGCTTCACTAGAGCATTACCAGACAAAACGTGACACTCCGACGCATATTAGGGCAAGTGACCAAAAGCTTTGTGAAAGGGGTAGGTTCTAAGGAGCGTCTTAAGGGAGGAGAGAGAGGCGGAGAGGATTAGGGAGGAAGTTCCAGAGCTTAGGGCCTAGGTAGCTGAGGCGAAGGGAATTGGTGATTCACAAGAGGTGAGGATTGGAGGTACACAGAGTTCCCGCTGGGTTCCAGGGCTGAAGGAGGTTTGAGATAAGACAGCAGGTACCTTGATCTATTAAAGATATTCCTATCCTGGTTTAAGTTGAGTTTGAATTCCAGGAAAGCAGTGTGTGTGAGCGGGCTGCCACTATTCATGCAGTCAACCCTGGATCCCTTATCCCAGCTGTAGGGCCATACCCAGGGTCCAGCAGTCTTCCTGGGTCTTCCAAACTTCCCGGGAACAACACTACCTTTTCACAATGTTCAACTCAACTTCAACCGGTGGCAATATCCCAAAGTAAACTTTTTAATTGATCAATAGCTGTGGTTGAGAAGACCCCCAATTATGTTCCTTAAATTGCAGAGTCTCCCTAAAAACCAGTGCTGGTGAATCCACCAAGGCTTTAGTTTGGTGTCACTGCTTGCTGGCTCCATGTGAAAGCAGCTTTGCCTCCCGTCACTGGCTGGATTTTACTCCTGTGAATGTAGCAACAGGCAGCTTGGGGAGGCCAGTCCCCAGGACACAAAATAAACCAATAGCCAGTGTAACAGCAGCACAAAATACAGCACCATCACTGAGATTTGGCAGTGAAACTCATGTACCTTCATACAGTAAGATTGCCCACTTGAACAGTAGCACGATAGATTTTGTTCTCTCAAATACTGCAATTATTCTGAGCCCTACAACAGGAGGATGTAAAGTACTGGTGAGTATCAATGGGGCCAGAGATGTTGATGGTGCAATTTGAGAGGATGAATACAGATTGTGGCCCCGTTAAAACGTGATCCATGGCCATTTTTTTCATCCCTCAACCAACATCACTTAAAAATAGTTTGAAAAACACCAGGGAGGTGCATTCAAATACAATCCTCCTGCCATCTGAGGTTTCAAAGGAGGAGTGCAGGTGTTTTGCGGGGTTTCCGGGCTGGAGGTGTACTGAGATAGGGAAGGTTGAGGGTATGGAGGGATTAAAACACAGGTTCCCTTGCCAGCTATCTTGGACTGGGGGCAGAAAGCCAAAGAGCATATATTACAAATCAAGTCTAAATGGTGATTATCTCCCATTCTACAAGATTTGGAATCATTCTGCCCCTTTAAACACTGCTGCATGAATGGGCCTACAGAGATATACTGACATTATCAGCCAGCACCACTGTAAAGGTGTCATGAAAAAGTTTATTGTGTAGCCTTGTTCCAAAAACTATTAACCAGAAATCTAAAATTTTTGACTAACCTACTTCCTACATTGAGGGAAAAACTCTGGCTTGAGCTCATTGTGGGGGGAGCGGGGCAGGTGGTGGGGTGTGTGTAAGGTTGCACCTATTCCAGAGGTTTCATCACATGACCACCTGCCCCATTCAAGTAGCTACATTTTCCCCATCTCCCATAACTAATAAATGGAAGTTTTCAAATAAATCATTTTAAAAAAATTCCTTCTCACGGTCCCTGGGATTTTTCTCCTGGTTTACTTGCAGCAGAGTCCATTTGTTTAATCTTCAATTCCTGGAGACTCCAGGGCAATCTTGGAGGGTTGGCAACTCTTATGCGTGTGCTCAAATATAAAAGGCTAGCAATGACTTCTCCAGGCCTCAAGTACAAGGCCCCTCATGTTGGACTGCACCAAGCATTCTTCCGGTCGGGTTCTTTATCTCAAACTCCTTCAGCTTTGATGATCAACTTCCTGATCAAAAGGAGAGAGGGAGGAGGTTTCATCACTGAAGTGTTCCATCGCAGCCCAGCGAGCACAGCGAACATATTTCTGCCCCTTTTGATGTCTGCAAACCCTGTTAATAATTAACGGCTTTAAGTAAAGGGCTAAAAGAGTCTCCATTAGGACTATCCCTCTGGTGCAGGGGGTTGCCTGTAAAAAGGGGTGGGGGAGAACTATTCCCTTCAGGCATATCCCAGGCCCAATGCATCAGTCCCTTCCATCCCCGGTTTTGAAAGAATGAAAGCCTCGAGTCTTTAATTTTCACAGTTTGCATTCTTTGCCTTTAATTACAGAATTGTTTCTAGCAGGTGCGTTAAATGTGGGAGTGGGAAACGTGTGGCATTAACTCTTTCTGTGCCACAGTTTAAATATTGATTCAGGAGTGAAGTACTGGATTAAATGATGTTGTTTCTTTTTCCTTTATATTCCCCTTGGCAATGCAATGTGGCCCTCAAACATGTTAAATTATTCAGCAATTCAAATTAAGAACATAAACTAACAACAGTGTTACATAGAAACAGGTAGAAAAAGCACCTGGAAGCAGGCAGTTTGGTCTATCCTGTCCATGTTGCACTTTCCCCACCATGCAAGGAAACAGTTCTAATCACCCCACATTCCATCAACCCCTCTTCCTTCATCCAACTATCCAATCCTTTCCTGAATGTGGATGCAGGCCCAGAATTTCCTTGGCCATTCTGCCACTGCACTGCCATACCTAATGCAGAAATCCCCTGTACACGCAAAGAGGGTTTCATCATACTTCTGCAGCCAGTGGCAGGAAGGTATTCTGGGCTGCAATTTCTGCCTCAACCGCCAATGCTGAAAGTGAATTCCACAGCCTCAAATCATTGTATAAAAAGGTTTCTCCTTCCCCTGTTCTCATTCGAATTCAGCAATGTCAAAGGCAGTGTGGAGTGTTACTTAGACCTATCCAACTGCCACATCAATCTGATGGCACAGCATCATCACAGCAGTGTCGGAAGTATAGCAAGTGATTAAGATGCCGCTCATCTTCCACAATTAACCCACATGAGACATTCCTTATCTCAGCCAAGCTATCTAGGGTGGAGTTGTTTTCAGAGCGGACGTGCTTGTATGAGACCAATAAGGAAAGGCAACAGCCTAACGTTGGCATTCGTTCTTTGTCCGCAGGGCAATCAAGCGATCTCACCTAACCCCTTGTCTGCTAAAATGACACATGATAGTAACCCAGCCCAATTCACAATTCCTCTCTCTCGCTCTGCAAAGCATGACATTATACTGTGTGAAGAAACTAAGCATTTTTATATCAGATGGTATCCAGTCCTCTGGGAGCGCAGGCCTTGCACCATTGGCTACAAGCCAAACAGAAGACAACAAAGATTGGATAAGGCTTATTGCCCAGGTGACCCTTTCGTAGCGCTAGCCTTAGTGAGTGCCAGCAGTTTTCCATTTGGTATCCAGCCCAGCATTACTAATGCCCACATGAGTGAAATACTACTCCCTGTATGCCCAGAACCTCATAAATTGGGGCCCTGCTACCCTCTCCTGAGATGAGAGAGCCAGCCATTACCAGTGTTTGAGGGATCGGCTTTCAAAATTGAGTGGAATTTCCAGAACTTTAATTTTTTAAGCATGTGCAAACCTGCACAATCCCTTCACAGTTCAGTTGTGACTTCTCCAGTTTCCCCTTCCTCAAGAACCATTGCTCAGTTATGCACATCATCAAAGGCAATGAAAGCTTTGTGGAAGGTTTCTAACAACCCAATATATATATTTTTTTATTTTTAAACATACTGAGCAAAAGCTTCAATGGTTTCTGAGAGTTGCTGTTGCTATTTGCCTATAAAGTAGATGTGACTTGCCTCGGATTCAAATCCAGAGCACTAGGCTGACTCTCTAGGGCAGTACTGAGGAAGTGCTGCATTGTTGCAGGTGCCATCTTTTGGATAGCTCTGAAGAAGAGTCATACGGACTCAAAATGTTAACTCTGTTTCTCTCTCTTCAGATGCTGCCAGGCATTTCTCAGAATTTTCAGTTTTTATCCTAAAGTGTTTCTGTTGCCTTCCTGGGAGTCTCCTGCCTCAACCAAGTTCTGAGTAGGACAGCTGCTTCAGAAGTCGTGATGTCAGGCATATGAACAACATGTCCGGCTCAGCGGAGCTGATTTTGAGTGATTAGTGCCTCAATGCTGGGCATGTTGGCTTGGGAGCGGACTCTGCTGTTGGACCACCTTTCTCGTCACCAGATTTGGAGGATCTTGCAGAGTACCAGTGGTGGCACTTCTCCAGTGCTTTGAGGTGCCTGTTGTAGGTTGTCCAAGACTCTGGGGTATATAGTTCTAGTGGAGGTCACTGCTGCCTGATAAACAATGACCTTAGACTCGGATGAGAGCCTGATCCTTAAATACTCTTTTCCTCAGTTGGCTAAAGGTTGAGCCATGGTCAAAGGATGAGCCATGGCACTTTGACACCCAAGGCATTATTTTGAAGAGAAGCTGGTCAGTTCTGGCCAATATTTATCTCGCAACCAATATCACTAAAACAGATTATCGGGTCATTATCACCACTGTTTGTGGGACCTTACTGTGCACAATTTGGCTGCTGTGTTTCCTGTGACTACATTTCAAAAGGATTTCATTGGATGTGAAGTGCTTTGGAATATCCTGAAGCCATGAAAAGCTATGTAAATTTTCTTTCAATTAATGTGAATGAAAAAGTACACAACCCTTCCCCCTCTGCCCCTGGATAAAAGGGTTGACCAAACGCTTTTCCTGAAGAAAGTGCCCCTTTAAAAGTGAGCAGTCATTGCTGCAGAGTACTAATTCATGTAGTTTAAGAGCTGTGAGGAATATCCGGCATTTAAAGAGCCAGTACACAGTGGCAATATCGTACAGAATGTATGGTTTCTCATTTCCAATTAAGTCTTTTGTTCCTTTCTCTGGTTTCATTATTTGCACAGGCTCAAAAAAGTCAAATAGGGGGCATTACATTGGAAATAATTTACAGCGTAAGTATTTTTATAGTGCCGAATAAATTGCTACCACCTGTGGCCCACTTGCCATGCTTCTTGCTGAGTGTGACCTTCACAATAGTTTATTACCACTCAAATATACGGGAAAGAAGCAGAGAGAGAAGGGAGATTGCTTTAGAAAGCAATGATGTTGTTTTACAGTGTTCAAAACTTTAGCGTCTGCTGATGTGAAAGCCACCACAGTGCGACGACCACATCTGTGTCACAGCTGCCTGGGAACCAGGGCCTAGTTACAGATGGCTGATAGGGTGCCCACAATGATGATTATTGAATTCTGCATTTCACATTGCCAATGATCCCACCGCTCCTGATGCTTTTAAATACTGCTGCTTAAATGCTACAAGAAATCTGAATGACTCCATGTTATTCTCTACAAATTCCTTTCTCACCAGTTTCCTATCTTTACCTGCTGGTGTGTCCCACGGAGACCGGGGGTCTTCCACCACTACACCCCAAATGGCTATTCTAAATACATAAGCTTGAGTAGGGAATGTCTATTCATCTGTAGAGACCTCACAGCTGATTGTGGTTTCAACCGATGCCCATGTGCAAGTGTTTTCTGGCAAGATGAGGGTTTAGGGGCAGGGGTGGTAGTGTGAGGGTGTCAAAGGTCGACTAAAATCTTCGTCCCAATTCAAACCTTGCTTCCCTTGTGGAAGTGGGGGGGGGGGGGGGCCCATGGTGGCGTGGAGAAGAAAGCTAGGCCCAGGCTTCCTGGTTGAGGCTGCCAGAGCTTCACTTGTTCTAACCAATGCAGAATGGAAGTTTCCAGAGTTAATGAATGCTGGCTTGCTGCTGTTTTCCAAGGATACATTGTGCTACATGTGATTGACCACTAGATCACATCCCTGCAATTGTTCACTGGATATTTTTCAATTAAGATTGAGAAAGAGAAACCTTTCATAACTGATTGATTGAGAAATGAAGGAATCACTGTTGCAAAAGAGAGGCTTCTGCGACACGACCCCCGAGCTGCCTCTACGATAATGGTGGACTCAAATACTTACATTAAAATAAACTGTGGTCCATCCCTTCTGCCCCTCCTCCCACCCACAACCAGCCCCCCCACAGCCACCGACCCCCCACCCCCCACCCCACCTCCTCAAACAAATAAATGCAACAAACTGTTCTTTTTGTATGAGGGCCTACAGTTCAGAAATTGTTGATTAGCAAGAAGCCATTTTCAGGAGTTGGAAGGTGGTGGGGGTGGGTGGAAATGAAGAAACAACAGTGGGGAGTTAAGAAGATCAGAATGGCCATGTATGCATCTGGCCTGTTACTTTCTTCACAGGGGCAGTTTATAAATCTGTTTCAAAAAGATGACAACTTGAAAACACTTCAGCAGCATCTTTCAATGCAAAGTTAGAGCAGACTGATGTGCTTGGTCTGGTTAAGTTTAGGCATAAACAATGTCCAGCTTTCAGTTAAGCTAGATGTTTATGCTCTATGCAGTGCTCTGTAGGGCTTTCAGTTTGCAATCAGGAAATTCAAGGTGACAATGTGCCTTTAAATTATGAACTTTAGCAGCAAGTGTTTTAAGTGCTGCTGATGGTAAAACCCAGGGGGTTTTAAGGTTACTTGTAGGCCTGAATCCTATGATATATACATATAATGGAGCTGTATCATCATGGTGAAGGGCTTCCTAACACTGTTTATAAACAGAGATGGAATGATTTAATATGCCATCTTATCAACAGTTAATTTTTAACTAAAAATATACATTAAAAAATGTGATTGTAGCTGAGCAAAGTGTTGATGGAGTGTCCTATCTGATAAGAGGGCCAACATCCACCCTTCTACACGTTTCACTTCAACATAGCTCTAGCTTACTAAGCTGACAACAAATTACCCCATTCCCCCAAAACTGCCCCAGTCCTCCCATTTCTCCCGTCCTCTCTTGCAATTGCTACCTCATGCTGTAATACATTCCTCCCTTAAGGAATTTCTGAAGTGTAACGAGTATGAGTGGTTGTGTAGAAGAATCACAACTGAGCCTAATCTTGTCCTCAGCCTGTATGGAGTTCAGAGCAAACAACTGGGACACTCAGGTCTAAATGGCTTCATATCACATCACATGATTCATTTGCTCACTGACCTACCAGAACGGTGGTGGGGGAGGCAGAATTAAACCCAATAGTGTATTTTAATTTCATCAGTTAATAGTTGAGTTGTAACAATTGCTCACAGCCCCTGCTTTACAATTGGGTTGGAAAAGAACTCACTGGCTTCACTGGTAGCGCTCTCACCTCAAGTCGGAAGCTTTGGGCCCAAGTCCCAACTCTTAACACTTAAGCACGTAATGTAGACCAGCAGTTTAGTGCACCGCTGAGGGAATGCTGCACCATTGGAGGTGCCGTGCCTCAGTGAGGCTTTAAACTAAGGGCTGATTTTCCCTTTCGGGAACCCACTGTCAGATTCAAATGGAGCTCGGAAGTCTGCATTGTGTGGGGAAAAAGTCTCCCACTGTGATTTTCCCAGGAGCAGTCAATTAATGGCTAGAGAGTGGCTAGTTGTCCAACTAAAGACAATAAGCGGACCCTCAAAGCAGAAGGGCCAATCAAAAGCTTTCCAGCTTGAAAGCAGCAGCACGATTGAATGGCAAGTAAGTGAGTGCTTCAAAATCGAGGCAGCCCCGCACTAATGTTTGAAAATTTGTAAGGTAAAATGGCCTTTGCAGCCAAGCCACCATGGCCCTCAATTGGCCTCAACAGGCTGCTCATTAGCTTTGTCAGCAACCCATCGCTTGCAGGCGGGCAATCCCTGAAACCTCCCCATCCCGCCTCCGGGAAAATGGTCTGGGGGTGGGATGGAGCCGGGGAACTGGCACATCAGCTGGCAGCATTCTTTCTGGTGCCCACCCACCTCTGTTCCCAGCTCTGGTGAGGGCTCAATGCCCAGCCTCAAGATCCCATCCACCTACTCAAATGAGAAGTAGAGAATGCTCTCAGTCTTGTGGTCAATGATCACTCCCTTGACTGGCATCTCCAATAAAGATTCGGTGGCCATTCGCCTTATGGGGTCTTGTTGTTGCCGAGGTTCCCAATGTAACGAAAGCTGATACAATTCGAAAGTAATTCTTTGCATGCAAAGTGATTGGGGATGCAGCCAAGAGATATGATAAGGTGCTATATAAACCTTCACCTTAACTTGTGCCAAATAGAGTGTAAAGCTAGCACCCGTGGCTGCCATGGACCAGGCTGGAGTTGGATCAGTAAAATCAGCTAGTTTTAAAACCCAGTGTTGTAGCTGTTGAGGAGAATTGGAAAAGGAGCCTCAGAGAAAACAAAATGTTTGTCAATCATTGGTATTAGGTTTCTGGCAGATTGACTTGAAATTTATTTTTTTGCACTGGATATTGATAGAAGGTCACAGTTTTTACTGTCAAGCATCTTAAGCCCTGATTCCTAACTAAGCCTTACCTAGCCCCTTGGACAAACTGGTTTTCAGGTAGACACAGCCCACCATGCCAACTACCCCATCAGATCCTCTCTCCTTCTCCCCCTGCAGCACCATACACCCAGAACAGCACAAAATAGAGTCACCTGGCTTTTCCTCCTGAATATCTATAAGCTTCTGCTACAGATGCCTGGGTTCATCCACATCAGGAGTGTGCTTTCACAAACACAAAGAGCAAGCCAGGTTATGAAGCCATCGAGCAGGGTCTATTATTGAAAAGTTCAGACGTGCACAGGCAGGCCACTTGTTTTTTGAAGAAAAAAGTTAAAAACAGAACTGAAGGTGTGTGTTTCACTCCAGAGGAGTAAGACTTGACAAGCCTACAATTATGCAGCAATTTAAACTTTGGGTCTTTGTGTGAAGTACACCTTTGCTGCTGGATATATTAAAATTTGGTTGTTTGAAGAGCTTATTAAAAGATTGATGTGGTGCTGCTGGCAGTGATTAGAGGTTGTGCTGAAATCCCAGTCCATGAACATGGGAATGGGGGTTGGCGGCATCCTGGTATCAGTGAAATTTTCGAGCTATGGCTTCCCGATGGCTGAGAGAATTTACCCACCGCGAGAAGGATGACCTTAGGTTTGAGCCATATCCTGTTGGATTCATTGAACCCAGCCTCCCCTGGATGTAGGGGGTTGCTACAATTAGCCTCAGTGCTCTTGGGTTGAAGGTTGTAGATTAGGCTCCAGATTGTTATTCAGTGCACCACCTCCACCTACCCACTCCCAGCCCCACCTGAGCATATGGATATAAGACGGTCAGGCTTCAGCTGTGATTTCACCATTCACTGCCAGATATCCTGTTCACATTCACTGTGAGAATACTCCAGTAAGGCACCTGAAGATATCTGACATCTGTGAAGCCTTGAAGCCAACAAGAAGAGCTTAAAAGAAAACTTTGTCAAGAAAGGGGACAAGTATTTTTGTGTTACAAGTTATTGTAGTCTATAAATTAATGTCCAACTCCAGAGGTACAAAATATTGCCAAAATGACACCCTGGTCCACTCCTCCATCACCCCCTACTCCTCAACCCCCACCTACGGCACCTCCCCATGCAAACGCAAAATATGCAATTCCTGCCCCTTCACTTCCTCTCTCCTCACCGTCCAAGGGCCCAAACGCTCCTTTCAAGTGAAGCAGCATTTCACTTGCATTTCCCCCAAATTAGTCTACTGCATTCGTTGCTCCCAATGCGGTTTCCTCTACATTGGAGAGACCAAACGCAGACTGGGCGACCGCTTTGCAGAACACCTTCGGTCTGTCCACAAGAAACACCCAGGCCTCCCTGTTGCTTGCCATTTTAACACTCCACCCCGCTCTCTTTCCCACATGTCTGTCCTTGGCTTGCTGCATTGTTCCAGTGAAGCTCAATGCAAACTGGAGGATCAGCACCTCATCTTCCAACGAGGCACTTTACAGCCTTCTGGACTGAATATTGAGTTCAACAACTTCAGATCTTGAACTCCCTCCTCCATCCCCACCCCCTTTCCATTTCCTCCGCCTCCCTTTTGTTTTTTCCAATAATTTATATTGATTTTTCTTTTCCCACCTATTTCCTTTATTTTTAAATGTATTCCACCCATGGTTTATTTCACCCCACCCTGACTAGAGCTACTTTGCTTGTCCTGCTCTCCAATCTTAATTAGCACATTCTTTTAGATAATATCACCTTCAACAACTCTTTGTTCTTTTGTCTGTGACATCTTTTGGTTATCGCCTCCTATCACTGCTTGCTTGTCCCAACATCACTCCCCTTCTTCCCCCCCCACCCCCAACCCCCTTAAACCAGCTTATATTTCAACCCTTTACGATTTCTACTTAGTTCTGTTGAAGGGTCATGAGGACTCAAAACATCAACTTTGTTCTTCTCCTCCGATGCTGCCAGACCTGCTGAGTTTTTCCAGGTATTTCTGTTTTTGTTTTGGATTTCCAGCATCCGCAGTTTTTTGTTTTTATCTTAATATCGCCAATTGTTCATTCTACCAGGGCTAACTAACCTCATCTTAAAGTGTCAAGTCATGAGAGAAAATGGGAACTATGAGAGAGAAATATGCCATTTCCTTCCTATAGCCTCCTTGCGATTCATTGCTGCAACAGGATCTTTTCTTCGCATGTGTTGCTTTCCCCATCTCTCTCTGGCAAGAAGACAACCTGGGACTTCAAAGCACTACTCCAAGAGACACTTCAGGGCACCTCCTGCCATCCCTGAGATGAAAGGGAGCCAACAGAAACTGTTTATGCTGCAAGCTTGAGCTGGGAGCAATGCTTGCTTAAACGTGACTGGGCTGAGGCACTGGGAGCTAGAGGAGAAGAGTGAGCAGCCAGCAGCCTGCTCAATGAGAAGGATCTATAGGGGTGGGTTTTTATCAAAAGAGAAAGAGGCTGTAGCCCTTTCTCAGAATCTACATAAGGCTGGAGCTGGTAGTGGATCAGAAAGTCTCACGAGCTTTTATTAACCTTTCAACAATTATGGTGAATTTAGTAAATAGGAAAGAGCAAATCCTAAAAGGAGATTTATTTTGCTGTAATGCAAAAATGCAATGTAACACCAAAAGAAAATATTATTGATGGAGTGGCCTTTTTGTTTAAATAAACTAAAAGTCTATCGGCCTGATAGGCTTTGAAGTGCTAGCTAAATTTCAGGTACTGAAATTTTATATTCCTTCATGGAGAGAAATTGCTTTATCTCCCTTATTCTATCACTTCCACCCCAAAAAAGATTATCTCCAGATCAGTCAACACTGAGGAACTAAAATAAAAACAAAAAATCTGTTCTGAAGAAGGGTCATGAGGACTCGAAATGTCAACTTTGCTCTTCTCCGTCGATGCTGCCAGACCTGCTGAGTTTTTACAGGTATTTCTGTTTTTGTTTTGAACACTGAGGAACTGTTAAACACTGAAAAGAAACAAAGCCAGTGAGGACCAAGTTTAACTTGGCTCACTGGGTGAGAAACCCATGGGATTAGGGGGAACACCAGGTTTACACCCTGCCCAATCTTTGCCTATATTGACATCACTGGAGAGTGCAGGATATCGAAAAAATGGGGCTTGGCTTTTGTTTTGAGGCACAGACCAGTGGAGTGTGATGAGGGGTGTGACTATGGACATGAGTTGTGATGATTTGATAAGTTGTCAAGTTAGTGGACAACATCGAGGAGAGCTGAAGAGAATTTGAATCATGAAATAAAAGGTATCAATAAAGGTTTTGGCAACAGGAGAGAAGTGTTCAGGTGTCGAGTAGGGGAATGTTTTAAAGGCAGCAATTGATCAGAAAGAGATGAGTCAGAGCTTCACACCTCTGGATTTAATCTGAGGTGGCAAATAGACTTGAGGCCAGAGGTGCCCAAATGTTAGCAGGAGCTGGAGGAAGATTGAATGAATCTGGCTAACATTTAGCTAGAGGAAAGTTTGGCTTAAGTGGCTCCTCAATGTTGAATAAGGTTTTGAAGAGAGTGCTAGCAATATTGGAGAAATAAAGGAGGCAGAGAGGTAGAGCCAAGTGTTGTCAGTCTGCACACAAAAACTGACCCCTGTGCTTCCACCCAAGGTAGAGGGAAGAGGCAGATGACGGATCCCCCCGTGTTCATTTGAAGCACCTATTATGAGCATGAGAGTGGAAGATAAAGATGTTAGTGTGGAACTCTGAGACAACAGTGCCACAGATGTGCACAGCAGTGGAAAGATGCTCAGGGAGTTTGGAGAGTTAAGATGTTGAAGGTGAGAGAGGAACAGGAGAAATGATGGATCTGGTGACAATCATGTTTGTGACTTTGGCGAGCATAGTTTCAGTTCTGGATGGGAAATTGATGAATTCTCAAGGATTTCTGATGGTTTATTTGAAGGGTTTAGGGCTGGCCAGTACACAGGGTGCAGCTTGCAGGAATTTCTTTCACATTTTGTGCCAAATAATATTCTATTATAATCTATTTTGAATGTCGGAACAGCTAGAAATGTATTTCTGTAGCTCACTGTACATCCTTAACAAAAAAGCCCTTCTTGGTTTTGCTCAGATTAATGAGTTTTGCAACCAGTTTGTCAGAGGTCAAGGTAATTAAGTGCCAGATTTGAAAGACACGTACATTCATCAGATTTTGCTGCCTCGAAGAATAAGCCAACTTGGACTGACCAGATAAGAACTGGCAACCGCAGTGGCAAAAGCCAAGTGCCCAACATGAAGATGACAAGGTCAAGTCCCAACCTGGGTTCTCATTGTCAATGGGTTTTCAGATTTCACACCAGGGCCCATGGATGGATCGGCATGCAGGTGCTAGATCTGTTTGAGTTAACTGGATCAAGGATAGGGAATTATCCAAGATGGGAAAAGTCTGCAACTCGCAGGTCCCTGCCTTGTAAAAGAGAAAGTTAGCATTCGATGGAAAATAGATTTAAATAGGAAAAAACAAAAAAGTTATCTACATTTTTTAAACAAGTTAATTAAGTGCCAAAAAATCCAATCGTAATAACTTATTTTGCTTTCAGGTGGAGGCTTGGAAATTTCATGGAGTTCCTTAATTGTCTGCTCTTAACTTCAGCAGGAAACAAGCAAAACCCCCAGAGAAATGGTATAAATGACCATTTACTCAATTTTTCCGGTATTTCTGCTGGACTTCTGCTGTTGTTATAATGGAATTCCAGGGCTGGATTTTGATCATTCGGTTTTAGACTAGTTTCCAGGACCAGGGTACCCTGGTACGCTGACCGTTCTATCTTGAACGGCCACAAAGTTTCATACCTTGGAGCTTTGGGGTCAGAGTTCAAATTTCAATCTACATTCCCATTAATCTACATATGTGTCAGATTGCTGACACTAACAGATCTTCGCACTCTGACAGGATTTACCCATAGGCAAGGCAACGGGGCTTAGAGGAACCAGTCCAAACCTCCAGGCCCGCAAAGTTCAAACAAGGCAAGCCAACAATTAATAATTATAATTAGGGCTGAGTTGCCTTGGTTTTGCGGGCAGGATTGCCAAGGCAAGGGGTCACTTGCAGCCTCCAGGCTTTAGTTCAGACACTATCGCAGGACAGCATGGGCAGCTCTAATTAACATTTAAATTATAGTTCCTTCAAAAAAAAATTGTAAACACACTGATTAAGATAATGGAACAGTTGTCCACAGAACTTGTTTCCATGTCATGTTTGTTCTGTAAGAGCTGAATGAATACCCTCCCTTAGGCTGCCCTCTGGTCAGTTATCGGTAAACAAGAGGTGAGCGAAGGGGTTAACTGGCTAAAGGCACTGGCAACAGCATCTGCTCTGCCGTTCCCTTCCCCCACCCATCCCCTCATAATACTCTCACTACACTGAAGCCCTCAGCTTGGAAGGGGCTGCTGAAATGCCTGCTTTCTCCGAGGTGTATTGTGCAAGAAAAACAAACTCCTGAATCCACTTTTTGGGCCGGCTCCACTTTCCACGGATTAGCAGCAGCACGGCCCGAGCTTCCAGGTTTCCTTGGCTGGAGATCAAAGTGGTGAGCCGCAAGCACCGCAGAATGCAGTGGCTGCGCTCCCCTCCCCCACAGCCCAATGTTCCTCCACCAACTGCCCCCTTTTCTACAGAGCACAGCAGCAGGCTGCAGCTCGAGCTGGGCTCTTTCATCTTGTTGTGAGTCTTTCCCCTTGGATCACAACTTGCAATCCAGGGGCCTAAGAGCATAAACACACCTGCAGCACGGAGGGAAGGGGAGGGGTAGAGGAGCAGCGGGGGTAGGTATGGGGAGGGAAGAGGCGGCACCTTCTTTTCACACCACAATAATGGGATACTTTTCAACAAAGTCACTCAGCATTGCACTGAGAAAGCTCGCATTGGTATAATTAAAGCAATTATGGCTTCAAAAATGTTCTTGCCTGCCATTATACTGTAATTTTATGTCCTTCATTGCCATCTGTTTATTAAAAAAGGTAAGTACATACCCTTCTTACTTAAACCTGCTCTTATCTGTCAGTTCGACTTAACTCAATATTGCAGCCTAGAACAAGGTATTATTTACCCACAGGGACTGTGAATCAACATTGGCTGTGGAATCAGGTTAACCTCTGAGACCTTGCCTCGTATTTTTGTACAGTAGCAATTGGATTAAAGGAAAAGGTTGGGGTGCAGGGAGAAGGGGTTGGCATCTTGTGGAGCAAGATTTAAAATGCCCATGACTTTCGTCCGGCAGGTCCTCATACAGGGGTGGTGTTACAAATTGGGAACCTTCTAAGCATAGTTTTACAAAAAATTTGTCTCGAAATCTAGCTTTGAAGATAGCATGGACGTCCACCATGTGATTCGCCATTGTCAATGTTAATTCTAAAGAAGGGCACTCAACTGCACTCATGGTTGGTACATTCCTCACTATGGACATGGGACATTCAAGCTAGGGTCTGATCCATGACGCAGTGTTCAAAATTGAGGCAGAGGGGGGCAGCACAGTTTAGGAAATGTCCATCTCCACACCTATCCTGAAATACACTCCCTGTGAACACCTCTCTTTTTGAGACTGCTGGAATGACTCCTTAGGGCTGATGCCTAACTTGTGTTGATTTAGAATTACCCTGAGTGCTCATAAATTGGACTTAGAGGTTGGGAAAGATTCCTCTATCCCATTATGACTCCTGAAGAATAGTTTATCTGCAGCCGTCAACCAAGAACAGAATTGGCCTTGGTTACGGCTTCACCCACAATTAAATGACCCACCTAAGAACGGTCCACAAAGAATGGTCACTTGTGTGGAGTACAGGTGGGCTGATGCACCCTATGGAGCTGTACCCCAGTACAAGCCATCCCCTTCAGAAAAGAGGCAAAGATAACTGGCAAAGTAAAAAGAAGAGTGCCAGGTTCAATCACTGACCCAGTGTTGTCATTGCCAACACTCTATTGCAGCTTCTCCTCAGTGTATAGCAGAGCTAATCACTTGTCACCATTCTATCACTGCAGAATCCAAACTGTGGCCTATGTGACCATGGGCTCTGGGTACCTAGCCAGCAAAGTCCAAGGCCTAGAAGAGCAGAGAAGTTTTCCCGGCGCCCTGGGCCATAATAATCCCTCAACTAACATCACTGATATTCAGATTATCTGTCCACTTATCACATTGCAGTGCACGAGACCTTTGCTCACATTAGCTGCTGTGGTTTCTACATTACAGCAGTAACTACATTTCACAAAAACAAGTACTTAATTGGTTATAAAGGTGCTACATAAATGCAAGTTCATTTCATTTCTTTGGTCTGCATTGATGTAAGTTCGTGATATGGCTTGGGGAGAGATGGCATTACATGCATTTAGTTATACAGAATTAATTGCCTAATGAAAGAAAAATAACATTGTATCGGTACAATGCCAGCATCTATATGAGTTGTAATGGTATTGTCTTCAAGACGAGACTAAGAAAGAACTTACATGCATGTGTCACTTTTCGTGGTCTTAACATGTCCCAAACCGCTTCACAAACAAATTAAGTACTTTTGAAGTGTAGGCACTGTTATAACGTAGGAAACCCCAGCAGCCCTCTTTGTGTTGTTCAATAAGTCATTCCTTAAATGTGATGTTTGTGTTTGTTATTGTCCCTCTATGCTCTGAGGGCCATACATTATAAAAGTAAAACCATTTTTTAATGTGTCTGTAGTTAGGATCATGGAAAAGCAACAAGTAAGAGACTCCACACTGGGATCAAAGTCCCCAAAAACTCACTCCTGAATCACTTGTAAAAGACAACTCTAGGCCTGATTTGACATTAAGAGCAGAATTTTCTGCCTGTCGGACGGGCGGGCCCGACCCAATCTCTGGCGGGTGGGAAGCCGATCCCCGCTGGAGAAGGGGGCCCCGCCGCCATTTTACATGGGTGGGCCCAATTAAGACCTGCCCAGCGTGATATCCAGCGGGAACCGCTATGCGCTTCCTGTGCGGGTGGAGGGGGAATCCCCAAAAGTTAGAATGCGCTCTTTCGCACATGTGCATGCGCACGAAAGAGCACACATCTCCCTGAGGCTATGTGCTGCCAATGTCACATGATTGGGACATGTTCATAATTTACACTAAAACTTTATTAAACTTTTTAATACCCTACATGAAACCTCATCCCGCTGCTGGATGAGGTTTCATGTTTTCTCTATTCCCCGCCGGAGCTCTTGGCCTGCCCGCCAACCTTAAGGTTGGACGGGCAGGTCCTTTAATTGTTTTAATGATCCTGTCAATGGCCTCAATTGGCCATTGACAGGTCGGAGGGCCCGCACCTGATTTTGCTCCTGGCCCGTCTTCCTGAAAATTTAAATGGGGCGGGATGACGTCGCCGACATCAAAATTCAGCCCCAAGTGTTCAAAAGTGTTCAAAATTTTCTTTTGAACTACTCAGAGGGTTACCAACTCTGGATGTATTCAGGAGGTGTCATCATATGATTTCCCACCTCCGACTACCCTATCCAATCAACAGTCCTCATTCCCCATATGCAATATTTTTATAACTATTAAATGAAAGTATTCAACAAAAATGAAAATAACACAGAATTTTTTATTGACTTTTTCTCTTGCAGTAATGTCCAGGAGATCAATCTTTAATTCCTGGAGACTCCAGGTCAATCCAGGAGGGTTGGCAATGTATTTAATAAAGATCATTCAAAGTTTAAACGCGAATTCCTGAATGCAGAAGGCTCATTAAACTCCTGTTGTTGGCTGTTCTTTAAATTAAATGGATACAAACAGAACAGGAAAAACTTCTGTGTAAACCTTCTTTAAAATGTATCTAAGTATGATGCAATGCTGATTAACGTATAAAGCAAGGGAATACAAAGATTTGGACTTTGAGTGTCCTTGGCCCCAGTTAAAGTGCAATTAAACTGGCGAAAATATGAATGAGGCTGTACTGTCTCAATGCTTGACTCTGTTCTATGGAACATCCTGTTAAAACTTTACTAGCAGTTGTACGGGGGCCAAGCCTGCCCATGTTAATAACACCAGGAGAGCATAGGATTTCTTTTATGGATCTATGGAGTTCAACCAGAGGGTGACTGGAGCCACTTACCCCACCTCCACAGGTGTCAGTGGTGGTTCAATAGTACCACTCCCACCTCCGAGTTAGAAATTGTGGTCTCCTAATCTCACTTCAGAGACACTAGTGCAAAATATACGCTGGCACTCCAGCTTATTACTGAGTAAGTTATGCACTGTCAGGGCTGCTGTGATTTGGATGAGACGTTAAAATGATGCCATTTCCTCTTTCAGTTGCTCTTTCAGGTTCCACTTGAACCCGGCTGGGTCCAGTGTCCTGGCCAATCATACAACTAGTGCTGTGGACAGGGCTTTAAACTAACGAGGGGAGGGCGGGCAGCGGTGCGTTGGTTTGGGTGAAGGGAGATTTAGAAATCCAAAGAGAGAGGTTGAGGCATCAGAACACTACAACAAGTGGGTAAAGATAAGCAGACTGGGACAGGAAGGGACAGAGAGTTTAATTAAAATTGTACGTTGGCGAATAAGGTCATTGCAGGGAACAGAAGTAAAAAACTGAAATTAAAAGTTCTTTATCTGAATAAACAAAGCACCTAGAATAAGATAGACAAATTAGTGGCACAAATAGAGGTAAATGATTTCGATCTCATCGCCATTATAGGTTTGTAGTTACGAGGTGATCAAGGTTGGGAAATAAATATTCCAGGATACACAATATTTCAGAAAGACAGATGAGATGGCAAAAGAGGAGTGGTAGTCTTGATAGTGAAGGATGCTATAAGAACATTAGAGAGAAGGGACCTGTCCTCGGAAAATCATGAAGTAGAATCAGGTAATTAGGAATAGCAAGAGTCAGAAAACACTGGTGGGAATAGTTTATAGGCCCCCTAACAGTAGCTATACCTTTGGGCAGAGAAGTAAATAAGAAATTACTGGAGCTTGTAACAAAGGAAATGTAATAACTGTGAGGGACTTTAATCTTCACATAAACTGGGACAATCAAATTAGCAAGAATGATCTAGAAGATGAGTTTGCAAAATGTTTTTGTGGCAGATTCTTGGAGTAATACATTGCAGAACCAACCAGGCGTAAAGTTATCTTAGATCTAGCATTGTGTAACGAAACAGAGTTAATTAGCAATGTCACAGTATAACAGCCACTGGGAATTAGTGATCATGATACCATTGAATTCCATGTTAAATTTGAAAGTGGCATACTCCAATCACAAACAAGAATCTTAAACTTTAACAAAAAGTTGATAAATAGGGAAAAATAGATTATGAGTAAACTAGCCACAAAAATTGTAAGAGCTTTTATAAGTATATAAAAAAGAAGAGAGTAGCTAAAGTAAACATTGGTTCTTTAGAAGCAGGGACAAGAAAAATTATCATGGGGAATGAGGAAATGGCAGAGCCATTGAACAAATATTGTGTGTGTGTGTTTACAGTAGAAGGCGCAAGTTTCATACCAGAAGTAGATGGTAACCTAGGGGCTAAAAAATTTGAGGAAATTAATATCAGCAAATAAAAAGTATTGGAGAAACTTAAGGAACTAAAATCTGACAAATCCTTGGGATCTGATGGCCTACATCCTAAGATTCCAAAAGAATAGCTGCAGAGATAGTGGATCTGCTTGTTACAATTTTCAAAAATTCTTTAAATTTGGGAACTGTCCCATTAGATTGGAAATTGGTAAATGTTGCACTGCTTTTCAAAAGGAGGGTGAGAGAGTGAACTACAGGTCAATTAGCCTAACATCAATTGTTGGGAAAATGCTGGAATTTATAAGCCTTAAAAATGCACTTAGAAAAGCATAGTATGATTAGAACAAGTCAACATGGTTTTAGTAATGAGAAGTCCTGACTGATAAATTTATTAGAGTTTTTTGAGAATGTAATGTTTGGGTAGATTAAGGGGAACCAATAGATGTAGTATATCTGGATTTCCAATTTCGATAAGGAGCCACACAAAAGGTTAATAGGCAGGTTAAGGGTTCATGGAGTTGGAGGTAATATTTTAGCATTGATAGAGGATTGGTTAATGGATAGAAAGCTGAAAGTGGATATTAATGGGGCTTTTTCAAGTTGGCAAGCAGTGAATAGTGGAGTGTCACAAGGAGCAGTGCTGGGACCTCAGCTATTTACAATCTATAATTAGATGATGAGACTTAGATGAAGAGACAGCGAGTAATGTATCAAAGTTTGCTGATAATACCAAACTAGGTGGGAAGGTAAGCTATAGGGAGGACACAGAAAGACTGCAAAGAGATGCACACAGGTTAAGCGAATGGGCAGCAAGATGGCAAATGATGTAGGGAAATGTGAAGTTATGCACTTGGAAACTGTTAGGAAATTGTTAGGAAATAGAAATAGCTTAAGTAAGCTATATTGATATTTGTGGGTATTAGGAATGTGTTTTAGCTTTAATGTTTAAGTTTGATTTGTATTTCTGTATCTGTGTGTTAAGATAAGGTCAAGTTGAATTTTAGTTTCACTTTAAAAAGTGCCTGCATTTCTAATGAGAGTTTACGGCTGTAAGAGAAGTTAAGCAAACACAAGGGTAGAAAAACTGGGCTATTGCCTAGCAACAGGGTTCCAGAGAGGCAGGTACTTCCCACAGACACACAGAAGAAACTAAAAACAGCAGTTTTTGAGTTCAGTTTTGAAGACAGCTGCCAGGCAGAAGCAGCCCAGAAGGCTCAGGTAGCCAGTCCCAAGCTAAAGTTGTTGAAAGTAGCTGCCAGAGAGAGACAGGAGCAAAGGAGACAGATAGACAGCCCCGAGCTAAAGAAGAAAATCCCCAAATCCAGGGGAATGGAACAGGAGAAAGTCAAAAGTAGACCTTCTATTCAAAGGAAGGACAGGAAACTGGAAAAGATCCTGTTAAGTGATGTTAAGAATAAGGGGCAGAGAAAGGCTCCAAGCTTCAAGCTTAAAGTTCCAAGCTGCAAGAAGCAGAGTCAAAGCAATATAAAGGCTTGTGAAAAGTCAAATGGTCCAAAGAGGCAACTGAAGGTCTGTATCTCTTTGCTATGGGCAAATAAACTCTAAACTCTTTTAAAAAGTACCTGGATCTGCACCTCAAGTGTTGTAAGGTGCAGGGCTATGGGCTGGGTGCAGGAAGATGGGATTAGAAAGGGCACCTGGATGTCCTCAGGCTGGCATGGACAAGATGGGCTGAATGGCTTCCTTCTGTGCTGTAATTTTTCTATGGTTCTATGAAGCAGTGGTGTACTGTTGATGGCTGAGTTAGTCAGAGAGAGTGCGTGGAAAAAGCTTGGACACGTGGTGACCCAGGGGAGAGGAACATCGGAAGGAGAGCTCAAAACCCTGGAGGTGAACCCTTGCGGAAGGCATATGAGAGAGAGCACTAGTTTGGGAACAGATTTCAAGGCAAGTTCTTGGAAAGTGGAGATCGGAAACCCTCATTTAGTGAGACTGGTTGGCTCACAGTGTAACAAGCGTCAGGGGGAGAGTTGAGGAGAGATCGATAGCATCTGTGTGGGCTAGCATCTGTCACTTGGTTTCAGAGTGTGATGTGTCCGACCACAGGTGCCAATTGGTTTACATGGACTGTACTTATTTTGAACATTAAAGTATAAGATAACTTTTGTAACTTGTGTTACTCTTACAAATCTGTATATATCTGTAAAGGTATAGTTGTGGGTGAAGGAGTATTGTAATATAGTTAATCTTTTCTTGTTTAACAAATGTTTTATGCTTTTGTTAAAAGCTCATCAGCTGACTCCAGTGACTCTGTTCAGTAGCCGCTCCCATGTATCTAAACAAACAAATTACAAGTTAGGATCTATCAAGCTGGACTCCACCCTGGAATCAGGCTGGTCCAGTGGTATACTCAGCTGGGGATCATAACAAAATAGAAATGCAGAATTTTTTTCAAAGGTGTGCAACCTGTAAGTGTTGATATTCAAAGAGACTTGAGTGTGCTTATACAAGGAACACAAAGGTTAGCATGCAGGTGCAGCAAGCAATTAGGAAGAAGAATAGCACGCTGGCCTTTATTGCAAGGGGTTTGGAGTACAAGAATAAAGACATCTTGCTACTATTATACAGGGTTTTGGTGAGACCACATCTGGAATACTGTGTGCAGTTTTAGTCTCCACAGCTAAGAAAGCATATACTTGTATTGGAAGCAGCACAGCAACGTTCACCAAACTGGTCCCTGTGATGAGAGGAATATACAAACACTTAATCGGGCAGCGCCGGGCCTTCCCTAGGATCAAGGGCCCCAGATAGATGTCCTGCCTGCTGGGAGCTGCCAGCCAATCAGAGACCAGCTGATCTTCTTACTCAGCAGCACCTAGGGAAGGCAGTGGCTTCTGCTGGTACTACACCCAGCCAAGGCTTAGGATCGCCAGTGAACACAGGCACAGGTAAATGATGGTGGTGGCAGGGTGGGAGCTGGTCGGGGATGTGTCAGTATCAAGGGCAGGCTGTGGCTTTCAATGCCCACTCCCCACTCCTGATGTTGAGGCCCTTTATCAAGCACTGAATACCTTTGAAAGAGGCCCCCCGCCAACCCCACCAGAAACCACAAAAAGGTTTACTTTCAGAGCTTCCTTTCTGGCAAGTCCCACATTTGCCACTGGGTTAATAACAGCATTAATTGCCCACTTAAAGTCCTCAATTTACTGAGGAGTGGGGAAGGCTGTCCACAAGACTTTTGCAATTTACATTCATCTGAAAGGGCAGATCAGGCCTCAGTTAAACATCGCCTGAAAGACGGCATCTCCAACAGTGCACCATTCCCTAAGTCCTAAGTCTCTAAAGCAGGGCTCAAACCCACGACTTTCTGAATCGAGAGATGAGAGTGCTAACAGTGAGCCACAGCCCCGATATTCCAAATGACTTCCGGTGTGTTAAGAGTGTGGACTAGGAAGATAGAAATGAACGAGCGGACTGCCCGAACATAACTGGGATCCACTTTTATCTATAAGTGTTCACTTGACTTGACGTTTATGTTAGAAAGAATGTCTAAAATAATCTTCAAATGCAAAAGACATTGTTAACTGAGCAGACAGCATTCCTTTTGGGGTCTTCTGTTGATCATATTTAATAACCATCATTTTCTCTGGACATGCCATTCTCTTCAGATCTGCCATGCACAGGATCTGTGTTATTTGTAAACAGCTTTGAATTAAAGGCAGGACTTCTCAGAAAAGAGTTACCCGTTGTCCCTCTTTAAAGTCAGGCAGCAGTATAGTATAAAAAGCGTAAAGAAATTTCTCATTTCCTCAGGGTCCAGGGCTCTCTGTAATTCAAGTGCCTGGTGGCAAATGGTGATCGTTACATTATCTGAATTTAAAAGCAATACAAACTAGACCATGGCTTTCCTTTTAAAGAAACTTTGTCTAACAAATATTCTGATCAGACCATTTCTTCTTGTATCCCATCAAATAACATAGCACAGTCCCCATGGCGAATTGTACAATGTTCAGCACCACTCACTACTCCTCAGATGCTAAAGCAATCCATTTCCACATGCAGCAAGACCTGGACCATATCCAGGCTTGGGCTGACAAGTGGCAAGTAACATTTGCACTATACAAATGCTAGGCAATCTCCAACAAGGGAGAATCTAACCATTGCCTCTTGACATTCAATGACATTACCATTGCTGAATCCTCCATTATCAACATCCTGGGTTTACCATTGACAGAAACTGAGCTGGACTAGTCACATAAATACTGTGGCTACAAGAGTAGGTCAGAGGCTAGGAATCCTCCAGCGAGTAACTCACCTCCTGATTTCCCCAAAGCCTGTCCACCATTCACAAGGCACAAGTCAGGAGTGTGATGGAATATTCTCCACTTGCCTGAATGAGTGTAGCTCCAACAACACTCAATAAGCTTGACACCCTCCAGGACAAAGCAACCCACTTAATTGGCACCCTTTCCACAAACATTCACTCCCACCACCTCCGACACACAGTAGCAGCAGTGTGTACCATCTACAAGATGCACTGCAGAAACTCATCAAGTCTCCTTAGGCAACACCTTCCAAACCCATGTCCACTATCATCTAGAAGGACAAGGGCAGCAGATAGATTGGAACAACACCATCTGCAAGTTCCCTTCCAAGTCACTCACCATACTGACTTGGAAATATATTGTCGTTCCTTCACTGTCACTGGGTCAAAATCCTGGAACTCCCTTCTTGGCAGCACTGTGGGTGTACCTACACCACATGGACTGCAGCGGTTCAAAAAGACAGCTCATCGCTGCCTTCTCAAGGGCAATTAGGGATGGGCAATAAATGCTGGCCTAGCCAGTGACGCCCACATCTTGCAAATGAATACATTTTTTTTAAATACCCTCCTATTTTTAGTAGAGTCCCCACTCCAGATCACTGTGCAATAAACCCCACCAGGAAGGGCAGACGTGTGGATGTCAGATAAGAACAGGATAAGACTGGACTGTGAATCCGGGCTCCACTCTCCCAAAAACAATTTGCATCCCAAATCACTTTAAAGGAGCATTATCTGACAAAATTTGACACCAAGCCACATAGGGATAGATTAGGATGGGTGACCAAAAAGGTGGTCAAAGAGGTAGTTTTTAAGCAGTGTCTTTAAGGGGCACAGAGATGTGGAGACGTATAGGGAGGGAATTACACAGTCTAAGAGCCCACCATCTAGGCTCCTGAGTGACTACTCGGGCAAGATAGTGGAGAGCTGTCAATACTTACAGAACAGCAAATCAGCAAGCATGGGCATTGTAGGCAGCACATGGATCAGTAGCAGGAAGGAGAACAAGCTGAAATCCTTTCCCCTCTATGGCTTGCAGCAGATAAAAGCACTTCTCACAGGGCCCAACCTTTAAGAGATCGAGCTGGCCTTAGACTCAAAGAGACTTTGAAGTGATAGTTTTCTTTTGGTAAGCATACATCCATTTCCTGGTAACTGCAGAGCTGTGCTTGTCATGAAGCAAAAACCTGAGATCATTGAAAGACACAGACCTGCTAGTTGAGGCTTTTGAAAAGTAGAGTAAGTAGGGGAACAACTGGATGTGATTTGCAGCTCACTACATTTATGAATAAACAGGTGATGTTGCTGATAAAGTGTCTAACTGAACGACCCCAGACATGTGAGGATAATATTTTCGGTGGTGTGTTTCAGAATGTTGGCACCAAACGATATCAGGGCAGACTGAATTACAGAATTGTTCCAGAGCAAAAGGAGGCCACCTGGCCCATTGTATCTGTGCTGGCTCTCTACGAGTGAGCAATCCACCTACTTCCAATCCCCCAGCTTCTCCCCATAATCCTGCACATTATTCCTTTTCAGATAATAATCCAATTCTCTCTTGAATGTCCATTGAACCTGCCTCCACCACATTCTCAATGAGTACATTCCAGATCTTAACCACTCGCTGTGAGAAAAAGTTTCTCCTCATGTCTCCATTGCCGATAAGGAAATTTGCGAAGATTCAACCATTTGTTTTCCAGAGGCTACCATGAGTCTCCAAAGGCTAAAAAATGGCCTAACTGCGACAACATGAACTTTTTGGTCTATGTCATACATTGCCCATTCCACACATCCTAATCGAGGTGACCCTTGGCACTGGGTGCTTGGTCAGTATGTAAACATCCACAGAGCCTTGGGCCCAAGGTAAGGAAAAGAAGAACTTCTTTCACATGATTTTCTGATAATTCATTTTCATGGATGGAAAATCGCGTCCACACTCGAGTTCCCAATATGGACTCCAGTTGGAACAAGTACAACGCTGGAAGCACTAATTTTTAAAGTTCATCACTGCATTTCTGATGTTGGCGATCTTCGTTCGCAAGCTTGATTGTAGAAGCTTTTATCAGATGACCCTCATCAGTGCTATATACATGGGGATCTGTCTATAATTATATAAAGCCAGCTGGAGCCAACAAAACAACTTCCTTGCAGCTGTATATTTACACAGCAAGAATTACCCTAAAAGCTGGTTCACATGAATAGCCCAATTTTAGCTAATGCATTGCTACTGCAGTGAAGGAGATAGTATATAGCACTAAACCAGTGCAGTTCTACTTAATGCTACAGAAGGACAGCGAAGAGTTAAAAATTTGAGTATTCCAGAATCTGAAATCCCCGAGTTCACAATACATTCCCCCACTTACCACAATGTTAAAAGTTCAGCCTTATTCCTTATGCATGACTTAGTTCCTGAAATAAACACTTTCTTGAATAATTTACATACGAGTGGCTGAGTCCACTGTTTTATTTATGTGTAAAGCATTCCACTCGCTCTTCTGCTGCTTTCATACATGGAATAATGAAATGAGTTCTCAGATTCAGAAAAAAAACCTCCTAATCAGGCCTGAGACAACTAAATAACCACATAATTTACGCAGACTGCTAGAAAGTAGTCAGCTAGCAAGCGAGGATACTAATTACGTTCCCTTGCTCATTGGCAGTGCCTCAATTAGAACCTGTGCCGACGCACACTGCTCTTCCACACAGGAAATGGACCACTCTTCCTAGGAATAATGAAAGATTCCTCCAGTTGCCTCCTGCTCCCTCCTCTACCCTGTAACTGGTAGCTTTAGGAGTTTCTTTTATTCCCCACATTTGAAGTGACTTGGTAATGAAAGCGGTGCTTTATATTGGATCATTCCAGGGGAGGCCAAACATCAGGCAACCCCTCTCCCTCCCCTTGCCTGAATTTTCATCCATTCTCTTCTGCGGAGTTAGCCGTGGCTTATTTGGTAGCATTCTTGCCTCTAAATCACAAGGTTCAGGGTTCAAGTCCCTTTCCAGGGCTTAATCACTAAAATCAAGGCTGAAGCTCTACTACAGTACTGAGGGAGGTGCTGCCTTTCAGGTGAGACATTAAACTAAGGCTTCATCTGCCTGCTCAGGTGGATGCAAAAGATCCCAGGGCAACATTTTGAAAAAGAGCGGTAGAATTATTGCGGGTGTCCCAATCAATATTTATCCCTCAATCAAACAGATTACCTTGTCATAATCACATTGCTATTTGTGAGAGTTTACTGTGCACAAGTTGGCTGTTGCATTTCCTACATGACAACAATGACCACACTTCAAACGTATTTTAATGGCTATAAAGCCAAGTGGTCATTAAAGGCGCTACATAAACGCAAGTCTTTCCTTTTTTCTGGACTCAAACTAGAATATGATCCAGGGCCTC
Source organism: Carcharodon carcharias (assembly GCF_017639515.1). Taxonomy (NCBI): domain Eukaryota; kingdom Metazoa; phylum Chordata; class Chondrichthyes; order Lamniformes; family Lamnidae; genus Carcharodon; species Carcharodon carcharias. The sequence continues at coordinate 48,654,031 of NC_054479.1, read as the reverse complement.
AGGAGCTAGGCCAGTACATTATCCGAGTGGCCCTTGTTCATGTTTGGGCTGATACTGGAATTGCCAACTCTAATTGGACATATTCTGGGATGCGTTATGACAGGGCCTGCTGCCTCCAAGCACCCTGCCCCCACACTCCTGCCCATCCTCGTGGTGCATCACCTTTCCATGCCAATTAGAAAGCAGAGAGATTGGATTCTTCCTGACTTCTCAGTCAGTCTTATTTTTCTTCTGACTATTAAACAAACGTGTTCAAAGAATGTTTTAAAAACCACATCTTTTGTTTTAATTGCCTAATAATGTTTCTCCAGACTTGGTCAGTAGTGTCCTGGAGATTAATCTTTAATTCTTGGAGAGGCTAGGGAAATCCTGGAGGTTTTAGCAATGCGTATCCACACAGAGGCTACTTGATTATTTAGGGCGTTGTTCCCAGGACTGATCCTGTCCCTCACCCGATGAAAATATTTGGGTACTTCCCATCGGGGTTGACTGCACCAGGATCAGAACGGGAATCCCTGACTGATTCATCGTTCTGCACTGAACAGACAAAATCAGCAGAAATACCTGGTGTGTGACACACTGAAAGAAGCACCCTATCCCAGCTAGGCTATACTTCTATTCGAATCAGAGTCAATTTCAATGAGAACTGAATCATTTCATAGTCTCTGGTTATCACAAATCAAATCAGCAACTTCACAGTTGGCCTAATTCTGCTTACCCTGCAGATATATTTTTATTTATTTATATATGTGTATTTTTTTTATTTGGTTCAATTTTTCTGAGGGAGGGCAAGTGAAGGGAAGAGAATTCCTCAACTTGTCCTTGATGTCTGACTGGTCCTTATCAGCAACACTGGGCAAGAGGAGGGAGAGATCGAACCCAGGCCACAGCCAGACAAAGGCTGCTGCGGAGGACCATTTCATTATTAATGGCAAAGTGAACAATTGGCTGGGATCCCAAGTGTCCTACCCAAACAACAATAACAGAATGAAAATAGAGACTTACACAGTGAACATCAAAGGATGCACCGAGCAGAAAGTTGGCTCAGGTCCAGCTCAAAGCAGCATCCGATTCGCCTGGATTTTTTGCAGCTCTCATAAAGGTTGGAGTTCTTTGATGGATCATTGTGATGGCTTCACACATGGGATATCACAGAGGGACACTAATAGATGTTAGTAACTGTTTAACAGTTAGCCATGGAGGGGCTTTCAATAATGGCCACCTCTGGGTTTCAGAACCTCAGTTGTATCAGGATTAGCAGAGTACTCCCCACTGACTTAATGGGAAAGTGCACTGTTGGGTGTAGTACAGAGCCAGACCACCAGACTGGTCCCCCAGCTCAGATCAGCCAACTCGACAATGGTCAAAAAAGCTAGCTGGCCTCAGTGGGGACTGCAATAAGGTTCCTACAGTTAGTTTTCTGCCCCTGAATAGAGAAAAAGGATAATGAATCACATCTGGACTCCAAAAGTGACCCCCTAGCTGAACAAAAGCACAGTGCGAGGACAGGAAGGAGCTTAGTTACAATGCCCTCTTTCCAACATGAACACCGATGAGTTCATTTTAACCAATATGCCCATGACCCCAACCCCCCAATCACTACATCCTCAGCCTGATGGGATCAGCCTCCCACCCGATCGATTTAGACAGGCGGTTGAACTGATCCTGTCAGCTTCCCTCCGGACAGGCTAGGTTACAATAGCCACACACAACACCCCCCTCCCACCCCCCTCAAACCCCCCACTCAACCATGAGGGCCCATGTGAAGAAAAGGCACTTAGTATAGGAGAGACTGGAGGCTGCCAAGTCCCCAGTGAACCCAACACTGTAACCATTCCTTCCTGCGGACTTACAAAAACACCATCTTAGCGGGGGTAGACAAAACAAATAGCAGGGTCAACCTGACATAATTTATGAACAAATATTAAATTAACAGCTTAAAGCTGTAAATTCTGCCAAGGAAACAATAGATATTTGAGTTACTTTTTCCCATGTGTTGCAATAAACTTGAATGTTTCACTGTGAGGATTCTATGATCTGGAATTTATATGTGCTTTAATATTTAACCTCCATGTTTATGAAGACATGGCAGGAGGACAATTTTATTTCCATGCGAGGTTTTCCTTCAGGCATTTGACATTTCCCCAGCTGACCCACAAAGACCCCTGTCTTGCAGCATATCCTTTTTTTCTCCTCTGAACTACATTAATGAGAGAAGTTAGTCATTAACAGTTCAGGAGACATTAGTCGGTTAATATAGAAGTCCTCTCTAACCACTCTAATCTCTGATGCATGCCGAGATTACAAAACCAATATCTCCTCAGAAGCTTCTGCGAGCGGAAAAGAGGCGGAAGGGTCAGGTCAAAAAACCTGAACCACATTCCCGATAACAGCAGGAGGAAAGGGACTGATCTGGAGTTTGCTTTTGCCTGCCCGTCCCCCTTGAGCAGCCCCAGGGAAGCAGCCCTTCACCAGCAGTTGTTGATAAATGATTTGAAACCTTTCCAGAAAGGGTACAGGCAAAGGTTTCAGGTTGTTCTGGGTGGGAGGGGTGGGTGCTGCAGTTTGAGGTGGGAGGTGGTTACTGTGGGACGGATTTTCATGCACCGAATCGGGTCACTGCGGCAGGGTGGGGGGGGGGGCGCAAAAAATGGTTTTGATGCCATGTGGCACAGTGACCCACCTCCTTTCTCAACTCTGCTGATTTTCACGAGGGGGAGGATGGACTGCATGGTGGTGGGGGAGTGGGGCTGGAAAGTAAAGTCACCCGCACTGTTAATTAGGCACGTTAAGGTGATAAAGTGGATTCTTAAGTGCCTTAAAAAGACAAAATTCGTAGAAGCGGGTGGCCATTGGGAGTTGTGAAGCTAAACAGCTCTAGCCTATCATGAACAGGGTCAGCCAAGCAGCATGAAATTGTTTTATTTGATTGGGAAAAGTGCAAGTTTTGAATAAAATTTTTTCCACATCAATGAAATTTTAAACTTTTCCCTACCTGGTCCTGGGTTCCAGGATTCCCTCTGCCCTGGCCTATTAGAAGGTACAGATGCTTTCATTTTTTTTAAATCATGCACAGACGGCAGCCTCAGCACTGGCTGGCAAGTTGGGGCAGAATGTGGTCCACTTCCCTGGTGCCCCATCTCCATACCCGCCCCTCCCACCCCTCTCTGGCTACTAATTGGCTGCCAGCCCCAACCCCTCACCGACCAAACCTTTGCACCGCCAACCTCCAACCAAAATCGGAAGCTTTGTCTGCTTCCCGTCGAGGACAGGTTCGTGACCTGGAAATGATCCCGTCCTTTGAATCCTGCTTCCTCAGCCAAAATCGGGTCCCTCGAGTTTTCTAAAACATTGCTGAGCCAAATCATTGTGTCAAAGTCCTTGGGACGCAGTGCTTGCAACAACACTGGGGATTTGAAGGCGAGGGGGGTGGGGTGCGGGCAGGGCCAGCAAAATCCAGGTGGGTGGCCTTCCCACCACCTGTCCTACCCACCTGTCCCCAACCTGTCTGAAATTTTACGGGCCAATTAATGGTTATTTAAGGGCCTCATCCCACCACTGCCAGTATTTCACTTCCACACTGAAACCAACACCAGTACGTACAAGAAGCATTTTCAATCCTGAGCAAATTTTTATTCACCACACACAATTACCCACTCTTTAAAAGTAGCAAACATCAATTTCTGTGCAAAGGAAGTGAGAGTCATCCCAGTTAACAAGGGAATTGGACTTGTTTACTTTGTGGGAAACTAAGTTGCTAAATAGACAATACCATTTTTATATTGGTGTTGGGACCAGAAAAATTATGATAACCTGGGGCGGAATCTTCTGCTCTCGCTGGTGGTGAACTCGGAGGTGGGAAGGACATGTCCTTAGGCGGGATGGTGGTGTACCGGAACCCCAACACCTTTCCACCTCCACCTGAATAAGGTTCTGGGTGGGAATGCCCATGGTCGACCTGCCCATCCTGTCGCCAACTGAGGCCAATTAAGGACCACTTTAGGGCCTCATTCTGCTGACACTGTGATTAACTAGCTGCTGGTGGCCTCTGGGCTGGCTGGTGGTGCAGTGGTTAGCGCTACTGCCTCACAGCTCCAGGGGCCTCGGCTCAATTCAGACCTCGGGTATCTGTCTGTGCAGAGTTTGCACATTCTCCCAATGTCCATGTGGGGTTCCGCTGGGTGCTCTGTTTCTTCCCACTGTGCTGGTTAGATGGATTGGCTACGGTTAAATTGCCCCTTAGTGTGCGTGCCCTGTGATGCACTGGCATCCTCTCCTGGGTGTACCCCACCTAGTGCCCATTGCCTGTCAGTATTAAGCTTCGACTCCCCACAACCCTGAACTGGATGAAGCAGTTCTGGAAAAGTGAGTGAATGGTGGGCCTGTTGCCATGTGGCGTGAACAAGCACTTATCATCACAGTGGGGCAAGGCCCTTGATCAAAGGCACTCAGTGCCTGAGTAAGGGACTGGGCACTGGGAAAATGGGGGCCTACTGAGAGCCACCCCACTCTCCTTGCTTCATGACAAAGCCCCGCCACACCACTTACCTTTGTCCTGGATCACTCCGTGGTCCTGGGACACCAGGCATGTAGTCTTATGGCAGCTGAGTGCAAGAGCTGCTGGCCTGTGATTGGCTGGCAGTCAAGCGCAATAGCTGATGGCCTCTGATTGGCTGGCAGCGGAGTGCAAGTGCTGCTGGCCTCTGATTGGCTGGCAGCTCTTGCTAGGTGAGACATCGCCCCCTGGGGACCTGACTCCAGGAGAAGGGCTGCCACTGCCTGGTTGGCTTATGGTTCAACGGGCCTTCTGGGAAAGAGTCTCTTGCCAGCTGGCCCACAACTCTCAGGAAGATTCTGCCCCTGGCTTCCAAGCACCACTTAATGGCATCTCACCATTGGATCTGGGGCCACTGAAGAGTCAATAGGAAAGACTTGTGCATTTCCTCTGTCGGCTGCTCTCAAGATCCATGGAAATTGAAGCCTTGGGCATTGTCAGAGACTTGACCTGCTTTACACTATGCAATGCCAATTAAGCTGAGTTCAAATATAAACTGATGTGTAAATGGATTGGAAACATGCTATTATGCATTTTGCTATGAAGTGTCCACATGAAGATGGACCTTGGCCCATTTAATCTCAGAATGCCAGGGAGTGCCATTACTAGCTATTTCTTAAATGAACTCAGTGTCCTTGTTTCAACCTTTCCTTATGCCTCATCTTCAATTGCTTGTTTATGTGGAGAAATACTTCTCGCCGTCTATCTTTAAGTTGTCCTTCACAACACTGAAATTGTGCAGAGGCCTGACCCTTCCCCAAAGAAGAAACTATGAAGGATGGGTGGAGTAAATACTGCACATTGTGGAGCTCGTAGTCAATGTTCCCTGAAGCGTGGACATGGAGCCACACAGCAGCCTGAAAGCTACCGTGCAGACTGTGTTGCATGTTAAACAATACACGTGTGATCACGCAAAAAACAAAAAAAATTAAAGAAAACATTGTTTGTAGTGGCTGATGATACAGCAATGTTGACAGGTGCCTGAAAATGAGTTGTCTATCAAGCAGGGTGTGGTTTATAGGAGCAGACACAGGCCAGCAGTGCACACATTAATGCTCTTAATAGATACTATTGCTCAAAGGACCATAGAGCCATCACGTTTTGCAAGAGGAATCTGATGACCAACCCCACCCCCCAGTCACAATAGTCTTGCTATAGATCGAGACTGGAGTCAAGGTGTGAAAAATACAAACCTCCAAACCCCGAAGAAACCCAGCCATAAAAAAAGCCTTTCCGCTTCTAAATAGGAAAACTGAAAGCAGGAAAGAGAAACCTCAAAGTATCTGCTGTGCCTGTCTCTCTGAATGAAGAGAGTAGTTTACCATGTAACACAACTACAAATGACTGCTGCATATTATCAAGAGTGCAAAAGATTCCTAAATGGCTCCTTTCTGACTTTAAAAGCTGGGTTCAGTCCCCCAGGCCAGACTGTGCCTAGTGGATAGGCCTGAATCACAACTCTGACACACTGAGGTTAATTAAGACCCAACCTCATTCCACCCTGGGAATTAAACTTCTATCAGGCCTTATGTTTCTTCATGCTGCTACATTCTGCCACACCTTCAAAAGAAATGCGTTTGAAGTCCATCATGTTGCATGTAGTGAGGACGTAAGAGGAAGCTGCACGTTGGAACTACAGTTCCATTTTCTAATATTGCAGGCCCCTGATATTTTCTGCATCACCTCCTGCACTCCAACCTCTCCAATTTTCTCCTCAGCCTCTCCACTCGCTGGGTAGAGTTCCAAAAGGGTAGAGCACCTCACTCATGTTGAGGTATTCGTCATGTGTGAGACTGGGTAGTGGGACTCTGTCGGCCATTTGACTGCAAGAAGCCTCACAGTAATGCCCTATCCTGTTCTCGTCTGGTACCCACACACATTTTCTAACGGGAATTGCCAGATAGCAATTGGGAACCGGAACCTAGGGTGGAATTTACTGAAGTGAGTTTGGCCGGAGGGGGGCGGGGGTCAGTTAATTGGGCAGCAGTTTGGCAGGTGGGGATTCTGCCGTTTTCTCATCCCTGCCCAACTAGGTTCAGGATGGGAAGGGTCATGGATGGCCTTCCTGCCCCACTGCCAACTGAGACCCATGGGCAGGATTTCATGTAGCTGATGGTACCTTGCCCACCTCATTGTGGGAATGCCTACCATGTGCCACGCAGGTACTTAACTGATCAAGGACTCTGGTGGTGGATGTCCTGCCTGCTGGCAGCTCTCGGGGGTAGGGTTCCTGCCCTGGGATCCTTGATCTAGGGGAAGGTCCGCTGCTGCTCTGTTAAGAGGCACTTAATTTGACAGGTTTTTTTTGAACTGATTTCTCATCCTCTGGGAACTGAGGCTAATTCCACCAACCCCACAGATTCCCTCTCGGAGATCAACTGACGGGGGTCAAACCTTGTGTGTGTGGCAGTGTTTTAACAACACATTTACCAACCAAAGCAGATTTGTGCTCTTTTTCTTCCTCACATGCTCTCAGTCCCCATCTGCACGACTCTTACTAAGACCCTGAAGTTTGCGCAGTTGCAATCATGTGACAGATTCAAACAGGCAAAACCCATTATAAATGTGGATACAGGAATTTATAATAGGAAATTACCGACACGCAAAATGTGGGGAAAAAAACATGACAACAGGAATTCGAGTTGTGGAAGTTGACATAAGGTTAGATGGGGGCGTATTTCAATTGAAAAAAAAAATGGCTGTTCAAAGTTATTTCACTGAGAAAGAGAGAGGTCAAATCCAGCCGCATTAACTCAGTGAGATGGTTCCGGATCTATGACAAACCGTTATTAAATAATGATGAGAGAAATGCTCATGAAGCTTTTATGGTATCATTGATGGTACTTTACAACGGGCAGGATTTTTGGGCCATCAAGCGGGCAGGCTTGGGAGCAGCTGGGAAACGGTCCATCAGGCGTGATTGGTCCCGACCGCGATTTAATGCTGGCTGACCAGTTAACGGCCAGCCAGCGTGAAAGGCCCGCTGAAAGGTTCAGAGCTGCCGGGGGGATGGGCAGGAGGAGGGCGAGTGCTGAAGTCAGTGCAGGCGCTGAGAGCTGCCTCAGGGAGCCGAAGAATTTAAATTCAATAAAAACAAATTTTAAAATCCAGAAAAAATGCCCACGCATCAGAATGAGTCACCTGAACATATGGATGCTGAAATTTACATCCAAACATTTTAGTCTTTTTTTAAATTAATCTTGGAAACCTCACCCCGCCCTTGGATGAGGTTTCCACAAAAATGCAAAAGCCGCCTAGACGCTTCGTCCACCCGCCAACCGTAACGTTGGACAGTAAGTGAAAAATAGCCGCTAATTGAAACTTTAATGGCCTTAATAGGCCTCTTAATTGTTGGCGGGTGCACGCGAGAGTGTGTCTGCCAACCAAAACATCGCATGAGTGCATAATGACATCGGGACACTCGCCCTGTCAGGACCGCGCGCTATTTTATGCTCGATCCAGTCATATGCGCGTCCGACGTAAAATTACATGCAGGTTCATTGAGGTAAATTAGCTTTCCCTTCTCCCCTTCCTGCAACCTTCCCCATCCCTGCATGTCATAGCCAGGAGCTAGGATAGCCCGTATTTACCAGACCCATTCAGCCACTCACCTCAGCAAAACTGGCGAGTTTGTTCTCAGGCTGCAGCCTTTATGTTTGATTCCTTCTTGGTGAGAGCACTGCTGGCAAAGGGAGCATTGCCCATCCCTAATTACCCTTGAGAAGGTGGCGGACAGCCACCTTCTTGGAAGAACTTGCAGCCGTCCATTTGCTATAGACACATGTAAGTGGGCTTTGTTTTACTCCTGTTGTGGCTTGACACTACCTATAGGTTGCTACACCATTTCAGAGTGCAGTGAAGAATCAACCACATTGCTGTGGACCTGGAGTCACGTGTACACCAGACTGCGTAAGGACAGCAGTTTTCCTCCCCTGAAAGACATTTGTGAACCATTTGGGTTTTTATGACAATCCAGCAGTTTCACGGTCACCATTACTGAGGCTAGCATTTATTGTTAACTGATTGAATGTAAGTTCCCCAATCTGCCACAGCAGGATTTGAACTTATGTCATCAGAGAATTAGATCAAACCTCCGGTTTACTAGTCCAGTAACATTACCACTACACTACAACGTCCCTTAGCTGGCTGGACTAGGCTTGTATCTTGGATGCCAGTGGCAGCACTGGAGGTCATTTGCAATGTAAAAGCAGGTTCTGCTGGTCCCCAGTCTCCACAACTTCCATTGGAAGGACCCAAGGAGGATAATGAGGTTACATTTCAGCCTTCCAAGTAGGCACAATTCTGGTACCCAAGTCTAAACTGGTGTCATGGATCAGGTTGCTCGCAACGTAACCCATCAACAGCAATGGAAATGGAAGCCAAATGGTTTCTGTGACAGCTGGCCAGTCCATCGCGCTGGCTTTATAGCCCAGGATTGATCCCAGCATCGCAGGAAAGCATGGAGTAGCAAGTGTGTAACCATCCCGTGACCATGTGCCCTGGAAAACACCCCCTTTCCCCCCAACTCCACCCCAAACTCCCCCCCACCCCCCACTCCGCCCATCAAACCCAACCCCAAACAGGACTTGAAAAGAGTTGAAAGGAGGTGGAACAGAGCGTTGGAGAAGGAATTGGATTAAAGGTCTGGTTGCAGGGGTGTGTGGGGGATGGAGAAGAGAGGCAAGAGGTTTAAACCTGATTCCCGTAACGCAGGCACGCCAAGTGGCATGCCCATTATTAATAATACTTCAATGGGTGGCAGGAGCTTGGAGAATGTGCAAATGAATCCGAATCAAAATATTGAAGTTGCCCCAACCAGCACAATCTAGATGTGGTCTCATTAAAAACTAGTTGTACTTATTGCTTATTGTACAGATTGCATGCTGCCGCCCATTTTCTCACTGAACCAGGTGTGTGAAACCAACTCCAAAACTATCTCTCCACCCATTAGCTTAGGCCCATAGGTCACAGCTGGGCAGCTTGCTGTTCTGCATTACAAAAACATGCTGAATAAATGCAGGCTCCCCACCAACTGCCACCCACCCCCCCCCACCCATCCCCCCCCCAGCCCACCACCCACCCCCTTCCTCACTCCATACTCCCCCCCCACACATCCCTTCCCCTCCCCTCCCCTCCAAGGGAGTGCCTCGGACAAAAAAAAGGCCAGCAGCCACCAGGCCTCAGGATGAATAAGCTGGGCCTAGCACTGCAGGACATCACAGCAAGAGAGCCAAGAGCAGGACAAAGCTCGGGCCACAGTGAAAGCATCTTCCACGACAACTGAAGATTGATTAAACCCCCTGGTTTCCACATCAAAGCGGCACCAACTCTCTGATATCATTTACTGCTGTCCAGTTCCCAGCTAGAGGCCCAGGGAACACATCCATTCTGTTCAGACTGCTGATTCACACACAGATTTAAGTGCCAGGGGATTTTGCCCTATGTTTTGAATATTTTATGCTTCAATCCTGCCTTTTCTTATCCTTGAGCTCCTCTCCCTCTTACTTCTGGGACAATTGAGCCGGATGAAGGGATTTCAGCAGCTCCCCCACACCCTGCCCCCCCACCCCCAACTTCCACCTTTGGCAAGGGCCTGTATTTTGTGTCCGTTTTAACTGCTCATCCTGTGTTAACAGTTGGTGATTTTCATCAAAAGGAGCTGTGTGCTCAAACCTTCCTCGCCAGAATCTTGGGGTATTTTTTTTTGGCCTCTTAACATTATTGGCTCTGCAGTGGTACTATTTAGAAAAGGGTCCTGCTTTGATGCATGGGCAGCGAGGTATAATAATGCTCATTGTACTTCACTTTCAAAGCCAAGTCATTCTGTGAGGGAACAGCTCACTTGGAACCACATGGCATTGAAAGCTTCCCAGTGACCATGGCAACGGGCCCAGTGGGTTCCCATCCTGAGAGCCGAGCTGTTCGTGGACGCTGGTGTGCAAAGTGGAATAGCAGGGGAAAGCTGGGCCTGGCAGAAAAGACGGGAGGCTCCCCACCAGGAAAATCCACTCAATAATTCCCAGAGGCCTGCGCACACAAGGCAAGAATAGAAAACCCCACTAAGCTCCGCAGCCCCTTCTGCTCTGAAGCTTCCGATCGTGAAGGACAAAGTTGCCTTATTGTCCCCGATATCCCACTGTCCTGCTCAAAAGCCCATCGGATCAATAAATCCCAGGCTTGTCAGGCTGGGTTTAAAAGATAGTGAATATAACAGTGCTAAATACACTCTTTTATGGTGCAAGCTGGCTGTGGGCTTCTCTCTGCTGCTCAGGCCACAAATAACTCTGGGCAACCCCAACACACGATGATACAGAAACCCATTCAGCTTTCCCTAAACAGTGGACACCACATGTGTTCCCAAATTCTTCCTCATCCCCCCTGCCCCCTTCACCACCGGCCTTGGCTTCACAATCGAGCTGAAGTTGGACAGAAGCAAGTGGCCTAACAAAGAAACTTTTGGATAGTTCCTAAGGAAGGTATTGCAAGGTGACGGGGCAGGGGCCCGATGATAATGGGGATGATTAAATAAAATATAAAGAAAATATGGTCTTGGCTGTGCAGTAATTCTTGTTCACTGAAAAATCAAACTTTTTATCATGAACGAGCAGCTAAAATGATTGGTGTGAATTGATGATGAAAGGTTGGATTGGCTTGAACCTCAAATCTGAGGTGAGCCAATGACAATAGCTGACCTTTCACCTTTCACCCTTAAAGGAGGGATTTGTTGTTCAATGTTTAGCAATATAGGGCTTTTACTTTGCCTTACCTGCAAATCCCTCAAACATCAGAAAAAAACAAAGCACCTCTTTTGAAACTGAGCCACCCAGATAAGAACTGTCCCGAGCTTGACCTGTGCGTGACCTGTGCCCTGTTAACTGGGCCCAGTCGTAGAAGCATCTAGCCTCGATTCCCTGAGCAAGGGAAGGAACATCGGCTGAGGACCCCTGCTCTCGCTTGCCACCAATCGGGCTGGGCAACGGTGCACCCTTCCCCCCACCCCACCTAAACACTCGAGTAGCCTGTTGGCACTTGGCATCCTACGCCCATACACATGGAAAATGTCCAACTGGGAAAGGAACCGAGCCTGCCACAACTCCACAGCAGAGGTCAGGGCCTTGGGAGACAGCGTGAGAATTCTCCCTTTAAAGGCCCCATATTCCTCTGTGTGAAAGCAGGCTCAAGTCCAAGCCAGGGGAGACCTAATTTGCCGCTTGACAGTTCTCCAGGCAGATGCAGAGCCTTGGCAGCAGTGCACAGTCTATGGTGGAGCAGAGGAAACGTCTGTCCTTCAGGACAGTCTTTTGCTTGCTTGTTAAAACCATCCTTGAGATAAAACAATAAAAATCAGGTCTGATCCCTCTCTGTAGAAAGCACACCTTTCTCAGCACAGTTTCCCTGCGTGTTTGTTTCCAAGTGGCTTTGTCCTTCAGAGGAAGTTGTCATTTTGAGTATTGGAGAGTAATTGATTGACAGTCTGTTGATCTGTCAGTATAGATAGTGGATGTTCCCTTGGGAAGAAGGGTCTACTGTCACTTGTCAATTGTGGGGACAAGTAGCAGAATGGATAGCTACAAGCAGAAAACAAATATGGGTCAAAGTAAAAACAGAAAATGCTGGAAAAACTCAGCAGGTCTGGCAGCATCTGTGGAGAGAAAAACAGAGTTAACGTTTCGAGACTGTATGACCCTTCTTCAGAGCTGAAGAGGTCAAAATGTGATGGGTTTTATACTGTTAAAGAGAGGGGGTGGAGCAGGTGGAGCAAAATAGAAAGTCAGGGCTAAGTGGGTGCTCCGGAGAGATTTGACCAAGACAAAGGGAGTGATAATTATAATGCGAAAGATGAAAGCAAGTGCCAATAGTGGCATAAAGGTCAGATAGCAGAGTGTGTTAATCGCAGAACAAGGGTCAGCACTCTCAAAACATAAGCCCTTTGGGGGGAGGGGAGGGAAAGAAGAAAAAAGCACAGAGTTCATGGCCTGAATTGTTGAACTCAATGTTAAGTGCGGAAGGCTGTCAAGTGCCTAATTGGAAGATGAGGTGCTGTTCCTCCAGTTTGCATTGGGCTTCCCTGGAACATTGCAGCAGGTCAAGGATGGGTATGTGGGCATGAGAGCAAAATGGTGAATTCAAATGGCAAGCGACAAGAAGGTGGGGATCATGCTTGCAGACTGGGCATAGGTATTCCGCAAAGCGTTCACCCAGTCTGCGTTTGGTCCCCCAGATGTGCAGGAGACCACATTGGGAGGAGTGGATGCAGTAGACCAAATTGAAGGAGGTGCAAGTGAAGCGCTGCTTCACCTGAAAGGAGTGTTTGGGGCCTTGGACGGTGAGGAGGGAGGAGGTAAAGGGGCAGGTGTCACACCCTCCTGTGATTGCATGGGAAGGTGCTATGGGAAGGGCATTAGATGTTGGGGGTGATAGAGGAGTGGACCAGGGTTTAAGGGTTAAAGTAGTTGCTCGTACTGGCAGCTAGAAGTGGGGACTGGTGCTGGGACCATTGTTCACCATATACATAAACGATTACAACTTCAAAATTTGCTGATAACACAAAATTGGGGCTTATAGTTAATACAGGAGGACTCTGACAAATACAGTAAGACATTAATAAACTTGCAGAATGGGCATGCAATTGGTAAATGAACTTCAGTATAGAGAAGTGCAAGTCAATACATTTTTGTAGAAAGAATAACCCTTGGAAGATTAGTGTCTAAATGGAATAGTGGAACACAGGGATCTGGGCTAAAAGTAGTGATGCGGCTTAATAAGGCCATAAAAAAGCAAACAAAGCACTAGGTTTCATTTCTGGAGGGAAAGAGTTGAAAACCAGAGCAGTCATGTTTAACTTTTAAAGACCATCTTGAAATACAGTCTTGGTCTCCATAGTATATAAAGGATAAAGAAGCATTGGGGAAAGTGCAAAATAGATGTACAAAAATTATATCAGAACTGAGAACATATATCTGTTAGGAAGAACTGACCAGGCAGAAACTGACTCCCTGTTCAACAATACAATTGTAGACTCATATTTTCATGGGCCGAAATACTGCTGCTCCATGGAGCCTTCATGGGTTTGTTTATATTATGGAAACAGCAGATTCCAATTGCATCCAAAATTTGTCACTGACTGACTATGTCCCATAGTATAAAAGCACCCATGACCAACTACATAGTATCTGATTGCCAACTAGTACCGGCTTCATAGTGTAACATGGGGAAAGGGAGCAAGGGGGCAAACCAGCTTTTTTTTTAAACAACCTTCCAAATTCTCTGCAACCTCTAATTCGGGCTTCTTCGACTTTCCCAATTTCCTTTGCTCCACCATAGGCGGCTGTGCCTTCAGTTGCCTGTGTCCTAAGCTCTAGAACTCCCTCCCTAAACCTCTCCGCCTCTTTCCTCTTTTAAGACACTCAGCAAAATTGACCTCTTTAGCTTTTGGTCATCTGTCCCAATAACTATCTCACGTGGCTCGGTGCCAAATTTTGTTTGATAATGCTCCTGTGAAGCACTTCCAGGTGTTTTACCATGTTAAAGGCACTGTATAAATGCATGTTGTTGTTGTGGTAGTAGAGCCATCAAGTGTGAAGCTATTTGCTTTGGCTGTTTTGCCTTCACTCTGAACAGTTTCTGAACCACCACTGCAGTTAAGTCAACTCCCTTGGTTTCCATGGTAATTTTTAATCTGGAACAGTTACCAAGGTAGAGATGTTCTGGGTTTAGAACCGAGAGTACATGGTGGAGAGATAAACCCACAGAGACAGTCATGTACTGGTCTGCCCCTCACTGTCGTAATCTATATTAATCTGCCTAAAAATACAAAACTCTAGGTAGAACTTGTCAGCCAGAAAGGTTTTGTCCACAGGGTAGTACGTGATCTACCAATTAACAGTGATTGATGTGACTCTCTGATGCCTTGCCTGCTCACTGACAAACACATAAATCCCCTAGAGCTTTAAATAACATCCTTACAGCTGTCTGTGACAATATAAATTGATGTGGGAAAACCAGGGGAAGACCCCCCATTGTCAGTCCCACCCCACATCCTGAGACCCTCAGTCTCCATGGGCTACAAATTACACCAGCAACATCTGCCTCGACACAGAGTGCAGCTGTTAACAAAGGGTATAACCGCTAGCTACTGGCTGCAGTTTGGTAGCATCTAAAGGCACCACCAGCAGCAATGCAATGACTGGGAAAATGGCCCAGTTAAAACAATTCATCAGCAACTGGAAATGCACCACAGGAATGGACCATGCCGTTGAGTATTGATGGGCCCAACATTTCAATGGTTTACAGTTTATGTAAATTCTCCATTTACAAAGCCTAGTTTGAATATTGTGTTGAGTTCTGGGCAGCATACAACAACAACTTGCATTTGTATAGGACCTTTAGCGTAGTAAAACGTCCCAAGGTTTCTCGCAGCAGCATCATGAAACATAATTTGACACCACATAAGGAGATATCAGGATAGGTGACCAAAACAAAAACAGAAACAGAAATACCTGGAAAAACTCAGCAGGTCTGGCAGCATCGGCGGAGAAGAGCACAGTTGACGTTTCGAGTCCTCATGACCCTTCAACAGAAACCTTTATCGAAGAGGTGAGGTTTTGGAAATGGCTTAAAGGAGGGGAGAATTTAAGAGGGGTTGAGAAGATGAGAGAGGGAATGCTTGCAGAAGATGCCAAGGCCATGGGGAGTGCAGGCATGTCTCTTTAAAATGATGTTAGAAATGAGAGGCATTAGTCATGAAGGGAGACTTAAATAAACTCAAGCTTTTTTCAGTAAAACGAAGACGATCTGATCTAGATGGAGGCAATCAAAATTATATTAGGTTTTGATGAGGTAAATTAGAAAAAAAACCTGTTTCACAACTTGGTAAATCAATCGCTAGATAGTGTGAATTTAAGGTCATCGCTAAAAGAATAAAGGGAGAGATTAAGAGAAATTGTGCCATGCTGAGTTTTGTTAAGACATGGGTTTGATGGGCTGAATAGCCTCCTTGCTGCTTTAACAATCTGTGAAACCACAACACCATTATGATGACTGATATTGGCAAGTTCTATCAAACGCCACACAATGCTGGTCTCACAATGGAAATGCACCTCCTACCATTGTGTAAATGAAGCTGACAAGCTAATGAGGAAGTACACATATAAAGTCACTTCAAGGTTCTTATATCCTCGGCCCTCTCTAGAACGCTGGTCCACCAATATAGATAAGGGACCAAGAAACTGGAGACTGGTCTAGAATGAGGCAAAGGGGAAGAATGCTCATCCACAGCTGAATCTATCCAGCTTTCCCCGAACTTCTGCAATAACTTCAAAAGATCAGCTGAAACCTTGGAGAAACAGATTACACAGCCATTTGCAACATTTTGAAGATATCCACTGGAGAGATGAGGCAACCTTGGAAATTTTACCAGTACATTAACAATATCTTAAAATAAAAAGTTTGCCCAACATGATGCTGTGAATTGTAATTTTGTATCTTCCATGTCAATTGGAGATGATGTAAGTTGAATTATCCAACCCTTCCTCGTATCTGACTATGCCTGGGTCCAGAGGATGTGAGGCTTTGGACATTCAGTGCAGTGCATTTCTCTTAAGCACCTATACACCTAGAGCTTTGTGCGTTATTTATAGCAACTAATCCACAGAGCTAACCGCAGCTTCCTGAACCAGATTCACTGCTGTCTGCATTCCATTCTGGGAAACTTGTCAGTATAATTTCTCCAAGCTTTTCTCCATGACCAGCAACTACCAAGTTCAATATTTTACCAGACATTTGGTCTTGTTCCACTTGTCTCCAAATTGACAAAGCTCCTCACACAAGGGTATTTGTTAACAAGAGGGGAGGCATGACTGAAATCCAAGGAGCTGCTGATCAGCATTTTAGGTGTCTTTCTCACTTTGATACCAAGAACAACTCTTGAATCACACACTTGACCAAAAAGTACAATCTAGAGGTTTCTAATATGTCTGTTTAAGTGGCTGTGTGAGGTGCAACAGCCTAGGAGTATAGGACAATGTGGATATTCAGCCCCCTCAAGCCTCCTCTGCTAGGTCATGTCTGATCAGTGCCTCAACTTCATTTATTTTGAACACCATTACCTGCAGCAGTAATGTCTGCAGCTTTCTATACTTGGTGCAGTTGTGGCCCTTGTATTGTGATTTTGCATAGAAAATCCTAGTAAAATGGCAATTTTTTTTTGAGCAGATTCAAGAGACAAAAAATTGCTTCTCCTAATTAGAATTCATCATCAAAGTCTGGCTTGCAAACTCAAATCATATTGGTGTGCTTTCTAGATATATAAAGCTTCCAGCTGATTGAAATGATGTGCCAATACTGCCACAGTAAATGTAATGATAAGCAGCTGTCTTGTCATGGTTTAATGAAAATCTCATAGAAACATAGAAAATAGGAGCAGGAGTAGGTCATTCAGCCCTTTGATATGATCATGGCTGATCCTCTATCTCAACGCCACACTCCTGCTCTCTCCCCATACCCGTGGACGCCTTTAGAGTCTAGAAATCTATTTCCTTCTTAAATATATTCAGTGACTTGGCCTCCATAGCTTTCTGTGGTAGAGAACTCCACATGTTCACCACCTCTGAGTGTTGAAATTTCTCCTCGTCTCAGTTCTAAATGGCCTACCCCCTATCCTGAGACTGTGACCCCTTGTTCCAGACCCCCAGGCAGAGGAAACATCATCCCTGTATCCAGTCTGTCCTGCCCTGTCGGAATTTTATTCATTTCAATCAGATCCCTTCTCATTCTTCTAAACTCCAGTGAATACAGGCCTAATCGACCCAATCTCTCCCCATACAACAATCCTGCCATCCCAGGAATCAGTCTGGTGAACCTTCACTCCACCCCCTCCATGGCAAGTATATCCTTTCTCAGGTAAGGAGACCAAAACTGCACACAATACGCCAGGTGTGGTCGCGCCAAGGCCCTGTACAGCTGCAGTAAGACATCTTGCTCCTGTACTCAAATCCTCTTGCAATGAAGGCCAATGTACTATCTGCCTTCCTAACTGCTTGCTGTACCTGCATGCTTGCTTTCAATGATTTGTGTACCAATTGGCGTACCGAAGTGGATAACTTCACACTTTTCTCATTGTACTGATCTGTCATGTATTTACCCACTCACTCAGCTTACCTAAATCTCCCTGTTTCATCCCACATATGTTTAATATCTCAGGATAAATACTTGCCCCTATGGTCTCCTCCCGTTCTGGTAATTCAGATTAAAGATATCCTGGCAAAACATGGAGTTCTCCAGGCACCCTGGCTAACCTTCCTCCCTCAATCAATGCCACGTCACATTTTGTCTCATGTTCAACTCTGCCTACACAACAGCAGTCAGTGCCCTTCTCAATGACATGATACAGTGATTAAAAAAAGAGGTTTTTCTTTTTCACCACCAGTATGATAAAGTTGGAGGTCATTCCAACTTGGATGATATTGTAAAACAAGCGGCACTTATTCAGTCACCCATTAACACACATCTCTCCATTTATCACCCCCAATTTTCATTTCCATCAGAGAAACCAGGAGAAGCGTATTACAGATGGCTTTGATTTTGCCTGTATTACACCATCATTGAAAAGTCAAAATTAGTCAGTGGCCAGTCTAATCTGTTTCTCTCTCCACAGACCTGCTGAGTACAGCTTTTATCTCAGCTTCAATAGCAAATGAGGCAGCTTTAGACAATGGCCAGGTGGTCTGTGGGAACTAGAAGCAACTTCCCTCACCCCTTTCTATTAAATACATTTCTCCAATGACAGTGGAGTGACTTAGGGAATGAAACTTGACTTTTTTCTCCATCTAGAAGGCACTGAGAGCTCAACACATCTGAGGTTATCGGTACACGAGGGCATCTTGCCAGCCTGATTCTTCAAGTACATGGCAAGCTCTGGTCCAGCCACAACTGGTAACTTATTCAATTAAAGTGGCTTGAGATTCAGAGTTTCACAGCCATCCATTGTATCCCAGTGAAAGACAAAGTAATAATTTAAATCCGTTGAACTGCAAATATACACAAGAGGCAGGTGTTTGGTGTGCTTGAATATCAGTAATGAAATAAATATCTACTCATCGCCTTTCCATTACTGCATCTGATGACAGACAAGCACAATACCAATTTGAGGAAAAAACAGTTCGTAATAAAGGCACCACACTCTTTTACATATTGAACCTAACATTCTTTGCATCAGTCTATTCCTGCATGGTATCTGGGCACAGTTTGCAAATAAAAACCTTTTAGTATGCATCATTAGGCCATATTAATCCTTCACAGTGCATATGGACCCCTCAAGTGTTGAAAAACGCCCCCATTCTCAATCAGCTAACATCTGCCACCATAAATACTTTCCAAAGAGCAAATAAGACATATGATGAATGAAAGATGTCAAGGCAACTCATATGTGGCTCTAAAACAAGTGATGACTCCAAGCTCCCCCAGTGGGTCAGAAGGCATACAGGCATGGAAATATAAAAATTCATGATTAGCCCAAGTTTGATCCCTAACACGTATGGGTTAATCTCAGTTCAAGTTCTATCATTGGGCCCAGTGCCACTTACACTAGTGAAGACCAGAAAAAAAATATTAGCCCAAGTTTGTGTGATTTGGGGCATTTGCTTAAACAAAGGCTTAATATGGACTGGGCCAGGATTGGGTTTCAAGAATGTCCATTAGGGAAAGGCAGTAATATTGTCTCAAGGAACTGTCATGGACCATGGCACAGTTAGGCTTGGTCGACTGGCAGGATAGGAACACACCTGGTAACTGAGGAATACAAAAACACCTATTCTAAAGGCTGAGCTGGGAACCCAACACACTAGTAGGGTAGGATTTTAATGCACTATTCCCGATGTTGGAGCAGGAAGTGGGCGCCACTTCCATTCTCTTGCTTTTTTCTGGTTGACATGTGATTACAATTAAAAATTAAAGTGCCAGCAGCATGCATGGGAGACACAGCAAGGGGAAGCATTTCAGTGGCGAAACCTGCCATCAGCTGACAATGCCACAAGCACAGGTGGACTATAAAATGAGCCACCCAGACAAACAGGGAGGCTCTGCATCACGGCCACAACTTTCCTGCCCAACTCCATTGCTGTTAGCATATAACTCATTGAGAGCAAAAGATGGCACAATTTTTCAAAATTTAAATTTCATTTGTAAATATTTCATATTATATTGGTTTCACTTTATTCGTGTATGCATCATCATTATTGGTTGAGACTAGCTTAGTCAGAGAGCTCAATGTACTGGCACACCTCATGGTTGGCATGCATTGATGGTTCCAGGGCAGTTAGGGACATTTTCCTTATTGTGGAAGAAATAATGTTGTATTTCTGCACTCACTCACTATTGACTGTTCATGTTAGTGTCCAGTGTTGTACTTGGCACTCTATGGGATGTGGCTGAGCTTGCAGGCTCAGCTGGCCCTCCCTTCTAAGCACTGTAATGGAGACTGTTCGAGGTCACTCTCAGTGGGGATAATTGACATGTTGAAGGTGAATTCAAAGCCCTGAGGGCTCTAGCCAACACCCCGAGATTGACCCACATGTAGACAGTACTAACATCACCCTTTAGGCTCCTAATTTTCTTACCTTGACTGACTGTTTCCACCATACCCACGACATCAGGATCTTCCCTAGTGCACTCCTCCATCCTCTTAGACTCCACCCTCTGTCCTCCCTTAGATCTCTCTTCCACTCCTTCATGCCCATGACCTCATTCCACCCGACACCCCACCCCCAACACTGAATGGCCCTTGCAGACCCCAAGCCTCCGTGCAAGCTGCCATTTTCCTGCTCTCCTCCCTTATGCCTCAGAGTTCAACAAGGAAAATCACTGACCTCAGGCACAAATGCACAAAACCAACCTGCATGCCACCTTTAGAATGAACATGAACCGGGTGCCACGAATGTCTTGTACACCGCTGACTTTATCATGAAAGTGGGACATAATTTAAAAAGTTTTAATATAATGAGTATTCATGTAACTATATTACAAGGAGGAACTTGTCATGGGACGGAGTGAGGCCTGGTGTGCCACTGCGTCATTGCTACATTTGTACCCGCTATCAGGAAAGCGAAATTTCAGCTCCCGCTTAACTAAGTCACTCCATTCACCATGTTTCCCGCTCTTGTAGTCCACATTAAATCCCCCACCACCGTAGACCGAACCCGGAAGCCAAAGATGGGTGAGAAAGCTTTATGGGAGGTAAATGGGCACAGTTCTCCAAAGGCTGCACTGGCCGACCACAAATTACATGGCTCCGACACTGGTAATGAAATGTGACTTTGATACAAGTTCTCAGCCCGCTTCCCAGAAACAGCTCAAACCTCAAATGCTTTTTGCAACCCCTGGAGAATGAGGCCAATGAAATCAGAGATGGGTTTATGAACTTAAAAAAGATAGATCCAGTTAGATTATGATTTTTAAAAACATATATCTACAATATATATAAATATCTATGATATATCCATATATATGTATATACTTTGCACCAAGCAAAAGCTAAGTAATGATTGGCAACTTGGTACTGTAATGATATGAGGGGCTCTGCTTGAGACTCAACAGCAGATGTTGGAAGAGACTTTACTATATTGTGCAGATTGAGCAAATGGTAATTACCTTCAGATTACTGTATGATGAAGGATAGGTTTTGTAACAGGGATTTACAAGGCCCTCAAATTTGCCTCGATAATATGTTTCACACCGATCTTCCTGTTCTTGTTGTCCATATAAGCCGATACATTAGGAAGGGATGAAGAGCCCTGAAAACTTAATTTCTTTCCTCAGTTAGGGCTGAAGAGATTTGTGGTTCATCTGTTTCAGTCTGCCTGCTATTGTACATGTTCCATTGCACATTGCTGAAGGATTTGCTTAAAAAACTATCTCTCCCCACTTCTACAACTTTCACTGTGGCCTAACAATAGTCTAGCTATTTTTCCCGCACCCACTACCTCCCATTTGCTCTTCTCCTGTGTGCATGGATTCTGACTCACATTAGGATATAGTGTTGCAAGGAGCAACGGCCATCCCATTCTATGCCTACTTAGCCATTTTCCATATGTTGTCCTGTTTTTGTAGGCTATTCAACCAAAGGAAAAAATGCAGCTGAGTGATTCATGGAGACAGCCTCCCAGTAACAGTCTGGTGTACTGTAGGAACCAGAGGTTCCCTGACCCACAGAAGGGGCTGCAGGCAGGAATGCCAGCACCTCGCCATTCCAATAATCCTCCTGGAGAAACTTCAGCCCTCAGTCAGCTTGAACTTTTTTTATTTGAAATTTACCTGTTCAAGACATTGAACGTCCTTGACCTGCCTCAGCAGTGCCCACCCGCTGAGGCTTCAAAGTGCTAGCCCTCTGATTGGGCAGGTAGCATATAGAGCCCACCCGCTGTCCTTAGTTGGACAACAGGTCCTAAGGCGGCCAGTTAGGAGGTTGCCTCCAGTTAACTTGACGAGCGGGTCCTCCTGCTAGCTGGTGCGGGCTTGGGACCCCCATTTGGTCTCGAAATCAGAGCCTTGGTGAGACCACATCTGGAATACTGTGTACAGTTTTGGTCTCCTTTTTTGAAAAAGGATACAACTGCGTTAGAAGCAGATCAGAGAAGGTTCACTCGACTCATTACTGGGATAAAGGGCTTATCTCATGAAGAAAGGTTGAAAAATTTGGGCCTATTACCATTGGAGTTTGGAAGAATGAGAAGTGATCTTACTGAAATATATAAGATTCTCAGGGGTCTTGACATGGTGAATATCGGGTGGGGGGTGGGGTTGTTTCCCCTTGTGGGGGAGTCTAAAACTAGGGGATATAGTTTAAGAATAAGAGGTCTCCCTTTTAAGGCAGAAATGAGGTGAAACTTTTTTCTGTCAGAGGGTCATTCGTCTGTGGAATTCTCTTCTCCAGAAAGCAGTGGAGGCTGGGTCATTGAATCTATTCAAGATAAATTTTTGATAGATAAGGGAGTCAAGGGTTCTGGGGGCAAACAGGAAAGTGCAGTTGAGGCCACAATCAGATCAGCCATGATCTTACCAAATGGCGGAGCAGACTTGAGGGGCCGAATGGCCTACTCCTGCTTCTAAGTCCTATGTCCCCATATATTTCTATGTCCCAAAGTCCATGGGAAAAGTCAGTCCTAAATGCCAAATCTTGGATCTCTTTTTGGTGTAGGTGGCAGACTGGAGCACCAGCTTTGTGCCATGGGGTATTTGGGTGCAGGATTGGGTCTACAATCTCTTGATCACAGAGCCTACAATCCCCACTGTCCAATCCTGGCCATGCCATTGTGGGAGGTGCAAAGTGTTGATGAGGCCTTTCCACTGCAAGAGACAGAAGGCAGTTCAAACTCTAAAATGCGCACATTTTACTACAATCAGTAAAAGATTGGCTGCAGTGCGGGTCACAAATAAATAGTAAATGAGTTAAATGTACATCAGAAAAGAGGAAAGCTCGCTAAGCTCACTCCATCATCCCTACAACTCTACTCCCACCCCCCCCCGAACCATGGCTTATTTTGTAAATGCACTGTATAATGTACTTCTGAGGCCTAAAGAATTGGAAGCTCAAAAGTTTTGTCACAGTCCAATGCACCGCTGTACTTCTGATCCATGCATGGCTGGATAGATGTTTGGTCCCAGTCCTTGCCATAGTCAGCGGCTCTGAATTGGAATAGAAGTCACACTACTACAATTGGTCTCAGTGTGTCTACTCAGCATCACTACTATGCTTTCATCCATCAAGCGCCCCCAGTCATGGATGAATGCAGCTCCGACAACACTCAAGATGTTTGACACCATCCAGGACAAAGCAGACCGCTTGATTGGCACCCCAACCACAAACATTCACTCCCTCAAAGAAGAGCAGGCGGTGCACAGTCTCAGGGTAAGAGGCTGATTATTTAGGACAGAGATGAGGAGAAATTATTTCACTCAAAGGTTTGTGAATTTTTCAAATTCTCCTCCCTAGAAGGTTCCGGATGCTCTATTGCTGAACACATTTAAGGCTGGATTAGGCAGATTTTTGGTTTCTCGGGGAATTAAGGGGTATGGGGAGTGGGCGGAAAAGCCCAAGATCAGCAAGATGGTATTAAATGGTGAAGCAGGCTCGAGGCAGCTGTATGGTCTACTATTACTCCTATTTCTTATGTTCTATTGCTCCAGTGAGTTCTCCCTGGTGTCCTAGCCAATATTTATCACTCAACCCACATCATTAAAAAGATTTTCTGGTCATTATCAGCTTGCTGTGTTCGAATTGGCAGCCATGTTTCCAATGTCACAACAATGACCAGATTCAGAAGTACCTCATTGGCTGTGAAACACTTTGTGGCGCCCTGAGGTTGTGATAGATGCTATATAAATGCAAGCTCTTTCTCTCTCTTCCCTGACAATATTTCCTCTCCCTTCCTGGCAATGTTGACTTTCAGTTAGAGAACGGTTCTGCAGGTGGAGGCCACCGTCCAACGCCTCACCCAAGCAAGCACGGCAAGTGTCAGCTGACAACCTGACTACAGGTGCCATCGTAGTGGACCTCAACCTTGGGCCCTTTAGCTGTCAACACACGCACCTCCAGCTGAAGTCACTTGCTACCGATCAGGACTGAGGTATTTTCACATTACAACTCATGATATTTTATGGGGAGTTCTGAGGAACATGACAATTCTTGGCCAGGGTTTTACAGCCACTCCGCAGTGTGTCTCCCCCCGGCGGATGCGGCGAGTCATTTAAATCTCCATTCAGTTCGGCGGGACTGTAATATCCTGCCAGGCAGGAGGGGCCGTAAAATCCTGGCCCTTATAACACTCACATACTTGCTGGTCAAGGCATTGACAAGGGTAGAGTGCATTTGGGATTTGCACATCAGTGTGGCGCATACAATATATGGATTTGGCTGCATCTTGGCGCTTTGAAGGTGAACACTGGGAGTATTTCGGGGGAACCTGTCTGTGTACGTTTACTGCAAGGCGAATTCACAAACAGAAGACAGAACGAATACTGTCTCCTTGAATTTATTTTGTCGAAGTTCAAACAAATTGAAATGCAGGGATTAAGATTCTTTGAAGTCTGTCAGTTTACAGAGTACAGCTGAATTGGGGCTGCACTTTAATTGAATCTGAATGTTACCAAGCTCTGTGCAATGGACAATCAACATGGTTTTAATTCAGACCGATTCTCCCACTCTCTACATGATTTGCATACAAATTCCTCCTGACTGGCCCTTTAGGCACTCAGCATTTATTCAGGTTAGAAACACGAAGATTAAATTTCTACATTACACAAATACAGTTTTTCACAGCAATTTTATTTTACTTCATAAGCAACAAGCAATCTTTAAGCAATAATATTCAATATTCTTAAAAGACATTTTCTATTCACAGAACAGCAATCCTATTGGATGAAACGTTTATAAACTTAGTGGCACATGGGTTCCTCAGGCAGACTTTCCAGGTTTTAACCAGGGAGCTGGGAATAACAAAAGGTTGTGAAGTAAAATGTAGAACTTTAGGAAGTTTGCCTGGCAAAAATGTAAGATGGCCTTGTTAACAGAGCTTCACTCTATGTGGGGGGCACTCTCTTACCAGCAGGCCCAGCCCACAGCTTGGCCAACGTACATCACATACATCAGCAGCCAGGTTCATCACAATCCTGAGATTACCCAGTCCTTGTGAATTGCACTGCCAGGGTTTCTCCGGAGGAAGGGCTGTGCAGAAAAAGTGGGATGGACAAAAATTGAAGGACAGAACAAAACAGGAGAGAAGTTGAATATATAGATGTCCCAGGGCCCTGCAC
Organism: Carcharodon carcharias; assembly: GCF_017639515.1. NCBI lineage: Eukaryota > Metazoa > Chordata > Chondrichthyes > Lamniformes > Lamnidae > Carcharodon > Carcharodon carcharias. The sequence goes on along the minus strand of NC_054479.1, from coordinate 48,628,671 downwards.
TGAGGTCCATCCTTAGATATACTGTTGGTGGCAGAAATCTTTACGACTAGGATTTATCAGGCACATGTCACACCTTTTTTTTGAAGATTTTGCAAAAAAAGTAATTAAAGTGACACAAAGGACATCTTACCCTTCTAACAGATCAATATTCTGAGATGCACATCCCAGTTTCAGGTTTCAATCCTGGAGGTTTCATCTCATGATCTCCAACCTTTAACTGGATCAAGCAGCCTTTAATCCCAGCTCCAATTTTTTTTATAACCGAAAAAGACATTAAAAACTGCATTATTTATTATCAATCTTCAATTCCTGGAGACTCCAGACGAGTCCTGGAAGGTTGGCAACCCTAGGATCCCGGTGAAGCTATAAACAGCATCCAAAGTTAATAAGCCACTGGGCTAAATTTTAAGCTAAAGTAATAGCTGCTGTTAATCCATTTTTGTTTAGTTTCATGATCCATGGGAATTTCAGCACAGGAAGTATATGTAGGTCTGGCCTGAAGACTCAGGCTTCACCCAGTGTTTCCTGCCTTACCTTGCCCAGGACAGTGAGACATGGTTTGGGGTCCAGTTCTGGTTGCTCCAGCTTCACCACTCCCACCCATCCGTACTCGTATAGGTCCTCCTCATCATTGTTGTTGCATAGTCCCAACGGGTGCATCTGGAAGAGTCAAAAATCAACAAGCGATTAATTGTTACAAGATTATATTCACTTCATTATTTCTCTGAGTAAGTTTTGTAACTTTATTTAAGCATTATAAGCAGACTAAACAACAGTATTAAGCAACTTAACCAGATTCCACAGCATTCTGAACGCAAGGCTCCCAGTTCCTATAAAAACCGGAATTCTGTGCTCATCCTATTACATAATACAGATGTTATGTGATATTGTTATAATTTAGAAAGGGTTGCCCATTTAAGACAGGAGGAATTTCTCCCGTCAGAGTTGTAAATCTCTGGAATTCTCTATCCCAGAGAGCAGTGAAGGCTGAGCAACTGAATATACTCAAGGTTGAGATGGACAGATTTTTGAACTATAGGGGAGTCAAAGGTTTTGCAGAGCAGGCGGGAAAATAGACTTAAAAACAAAAACTGCGGATGCTGGAAATCCAAAGCAAAAACAGAATTACCTGGAAAAACTCAGCAGGTCTGGCAGCATCGGCGGAGAAGAGCAAAGCTGACGTTTCGAGTCCTCATGACCCTTCAACAGAACGCCTGTTATAACGTTCTGTTGAAGGGTCTTGAGGACTCGAAACGTCAACTTTGCTCTTCTCCGCTGATGCTGCCAGACCTGCTGAGTTTTTCCAGGTAATTCTGTTTTTGTTTTGGGAAAATAGACTAGAGGCCAAGGTCAGATCAACAATGGTCTTATTGAATGGCAGAGCAGGCTCGAGGGCTCATAATGTCTATGCCTGCTCTTATTTGTTCTGTTCTTATGTTCTTATACATATCCTTCATTTAACACCAGTAAATTTCAATGCAACACATCCCTCTCCCTACCCTTCAAAATGTCATTTGTCTCAGTAGGCATCACTCCTTGAACAGATTAGAGGAAGTCAATAGTTATGACTCCAATCCGATTTCCATGGCTGACCATTTTGTAATGCCAGTTCACTGCAGTTGGTGGTGGTGGCAAAGGTAGGGTCATTTTTATGGTTGGTAGCACGAATACACTTTGCTTACTGCAGACCCACCCATATAATATTATCACAGTGCAGTGAAATCAGAGCAGCTACTATTCCAAAGGGGTACAGCACCCGTAAGCAGTGCCTCTTCAGAGAGAGAATTGGAATGTTGTCTACCTCATTTACTCTCCATTCACACCTCCAGTTAGCCCATATATTAACTTGCTTTCATATCAAAAATCATGGAAAGATCAAGTTATTCATCACCCCATAATTGAGAACTGCAGACAGATAAAAGGCTTTGAAAACAGGATGCACTAGAAAAACATGGCTAAAATGTAGGGGGCTGGAGGAGGGGGTACAGGGAGGACAGGAAGAAATAAATATAATCTACAACAAAATTCCTATCATAGTAGCTGCTTGATGGGATTTAAAATCCCTGAAACTATTTGGTCGGATGGTGAGAAATTTTAGTTTGGATCAAGTCAGAAGTAACCAAGTTCATCAGTGCAGCAGCAGAGACTGTCCAAGGTCAAATGGCAAAGGTCATTTGATGAATGGGTCAGCAGATGTGCAGGAAAAGACTTCCCCACCCATCCTCCCTCCCAAAAATCACATACTGATTAATGAATAACATCCCAGGGCACATTATTCCTTCCCTCCCCCACACCTCTCAAGGTTGATTATGGGGGCCATGTTCTTGCTGTCAGGGAGAACTGGCTGTTTTTGATGACAGCAAACACAGAATTACAAAGTGAGATGGACAATCTGTCCAAGGTTAAATGAATAGCGCAAAAATTCCAACCAGTTGGACAACTGTATAATGTTTCTGAGGTCACTGTGAAGACATCTCACTTTTTAAAGTCCAATGATGGTTTCTTAAAAATAGATGCGAGATCTCCAGACTATATAAAACAATCTTTCCTCCTCTCCAATCATCACCCTTTTCCTGAAAGCACCACTTTATCGCTGAGGTACAGTTCCATAATTGTAAGTCTTTAACTGGCCATTCTTCATTTGCAAGCCCAGACAGTGAGTGTTTAACAATGAGCAGCATTACCGCCTGAGCACGGCCCTGTCTTCACCACTAATCTTTACATATGAGCAATTTCCAACGGGGTCACTAGGGTAACAGTCCTGAGTTAAGATCCAAGTTGCTTCTGCCCCGATCCCCAACCCCCCAACCTCCACCGGAGCCGTGATGCCAATTACAACCTGAACATGGTCAGTATGATTTGGATCCACACTTTATGCAGAGATCACAGTCTGAGGACACGAGGTAGACCATTTAGGACTGATATGAGGAGAAATTTCTTCACCCAGAGAGTGGTGAGCCTGTGGAATTCGTTACCAGAAAGCAGTTGAGACCAAAACATTGCATGTTTCATGAAGGAGTTAGATATAGCTCTTGGGGCGAAAGGGATCAAAGGGTACGGGGAGAAAGCAAGAGCAGGCTATTGAGTTGGATGATCAGCTATGATCATAATGAATGGCAGAGCAAGCTCGAAGGGCCGAATGGCCTACTCCTGCTCCTAGTTTCTATGTTTATCAACTGATCTCACAGGGGAGCTTTCTCATTCGTTTTCCATTCCAGGCCTAAACCCCGTAGCGAAGCCCCAGACATCAACTTCTTTGTCGTGAACCCACCGTGGAAGGAGGAGATGGCCCGGTGATCCCTGCAACCTCTGGCCCTCAGATTCAGTGGTGCTTCCCTCGATGTGCTGCTCAATGCAGTGGAGGCCAGGAGGGTGCCTGCATGCCAAGGTTGGAATGAAGAGGCTAAGCCGTGTGACCAACCCTGCGTGGGAAGAAGCCGCCAGTGCCCACGGCCTCCACTGGAGGACTGCCCTGAAACAAGTGGATGACCTCATCTGCGCCCCCAGCTGCTCACAGTCACCTCACGGGGACATGGGCCTCAGTGGCAAGGGCACTGTCCGTGTGGTCCATGCATAAAAGAGCTACTTAACAAGATAAGATGATGTCTCATAACCCTACTGCAGTCCTTCTAGTCTGCAGGCGGACAGACCACATTGGGTCCCTGACCCTTCCACACAGAGAGCTCAAATACTATCTGGAGGGACAGTGGGGAAGGGGCTTAGGCGTTGAGGGAATCAACATGCATTGCTAATCACATGCCTCTGTGAGCCTCATCCTTCAATGTTGGAGTTCTGGAGGGGGCTGTCCCAGAATCTTTGTGAACAACCTGCAGTGCAGCAATCACATGACACTCAATCCAGTGGGTTATTTGTAAGACTGGAAGTATGAGAAAGATACCTGAAACCCAATTCCTCTCAACCCCATCTTCTCTCTTTGCGCAGGAAAAGTTACGGCACAACAGGAAAGAGAGAGAGAGAGATGGGGGGAAGATGGGCGGGGGCTCTCCTGACCTGAAGAACTTGACCAACTTCGAGGAGTGAGCAGCCGAGCTGGCAGGGGAGAAAGCGGACCGAGCTGGTGCAGATGGAGAGGTTGGTGAGTGGCCTCCATCCAGCAAGGATGTAGTCACATAGAAACCTAAGGGTTATGCGTTCCTCCATGTTGGATGGAACTCATGCAGTCACTCGTTCTCTCCTCTCTCACAGGTGCCAGCAGGAAGAGGGGAAGGCTAGAAGAAGCAGCCCTGTCCAGCAGTACCTCTGCTCACAGCTCACAGAGGACCGAGGACATTGGGGAGGAGGAAGAGAGTGCACTTATAGAGTCACTGCAGCCTCCAACAGCCCAGAGACACACACCTCGGTGGGTACTAGATCTAGTTTAGGGAGGCTCACACAATCTAGTGGTCACCACGTGGACACATGTCCGCAGTAGGAGGAGGCAGGGTCAGCCAAGCTCACCAAAACTCGGAGCACTGCTGGGGAAGAGACATCTGCAACATCCGAGTCGGATGATGAGCCGCTGGGATGGGCCCTGCACGAGTTGCTGGAGATGCTGCAAGAGGCAGGGGAACATCAGGCAGAGGTGGTGGAGGCCCTCAACACAGAGGCACATGAGGTGAAGGAGTCCGTCCGCCTGCTCTTTGATGAAGTGGTTCTGACCTGTGCGCACATGGAGGTCTCCACGGGTGGGATGGCCTCGTCCAGTCCTAGAACCTTGTCCAGCAGAACACCCAGTTTCTGTCAGAGGTGCAGGCCTGCAATCCATTGCTGCAGCCATGGGTGAGACCTTGCTTAGGCTACGTGAGGGGGGCACTTCAACCTCCCTCCAGGTGCCCCTTCTCCTCAAGGAGTCAGGCAGGGGCCCTCGGACACCTAAAGGGAGAAGCGGCTTTTGGACACCCCTGAGATCTCCACTCAGGACTTCCTGAAGGTGTCCGGCCCTTCAGAATCCCCATTACCTGTGACTCCTTCAGCTTCATCCTCTGTGACCGCAGAGGGAGCAGCTGCCCCACAGCAGCAGAGCCAAGGTAAGCTGGGGCCCTCCAGGCCTCAGGTCTCCAGAGGATGCCCACCAAGGGTAAACAGGCCAGCACTCCTGCTGCGGATGTTGGGGGAGCACCTGGAATTAGTGGTAGGGAATGAAAGATTAAGAAGTTATGATTTCACGTGTGGTTGCACAGGTGCACTATAATTGTTAATGCTCTCACAGTTTTGTAAATAGACTACACTTGCACCACCCCACCTCCCCACATCTTCAGGGGGACCCCAGGCTGAGGCTAAGTCCCCCGGAATCATGCGTGTGCAGGGGGGTAAAGATCTTTGCCAGGGCCCTTGCAAGCCATGTGTAGGAAAAGCCTCCTGCATACACTGAGCCTTTACCCTTCACGCCTTAGCATTGGTCAGTGCTACGTGCTGGGCTACCCCTTCAGTTGTTCAGTTGAGCTGACCTGCCGCTCCGCCTACCCCTGCTGACCCAACTCCCATGCAGCATCTCGAGATCACCACCTCGAGGCTCTGGATAGTTGCGAGCAGCCATGGTGTGTGTGACTTTTCAGGTAGATTCCAACACCTTTCAACCTCCCCCATGATCCATATCTTCCTACACCCCCTCAATAACCATTGACTCTCCTGGTGTGACATTTGACCTCCCCACAGTCACCTTATAACTCTCCCGCATCACCCTTTGTCTCACACAGGTGAATGTCCATGTCCCTTCCTGAGGAGCCCACCTCCATGACAATAGACATGCTCCCTCCACCCCCTCATCCTGCTGACCCCCAGAATCCAGTTTTACTTCTATGTCCCCTCCAACAACCCTCAGCATCCCTTCACCTGTCATAGCGGGACCCTCACCCTCCTACCTTACCGGCTCCAACTGCCCCCTTTAACCTCACCATCCTGTCCTATCAACAATTTCCTCAGTTTGCCTGCCCACCCCCTCGCCCCCTCCCCAGCACTCATCAGTTGACACCACTGACCCCACATTTTGAACCCCATTCCCCTCTTCACCCCCATGCCCGTTCACACCTGCACACTCAACCCTCCCACCTGTTCTCCACCATGGCCCTTCCCACCCTCCTGCTCCATAAACTACCTCATCCATTCTGTGACCTCCGCAACATTTCTCTCTTTCCCCTACCACCCTTAGCTTCCACTGGCTCCCACCCACTCCAGTCCTCCACACCCACCCACTTCTTCGTTCCTCTCCTCCCCAACTAATCTCTCTTCCAGCACAGAGCAGCACCGCCCAACACTACCTCATGCAGCTGAGCACCACAGCATGATGATCCACACCCTGGAAGCTCCTTCTGTGCAAAGATCCACATGGGTGATGGCCCACCCACCCACTGCTGCATGTGTTGTTCCAGGGTCCCCGGTCGCTGGAGGCCTCCATCTCCCACTCTCCACAAGCTGCCCCAGGCCTTTTTCCAGGTGAGTCCTGACATGTCCATGCCACGTTGGTCCGGACATGTTCCCGACCAGCGTGATAGCCTGCTGGCGGGGTGAATAATTGAACGGAGAGGTGCAATTCCGGTTGGGGCTTCATCTGCATCCCATTAACGGGATGCAGGATGCAGAATGGCTTCACACCGGCCTCTGGCGGGAATGGCGACCCACCATGAAGGGTGAGAGGCGCATGTTCCTGTCATCATCTCATGGTGGCGTGAAACTAAGTTTTCACCTCCCGCCACATTGTCCTCTGCTCTGCTCCGCCATTACACCTGTCACTGTTGGGACTGGGAAACTCCGGTGTTGGTTTTGGGTACTCACCCCCAAAAGCAAAGCTACAGTACTCAGTGGCCTCAGGATTTGACAGGGCAGGGCTTTCTTGTCAGAGATGCCCCAGATTCCAAACTGCTTAACCGTGAATTAATGTCCCGGGGACACCTGATACTATTAGCAAAGAAGAAGTGAAGGACCTCTCTCCACATTCTACAACCAGCTTGAGTAAGCAGCCCATGGCCTCTCAAACAGAACCTCATTGATTCAAATAGCAACCTCATTGATATCAAGTAATTAGAGATGCAGATAAATGATACATCCATACACACATTCTATTCATACACACACAGATAACTCAATGACTTAGCCTTGGCTCAATTGGTAGCACTCTCACCTCTGGCTCAGGGACTCAAGCCGCACTCCAAGGACTTGAGCACAAACCATAGGTTGACACCCCAGTGGAGTCAGAAAGGAGTGCTACACTGTCAGAGGTGCCATTTTTCAGATTGGACAGTAAACCAAGACTCCATCTGCACTCTAGCATGGATATAAAAGATCCAATGCCACTATTTAGATTAGAACAAAAACAGGGATGTTCACCTCGATGTCCAAGCTAACATTTACCCTTCAGCCAACATTACTAAAATAGATTATATGGTTTTTATTATACATTGCTGTTTGTGAGATCTTGCTGTGTGCAAATAGGCTACCTCATTTTCTACATTATCACAGTGACTACAATTCAAAAGGAACTTCAATGGCTGTAAAGTATCTTGGGAATCCTGAGCTCATGAAAGGTGCAGTGTGATTGCATGTCTTCCTTGCACTGGTATTGAAACCAGACACAATTAACAATATGTACAGTAGGGGGGGAAAAGATCACATTGAAACCCATTGAAACCTTTAATATTACACTTCTACAGGATTCTTAATTCAGCAACTCAAAGTGTTAGTGCTGCAGTGTTACCAAGGACAGACTTGTAACCTTCACTACTTCACGCTAAACACGCTCACTCTAGACTCAACACCCAGATTCAGAAAGACAAAACTCCGCACTGAGTGGCTGAGTGTTTCCTTCATAGTGCGAATAGTGACCATTGCACAAGGCCACCGCTGCACTATTCCAGAGCGCCAGCGGCAACACTGCTTGGCGTCTAAAAAAAAATACCATATGGAAACCGGATGGAGCACAATAAAAAAAGAACACTGCCTTTTTTTGGCTGCTGTAATTATGTTTATCTTTGTGGTAAACTTCATGGAATTTGTTGACAACACAGACATGCACTACAGTACATGAAAGGACGAATGATTTTCTGATAGTTATTAAATATGGCTTATGAAGTCAGACAAAGGGGATACTGTCTATTTAACCACAGAATGTAACAATACTGCAGCCACCTCTAATAATGCTTGGCCTTGGTCACAAAGCAGGGGTTTGTGTGAGCTGGTTGGATTACAGCATTGGTCAACAGCCTCACTTATTAAACCTGCCCTAATGGTCCCCCTCAAAAATGTTTTGGGACAATGATTCAGTTTTGTTTTAGTTGCCTTAAAGTCTAAACATTTTGAGTGGACTGCTCCAGTGTACTTTAGTTGGTCTATGTTAGAACAACCTGATGGATAATACCCACCATGCCACTATTTCAAGTAAGGGAGCTCTCCCATTGTCCTGGTCAATATTTATCCCTCAATCAACATCATTTAGCTCTGAAGAGTCATGCGGACTCGAAATGTTAACTCTGTTTCTCTCTCCACAGATAGCGAGTTTTCCCTTCATTTTCTGTCTTTATTTCAGATTTCCAGCATCTGCAGTATTTTGCTTTTATTTCATTACAACAGATGATGTAGTCATTATTACAGTACAGTGCTGCTTGTGGAAACTTGCTGTGTGCAAACTGGCAGCCGCATTTGGCTCAAGTAGAGCATAAAGGCCGGTATGGACTGGTTGGGCCAAATAGCCTATTTCTGTGCCATATATCCCGTGTGATCCTATGTATTTTCTACACTTCAAGGGCTTTGGAACACCCTGAGGTCATGAAAGGTGCTATACAAATGTAAAGTCTTTTTTCTTTATTTAAGTGAGGCATGGAACATCCTCCTCTTGTGTAACCTTGTTTAATTACACAAATTAAGCCTCTTTTAAGATGTTGCATTTATGGCCACGGTATTGGGAGTCTTGAATCCAATGCCTGTTGAACGGACAAATTCTTAAAAACCACAAATTGCACAATTGCACATCAAATCAGTTCAGGTAAAAACAGTTTAAAACAATGAACGTTTTTCCAGTTGAAAATAAACATGCACAGCTGCTTGAGTAAAACCTCAACAAATCACAGGCTGAAGCAATCTGCTGGTTGCCACTGGTGAGTCCCAAAGGCACGAGAAACAGAGAAGCCGCTGCTCAGTTAAAGATCCACTCCAAATCTGCCACATTCTCATTGGCAGAAGGGGAAATGTCCTCCACCTACCCCACCAACCCACCCCCTCTCCTGTCTTCCTGAGGATGGGATGGACTCATCCCGAGGTATGGATTCCACACATTACCCAAAGTGCTCAGTCTTCAGAGAGACTATGTGATTTGATTGTTTTCTCTGTTACAGCTGAGCAGATATCCAAGGACCTTGGGCCTACTCAGGCCTGTATCTGGCTCTTGCAGGGAGCCAGCATGAAAATAATGGGCCAAATGGCCTCTTTGTGTGCTATAGCTATTCTATGATTCCATGTAAGTTTATGAGCTGGAGGACTTGATGACTGTATGAAGAACATTCATTTTAAGATACAACCTGTTCTACATTTACGCACTTTAGAGATGTTAGTCCATTTGCTTGCTATATTTGAGTTTTTCACTGGTCACGGTGTCACATTGTGAGGTCACATGGCCAGTGAGCACTGCACAATGATTGGATCTAGGAATTCCTGCATAGTCAAGAGCCATATTCATTCAATATTTTGGAAACCATGCTTACCTGTTCAAATTGCCTATAATAATTAAAGTGACAGCCATTTGGATTTTAAACTGCAACAGAAACAAACTGCTTGCTTTTAAACAATAGCTACATTTCCTTTGAAAGAAAATGTAATATATAATAGAAAAGGGCTATTTTCAGGGTTATGGGGAAAGAGCAGGGGACTAATTGAACACTTCTTACAAAGAGCTGGCGCAGGCACGATGGACCTAATGGCTTCCATCTGCACTGTAAACTTTTATAATTCTTTTATGACTTCAGGATGTCTAAGGCAATTCATTGTAATCATTTCTTTGTAGGCAAGCAAGGCAGACAATTAGCACACAGCAAAGTCTCACAAACAGCAAAGAGATAAATGACCAGATAATCTGCTTTAATAATATTGGTCGAGGAACAAATATTGACACCGGAAAAACATCCCTGCTCTTCTTTGAATAGTGCCATTGGATCTTTTATGAGGGTAAATGGGACCTTGCATTACAATGTCATCTGATAGATGGCACCTCCAACAATGCGACACTCCCTCAGTATGGTGCTGGAGTGTCAGCTTAGCCAAGTGCTGTTCAATACATTAGTCACTAACCGCGCGTGGCTAAATGGGGATCCAGATAGGACTAATTACATTTCTGAATAAAACAATAACAGTTGTCATCATTGGACATGTAATCTCAATGCTTATATTCACACAGCATATGCATATGAACTTTGTGACCTATTCATGAGGGGATTTTCCAAATATACAGGACAGCATTTTGTTTCTCTAATCAATTTTATTGATTACATGCTTCACACGTATACATTTACTTAACAAAACATCTGCCACCATTAAGAACCAAGGAAAGTGAAGCACTCACAATGATCAAAAAAATTCACACAATCTGTTTTCTTTTCTGTTGTTGGTAAAATGGAAAATGATAAAAACTGATTGTGTGAATTTTTTGATCATTGTGAGTGCTTCACTTTCCTTGGTTACTGAATGGGGAAAGGTGTTTTGTTAAGTAAACGTATACATGTGAATTATGTAATCAATAAAGTTGATTGGAGAAACAAAATGCTGCCCTTCTGTATGTTTGAAGAATCACCTCACTGATAAGACCAACACCATTAGGGTTTATAACAATAACTTTATATTTATATAGCATCTCAAGGCACTTCACAGGAGTGCTAGGAAGCAAAATTTGACACCAAGCTAAAAAAGATCAGATGGCCAAAATCTTGGTCATGGATGTAGGCTTTAAGGAATGTCTTAAAGGACGAAAGAAAGGTTTGACAGGAGCATGGGGCGGAATTCCAGACCTTAGGGCCTAGGTAGCTGAAGGCCCAGCCGCTAATGGTTGACCAATTAAAATCAAGCATACTCAAGAGATCAGATATAGAGCAGCGCAGATATCTTATGAGGTTATCATCATCATTAATCACTCAAAATAATAATGATGTCTGCCAGACTTCATGATTTGTGTATCCTCAGGTGACTCAGCAGGCCAATCCTGAAGCTTCAGATGGTTGGACAGAGAGAACAAGATTTTCCCTGAGGAAGTGGGGTTCTGTAAGTAGTTATAGTTTTGATAAACGTAGGGCTGTACCTTTAAGAATAATCCTGTGTTGTAAGATCACATGATCTGTGTAAACCAATCAGTTTTGTAGCGTGGGCAACCTCTAGGAGGGAGTTCCACTTTAGATACAGAGTTGTATGCACATATATAGCTGCTGCTGCTGCTGTCTTGTGAATAAAGTTTAATGTTTCCACCGAGAAGAGTTGCCTGGACAATCAACTCTATAACAAATTGGCAACATGGATAAATCAGATCCGGTACTGTCCCACACCCAGCAATTGTATCTAAGACAATTGAAAAGAAAGGACAATATACTCGTCTGAGATGCCACAGTTTGGCAGAATTGATCCCTTTGAACCAGCCACAGATGACTGGTTTAAGCATTTGAACATCCTGGGTTCTATTTTCAAGCCAATAAAATCACAAGGGGTGAAAGAGAGCAATTCTCCTAAGTATTTGTGGCAGCAAGACCTACAGTTTAATTTGAAGCTTGACATAGCCCCTAGTGCCCCAGAATCGAAGACCTTCAGTGAATTAGTAGATCTCGTTTAGGGACATTTTCATCCCAAGCCCTCAGTCACAATGCAGAGGTTCAGGTTCAATTCACGGAATAGAGCCCTGGGGGGAAAGCATTGCTACCTACGTAGCAAAATTAAAACAATTAACGGAATAATGTGATTTTGATAAAACCCTGAATGATATGCTCGTTTGGTCTGTGGTGTGCAAGATAATGCTATTCAGCGAAGATTGTTGGTTGAAGTGAACCTTGATTTTAAGAAAGCATTAGAAATAGCGCTTGTGATGGAAAGCTCTGTAAGGGATTGACAAGCGATTCAAGGTGCACAAAATGGTGCCATTTTACTAGTTGGGCATGAACGATCAGCCAAAAGTGGCGTGAAAAGTTGGGATTCCGGCACTAACCAGGAGACAGCCTCTGCTACCTGATATTTTAGAGAAAACTGCTCAGCAGCAAATTAGAAACCTAATTGTTATTGATATGGAAACAATCATACTCCTAGCGATTGGCGATTTAAAGAGGTGGAGTGCTATCTTTGTCATAAAAGAGGGCACATATTGAAACAGTCACTGTTGCTGGGTCAAAATCCTGGAACTCCTCTCCTAACAGCATTGTGGGTATACCTACACCACATGGATTGCAGCGGTTCAAGAAGGCAGCTCCCCACAACCTTCTCAAGGGTAATAGGGGTGTGCCTAGCCAGCAAAGTCCACATCCCTTGAATGAATTTTTTAAAAATTCAAAGCAAGGTCCAAACAGGTTTCCATGCAAAAAACAAAGTCAAATGAAGTATATAGTGTGGAAGGACCAGAAACAACCAATTCTGACATTCTTTATTCAACATGAAAGTAGGGAAGACAGAGCCTATCATGTCACTTTACAGGTGAATGGGAAACCCTAAAAAATGAAAGTAGACACTGGTGCTCCTTCCCTTGTGGAAGGAGAACACACTTCCAGATATTTAAATAAAAAAGCTCAACAATTAAATTTGAAACAGACTTCTGCCAAGTTGAAAATGTATACAGGCAAAGAAATCCAAGTAAGAGGTATTACCAGTGTACCTGTTTATTATATACGCCAATCGGTACATCTACCCATGATGGTATTAGAAGGTAGAGGACCAAACCTTCTAGGTCGAAATTGGTTGAGGGAAATTAACATTGATTGGCCAGTGAGTTTTCAAAAAGAAGCAGGAAGAGTTCCTGAGTTGGAACAAGGCAAGGTACTTCAGAAAGAGCCTGGAGAGTCCAAGGACCGCAACTGGATGAAAAAGCAGTGTGTAGCCTTTCAGGAACCTGAGAAAATAAAGACTGTCTTAAACAATGACATGGAAGAACAGCAGAAGAAACTCAAGGAAACTCCGCTGTATTAGAGAATTCAAAATGAAGGGAGTGAGCTTTGCAAAGAAAAGGAAAAGCTGTTGAAAGACATTCACACACTACAAGGACCCCTCAGGTCAAAGTTTGTACCTCTGGAAAATTATGAAGAGAAACAGGAAGAATTTAATGTCACTCTGAACAAACAGAAGAACCAGTTGGCAGAGAAGACGCAGCAATGGTCAAGGTTACAGGAGGAAGCCAACAGATATAAGGAGACAGAAGAGCTGAAGAATCAGCTAAACGAAGCTAAAGAGGCTTTGAAAGCAAAAGCCATATAACTTTCCATGATGTGAATAGATAATGAAATCACAGGTAGCTCAAATACTGAACCAAGACAAGATGGAATTTCACCTGAGAGAAGTCTGACCGACAGTGAAGTCAAAACGGAGGATGGAACTAAACGCTGTGACAGAAAGAAGAAGTCTAAAAGGAAGAAGGTTCTGAAAAGACAATAAAAGATGGGAATGAAAAAGTTAACAAGTAAATTGTTGGAAACTAAACTTGATCATTTCCAATTTCACGACAGAACAACCCTTTTCCCACACTACAACAGGTGCAACACCTGCAGAGTTACTGAGGAGGCACCATCTTCAACCAAGGCTAACCCTAATAGTTCCCAATTTGGAGGGGAAGGTGGAGCAAAGTCAAGGGAACCAAAAAGCAACTCATGACTTGCATAGGTGAGAGCAACAATTTACTGTTGGAGAAGCAGTGTATGTAAGGAATTTCGGTGGAGGACCGAAGCGGTTACCTGGTAAAATAAGCTCTGTAACCAGACCATTGTCGTACCATGTAGAAGTGGAGGGTTGGATCACCTGTATGCACATGGATCATTTCAAAAGGGAAATACCCCAACAAAATGATGTTCCACCTGTAACCATTGTTGAACTTGTGGTTCCTGTTGAAGTTGCTCAACCAAGGATAGACGTGCCCAATGTCTCTGTCAGAGTGGACGACACTGAACTGCCTGTGCCTAATGAGGTACCTGGTGTTATTGCAGTTTCAGAGAATGTGGTTCCTGCCAAAGAGTCGGAAGTTGTGGAGCTACAATGTTGCACACAGATCAGGAAATCACCTGAAAATACTGAGTTTATAATTTTGTCACCTGTGTAAATATTGTAATGTCATGAGGTAAATATCCTTGTAAATACAAAATGAACATAAAATTTAAAGGGGGAGGAATGTAGTAATTATAGTTTTGATAAACATAGGACTGGAGCTTCAAGAACAATCCTGTGTTGTAAGATCACATGACCTGTGTAAACCAATCAGTTCTGTAGTGCGGGCAATCACTAGGAGCAAGTTCTTCTTTAGTTATAGAGTTAGATGCACACATGTAGCTGCTGCTGCAGTGTTGTAAATAAAGTTCATTGTTTCCACCAAGAAAAGTTGCCTGGACAATCAACTCTATAACAGGTTCTCAAGCCAGGGTTCTGCTCTCTCTCCTTCCATGTTCATCACTTCTCTGCAGCAGTGTTTATGTGGTCAGTTTTCACCTGTGTTGTGGCTTGTTAGATGAGGCGCCGCCACATGACACAGTTTGTAGCAAGTTTATCCCCCACACCAATGTCAATTTGTTCCCTTTCCAATGAGGCCTTCAGATTAAATTGTTCTCTCTATCCTCCTTGAGACCAGGTGCCACCAGTTGTGAAAAGAGGATCTGCTTCAGATGCTGATTATTTGGTATGTGGATGCAGTGTCCAGGCCCGCAGAGCTGATTTCATATGATCAGCATTATAATGTTGGAGGAATTCGCTTCGGTGAGGACACTGGAGTTTGTTATTCTGTCTTCCCACTTGACTTGGTGTATCATGCAGAGGCACCACTGCAGGAGGTTACAGAGATAGGGAGGGGTGAGGTGTTTGGAGGGGTTTGAAAACAAGGTTGAGAAAGTTAAAATCCATGCATTGTTTAACCAGGAGCCAGTGTAGGTCAGCGAGCTTCCAGGGTGATAGATGAACGGGAGTAGGTGTTAGGACACAGCCAGCAGAGATTTGGATGACTGCAAAATTATGAAGGATAGAATTTGGGAGGTCAGCCAGGAGTGTGTTGCAATTGTTCAGTCTAGAGAAGGTGCATAAGGATTTTTGCAGCAAATGAGCTGAGGCAGGGATGGAGTTGGGCAATGTTACAGAGGTGGAAGTAGGTGATCTAGGTAATGGTGTTGTTATGTGGTCCGAAGCCCGCCTCGTGGGTCAAATAGGACACCAAGGTTGTGAAGAGTCTGGTTTCAAAATAAGATGTTTTAAAGTAAGGAACAGTGGCATTACTTTAGTTCAGACATTGCCAACTCTAAGCTTTGAAAGCTGCACTTCGTAAAATTTCGACTTCATTTGTAGTCTTTAAATCTCGAGATAAATAGGCATTTCCCTCAGGTTTTGGTAATGGGAACATTTCTCCCATTACACTCGTTAACCAGGAGTGTGTAAGGATGCCAGAAACCTCATTACATTAACAACAACTCTCTTCATGACTGCCAGGCTTGTGGAAAAATTCAAACTACTAAATATATTTCAAAACAATTTACAAAAGATATATGGAACAGCTTAACAAAATCTTCAGAAATTGTTGTTTGCAAAGCTTATGGGAAGAATTTTTCCTCTGGTGGGCAGGCTGGGTGGGAGCGGGCAGGAACAGGCGTGGAGCCGATCACCGCCTGCAATTGGCTGCGTGCCATTTTACACGGGCGGGCCAATTAAGGCCAGCCCAGTGTAACACACAGCCGGTAGAGCGCTACCTGTGCGTGTGGGGGGGATGAGGGAGAGTTGGGCCTGCGGTCTTATGCGCGTGCATGCGAAAGAATGCAGAAATCTCCGAGGCACAGAGCTGCCTCAGGGAGACTGAATGGATTATAAAGGTTTTTAATAAAAAGTAAAAATTTATTTAAACATGCCCCCTCATATGACAGTGTCACATGAGCTGAGACATGTTTGTGAAGTTTGGAAAATTTATTTAATCATTTTATAAACCCTTCATGAAACCTCATCCCACCCACGAATGAGGTTTCCTGAGAAACGCAAAGGCCGCTTGGGCTCTTTGCCTGCCCGCCAACCTTAAGGTTGGATGGGCAGCATGCCTAACAAGTTTAATTACTTTTTTAATGGCCTTAATAGGCCATTGACAGTTCGGCGGGCATGCAGCTGCCTTCGGTGCGCGACACCGAACGAAATAGCGAAATGGCACATGGTGACGTTGAGATGCACGCCCAACATCATCGTGCGTCATTTTACGCGTCGGGGTGTCGGGCCCACCCCCACATGCCGAAAGCAAAATTCTGCCCATAAACTGGAGGAAAGTGCCAATAAATCTTCAGAATTGATGACAAGAACAAAATCAGATTGCCAGAAATGAGAGACTCACACACTGAAAGTGAATATTGTGAATTTTGACCCAACTTCCCACAATTATCCATCCTATGATTTCAATGTTCGGAAAACTGAGGGTCGTGTGTATGTCTGGATTCCTGATGTCCTCTCCAGGCAAACAAAATTCCGCATCAGAAGTGCAAATTCATAAAATAATCCCGAGAACTGTCTGCTGTAGTGAGCCCTTTATTCAACACCCAGTGTTTCAAGTGCAAAGAGCACATTGTTACTGAATAATAAAAACTTCCTGGTTTAAGGGCACTGCCCCTTTTGCTGGTGGCGAGGAGAACTTATAGTTGCGTTAGTATTTAAATAGCCTGTGACTGGACATGGAGCAATTGTGATAAAAGATTTGAACAAAACCAGTTTAAAAAAATTACAACTCATGACATGAACGGGGTACCTCAGTATGAGAAAAGTGTAAGCAGGCTGCTCTCAATTCTGAGCATGTTGTTGGGATCCACATGGAAATACTGGAAAGTAACTGGATGTTAACGGGGATGAAAACAGTTTTGTTTCACAAAAGTACAAACTTGCACTTGTGCATTACCTTCTCAAAGCTTCAGGCATTCCCAAGGCATTTTAAAGGCAATGATTTTTATTTGAAATGTAGTCAATTGTTCTTTGAGGAAACATGATAGCTGATTTGTGCACAGCAACGTTCTACAAATAGCAAATGAGTGTATGATCAGATCATGGGGTCTTTTAGATTTACCTGAATAGGCAAGCGAGCCTCGGTTTAACCTGTCACCTGAAAAGGTGGCACCTCCGACAAAATGCCGGCCTATGCAATGAAGTCCATAGTGGAGCTTTAATCCACATCCTTGTATCAGAGGTGTGAGTGCTACCAACTGAGCCAAGCTGCCAGGGATACTCCACTTAGTACTGGAGCCCCAAGCGTTTCTGTAATTGCACTGGCACTTGTAATACTTTGCAAATTATCGAACTGCAACTTAACAAGCAATTCTTGTGTGTTATATGTTTACTTGGGTGGAACTGATGGAGTGAGGATTAATGTTCACAACAGGGTCTAAACAGATACTTGTGTGTCAACTTGCTGTACAAAGCTGCAGGTGTGCTTTGAAATGCGCTTCTTGCCTCCCTTTCTCTCAGTTTTCTCCCATGTGTTGGCCACCCTATCCCATTCCTTCCCCACACTGTGTTCCCAGGCAACGAATGTCAATGGGCTACTTGACCTCAGACAGCATCACAGCCAGGCCAGATCACAATCTCACCAGCTGGTTGTTAAAACTCACTTTCCAGGGGAAGGCGCTTGGCTTAGTGATAATGCACTCACCTTGGCGTCAGAAGCTTGCGGGATTGAATCTCACACCAGAAACCTGAATGCAAAATCCAGGCTGGCTTTCTTGTGCAATGATGATGGCTACTGTGGAGGTGCCACCTTTAGGATGAGAAGATAAATAAGGACACATCTGCCTTTTCAGGTGGACAAAAAAGATCCCATGGTTCCTCAGAGAGGAACATGCAGTATGGAGAAAAGTTGAAGTTTATTGCACTTGCTGTGAGTTTTCAATTTGAAATACAGACTGTATGCCTGAAATAAAAACAAAAAATGCTGGGAAAACTGTGGAGAGAAAAACGAAGTTTATGTTTTGAGTCCATATGACTTCTTCAGAGTTAAAGAGAAGTAGAAATGTGATGGATTTTATACTGTTTAAGAGGGGGTGGAGCAGGTGGAGCAAAATAAAAGGTCAGGGACAGGTGGGAGCTAAGGAGAGTTTGACAAACATGTCATGGACACAAGGCAAAGGGATGTTAATGGCAATGGTAAAGCTAAAGAAGGTGCTGATAGTGGCATAAAGGTAAGAGCAGAATGTGTTAGTAACAGAACAAGAGTATGCGCTCTGTGAAAGCACAACATGGAAACAAGTGACAGATGGTCCTGTAGGGAATTGGGGAAAAAGGATTTTTAAAATGAATAAATAAATATAAATAAATAGATAATTAAAATTTTAAAATGCTAAAAAATAATTGTATGCCTGACATGGGAATGCATATTGTAAATATCAAAAGTATTACAATTGTATAGAGGCACAGAACAGTGGAATATACTGTCAAATTTTATTACTCTGTAATGTTCAAGTTGGGATGTTTTGTAATGTACATTTACAAATTTTTTGAATAAAGTATATTTTTTGTAAAATAAAGAAAAACTTCCCATGGCACCATGTTGAAAAAGAGCAAAAAAGTTCTTCCTAGTGTCCTGGTCAATATTTACCCCTCAACCAACATTCCTCAAAGACCCATTACTTGGTTATTATCACATCGCAAATTATAGAATCTTAATGTATCTAAAAATTGCAATTCCTACAGAATAATAATGACTACGCCTCAAAAAGTACACATTCTGAAGTGGTGAAAAGTACTATAAAATTGCGAGTTCTTTCTTTCTTCCTCATGGCTCACGTTGGGCAATGCCTTTCTCTGTGAACTATCGGAGGAGCTTGCTAGATTCTGTACATGTATAACTAATGTTAAAAGAGGACCCCCTGTGGCTTAGAGTACTATCACAGCATACAGTTAGGAGGACTCAAGGGTAGAAATGAAGCAGGCCATGTAGCAGCCAAACCTGGTTGCCAGGGAAACAGAAAGCAGTTTTCCTTCTGGGGATTGCACCTTCTTGCAAAGTTTCACCCAATCTATCAAAATATAGCCCGTTAGCCTGTGATTTAAAGGTGTCTCTACATGAGTGTACAGCACTAAACCATATAATTATTTAATCAGAGGCGTTTAACTGCTGTTGCTAGAGCTGAGGTAAACCCTATTTCCAGGACTGGAATTTAAAGCAATGGTGCTGCTTCCTTTACTCAGTAAAAGTTTACCTATGCTATCAGAGGCTGGATGGCACTGACACAGTTCTGCCAATTAGTAGAAAACCCCTGCCAGTCAGTCAATTTTCAAGTGAGGAGGTAGAAAGCTGGTTGGAAACAACTTCTAGAAAGGGGAGTTAACACATTTAATAACTTGACTTGTAAACAAAATTTACCAGGAAATAGAGGATGATGATGTCAGTGGTGACAACCATTGCAGGTGCATCTTCTTAGTTTTAATAAAACCTGCAAATTCCTTATTGTGAAAGATACTGGAGAGAGAGCTCTTGTGACGTATTGGGTCGTGTCCTTTCCTCTGAGCCAGAAGCTCTGGGTTGAAATCCCACTCCAGGGAAGCTGTATTCATAACGTGGTCAAACAGGTTGAGTAGCAACCTGTAAATCCTTCCAACACACACCAACCAGCAGACGGTAAGAGCAGGAGGGATCCCTAGTCAGCCATGTGATGGAAAGAAAATTAGAGCCTTTACCATAGCTTCGGACTACATCAAGCATGTTGTCACAGCAACGTGGGTTCCTAGCGGCGGGGGAGCCAGTTGGTCGGATGGCCAGTGGGATCAAATTGGCACCAACAGCACAGGTTCAATTCCCGTTCCTGCTGGGGTGGATTCAGGACCGGCTTCCTTGCCCTACCTCTAGCGGAGGTCACGGCACTATGGGTTGGACCTGCCGGAGAACCCAAGAACCCATGATATACTTGATAAGGTGTGGTTCCTGCTGCAGTGCCAGTTGTCACGACAATCAATCATATCAGTGTGGCATTGCATTCTTCCCACTGTGGCAAAGGAGCTTTCACCGGTGGCAATGCCAGGCTCTAAGCCTTGTTTAACTCTATGCAAAAATAGATGGTGTATTTTTAAAAGCTGCAATCATTCAGTTGGCCGTTAATGGTGCGGCCTTTGCAAATTGTTATACTTGAAGCCAACTGCATTTAAAAGGACAGCATCTTTTTTAAAATTATTCTTTCACGCGATGTGGGCGTTGCTGGCTGGGCCAGCATTTATTGCCCTTCCCTAATTGCCGCTGAGAAGGTGCTGGTAAGCCATCTTCTTGACCGCTGCAGTCCATGTGGTGTAGATACACCCCCCAGTGCTGTTAGGAAATCTCAGTTAAAGGCAACTGTGCAATCTTTCCCTCTTTGCGGCAAATCAAAATGCCTCACTCTGCCTTTCAAGTATGCTGGCTGACATGAGGACGACAATGATGAGTTATCCTTCCAGCTGTGGTCCTTGCCCAGGTAAGAGGTAAGAGCTTGTCTGATCTTCTTCCCCTCCCCTGCCCCCCAAGAAGATGGTGCCCTGATAACAAATGCAGAGGCAACAGCTGCCACACTCAATCTTAGATTCTCAACAGAAGAAACAAATCACAAAACTTCAGTCAATTGAAAGAATGAGTGCACTTTCCAGTGAAATAATACTGTACCAGTAACACAATCACAGCTATCACAAAACAGTCGAGGAGTTGCCAATGAAAGGAAGTGCTGCCTATAAAATATTAAAGCACTGTTTGTTTTATGCCTATATATAAACACAAAAAAAACCAAGGGCGGAATTTTACACTGGCAGGATTTTATGGCCCTGCGAAAGTCATTGGGCTTTTGATAAAAACAAAAAAACTGCAGATGCTGGAAATTCAAAACAAAAAATAAAAAATACCTGGAAAAACTCAGCAGGTCTGGCAGCATCGGCGGCGAAGAGCAATGTTGATGTTTCGAGTCCTCACATTGAGGACTCGAAACGTCAACTTTGCTCTTCTCCACCAGTGCTGCCAGACCTCTGAGTTTTTCCTGGTATTTTTTATTTTTCTTTGGGCTTTTGAATAGCTCACCACATTTTACAGCCCGGGCCTCATTTCCGCCCCGACAGCTCTGTAAAATTCCACCCTACAAGTCTATCTGTATGTTTTTTTTCATACAGTTTGTGCACAGGCAGCAAACTCCAGGCATCGGTTTGTCAAAGAAGGTTAGATTGAATTGGTGGATGAATGGAGAGGGCTTGAAGAGGTATGGAAACAGACTGGGTAAATGTGACCAGAACTATTCCCTTGCAGGAAGGTAAACAGCAACATACACTGGTTGGGCTAAGAGCCTGTTTTCCTGTTGTTATTAAAATATCTATACATACATACATTTTATATATACACATACAAATATATATATAACGTATATGTGTGTGTGATATGTGTGCACTGCATATACACCACACATATACATATACGCTGTTTTTTAAAACAGGTTGCACAGCAAAATGGTGTGAAAGATGTACCAGTTTGAGGCAATCGCCAGTATTTAGCAGCACAGTCCAGGAGGAGTTGGGTTCAGTTACGCTGCTGGGCGTGGTCGTGGACATTGGCACCGCTAAGTGGATAGACCTAGCAGAAACAGAGTGGGGATCTTGCTGCTCAGCAGAAAGAAGATAAGAGTACTGTGTGGCTTTGCAACACTGGGGCCATTTGAGCTAGCATCACATTAGAGGGATAATCTGAAGTTTGATATAGCAAGAATATAGCAGATGGAATATAATGTGAATAAGTGTGCAGTTATCCACTTTGGTAGAAAAAACAGAAAGGCAGAGTAGTTCTTAAATGGTGAGAGGTTCAGACGTGTTGATGTCCAAAGAGACCTGGGTATCCTGGTTCACAAGTCACTAAAAGCTAGTATGTGATGCAGGTGCAGCAAGCAATTAGGAAGGCAAGAGGATTTTTGAGTACAGGAGTAAAGATGTCTTAATGCAATTGCAAAAAGTCTTGGTGAAACTGCACCTGGAGTATTCTGTACAGTTCTGGTCTCCTTATCTAAGGAAAGATATACTTGCTATAGAGGAAGTACAAAGGAAGTTCAACAGAGACTAATTTGTGGGATGGGTGGGATTGTCTTATAAGGAGAGTTTGAGGAAACTGGGCCTGTATTCTTTATGGTTTAGAAGAATGCGAGGTGATCTCATTGAAACTTACAAAAATCTTACAGGGCGTAACAGGGTAAATGTAGATGGGGTGTTTCCTCTGGCGGGTGAGTCTAAAACCAGTGGACACAGGCTCAGGAAAAGCGACAGGCCATTTATGACAGAGACGAGGGGGATTTTCTTCACTCAGAGGGTGGTGAATCTTTAGAATTCTCAATCCCAGAGGGCTGTGAAAGGTCAATCATTGAGCACATTCAAGACAGAAACTGATAATTTTCTGGATACTCATGACATCAAGGGATATGGGGAGAGCACGGGAAAGTGGTGTCAAGGGAAAGATAAGCCATGATTTAACTGAATGACAGGGCAGGCTCAAATAAAAACAGAAAGTGCTGGAAAAGCTCAGCAGATCTGACAGCATCTGTAGAGAGAGAAACTGAGTTAACACTCCGAGTCTGTGTGACCCTTCCTCAAAGTAGGCCATACGGACTCGAAGCATTAACTCTGTTTCTCTCTCCACAGATGCTGTCAGACCTGCTGAGGTTTCTCATCATTTTCTGTTTTTATTTCAGATTTCCAGCATCCGCAGTATTTTGCTTTTATGACAGTGCAGGCTCAATGGGCTGAACGGCCTACTCCTGTTCCTATAACTGGGATAAAATATAAAGTTTGCTTCACTGGTAGATCCTGGAAGAGCAGCAGTGAGGGAAGGAGCTGAACCGGAGGCAGTAGCATGGGGGGGCAAGAAATATCCTGAGTCCAGCAGTATGAGTTTCTAAGAGATTTCTAGAAACTTCAAAGTCATTGTTTTATAATTAGTTGTTGAATCTTCCTCTCAGCATCTTTTGTTCTCAGTCTCGTGCTCTAACTCTTTCTTTGCCAGTCCCACAGCTCTGACTAATTGGTATGTTTTCATTCTCTGACTATGAGTAAAGTGCATGATAATCAGAAACATGCCATTTTCATTCGAAAAACTATCAAAGTTCAATTAATTTGTTAAAAGAGGAACTCAAATTAGGAAAAGGAATGACAGTCTAGGTGTACTGTGCTTTCTGGGAGAAAAAGTGTATAGCTTTCATTTAGTTAAAAACTGATCAAGTTTATAATCTCCTTTGTGTGCAACTTGAAAACATGGAAATTGAAATACTGTTATACACAGAGACGTAACTTGACTTTTGCACAATTCAAAATGCAATGGTTATGAGCTAATCATCAATAAAAGCGTAACAGGTGTGTAATCACTACAATCTATCACACTACAGTCTCTTTTACATGCTTACATAGGTAGCCTCTCTTTTAAAAACAATTAGTAGGAAAATTTCTCCTCTTTCTGTCCTTTGTGTTTTTTTAATTCATTCACAGGATGTGGTTGGCATCCTTCCATCTGCGAGAGATGATGGGAATGCAGCCTCAGACCTTTGGTGACCAGGATGTGGGGGCATTGCTGGCAAAGCCCAACATTTACTGTGTATTCCTAGTCGCCATTGAGAAGGTGTCGATGTGTTACCTGCTTGAACACAACTGAATGGTTGGCCTTTCAAAGGAGATTTACTAATCAACCACATTGCTGTGGGTCTGGAGTCACATATCTTAAAAGATATTAGTGAATCAGATGGGTTTTTACAACAATCTAACAGTTTCACGGCCACTATTACTGATCTAACTTTTTTTTAAATGGTAGATTTAATTAGTTAACAACTTAAATTCCCAAGCTACATAGTGGGATTTGAACTCAGATCGCCAAATCATTAATCCAAGCCTTAAGATAACAAGCACATTAACATAACCACTATGCTACTGCACTGTAAGATAACTTCAATAGTTTTTCGAGGAAAGGCCTTCTCACTGCAATTAATGCAACGAGAAGCAGAAAATGCTGGAAATACTAGGTAAGGCAGTATTTGTGGAGAAAGAAACAGTTAGCATTTCAGGTCAATGGCCCTTTCATCAGATCCTACAGATGTATCCTGGGCAACTGCACAGTGCACAAACTCAGACTTCACAATGTTTCCTCATTTAAAAAGTACAGCAAGATTATTGAGGTGAATTTTGCCATTTACTCGCCATAAATTCAGTGGAAGAATCACAGAAATCCTGAAATAACGACATTAATACCATTTACGATAGCTTTCCAGGAGTTTATGGAACGCTTCTGCCAAGTTATAGTGTATGAGACCTTCATGTAAAAAAGTTAAGCATAAAGATTTAAAAATGCCCATGGATAAATCTAGTTATATAATTATGAAAAATTGATTTTCATCTATTTATTTTAACACATTATTTTGGACATTTGAAATTTCAGTCACTTGAGAAAAAAGTTGTGTGTCCTTTCTCCCAAAAGTTTCTCATGGTGATTCAACTGACTCCTTTAAAATTATATATATTGGTAGCTTGTTATTTCAAGCTGGTTGTCTTCACAAGTCTTCTCCTGGTGGCAGCTTTAGAGTTACTTTCTTTACTTTTTGGTTTGTATTTCTCCACATCTTTGGTTCTGATTTGCTGCTATTTTACTTTAGGTCAATTAACTAAGTGTAACAGCACAGTGTGACAATGGGAATTAAGTGTGACAAAAAGAAAGCTGTATGAGGGGCAAGATTTTAGTCTCACACCTACCATAGAGGCGGTATATTCCAAGTCTCACTCTAGATATCACGTTTTGGTACTGATGCAAAACAAGCCAATAATTTCATGAATCATTCTTCCTACTTAAAGCCTATAATTTACAACTAAAGGTAACGGCAGGAGTTTAGAAGCAGCTACTATTGGCAATTATGGACTTAAATCAGTTCCCCATAGGACATTCTTGTGCGGTGTCAGGTTAAACATGGTTCCATCTTAACAGTTCAATGTCACCAACCTGGAATAACAAGCTACCAATATATATAATTTTAAAGGAGTCAATTGAATCATTGAGAAATTTTTGGGAAAAAAAGTCATACAATTTTTGTCTCAAATAACTGAAATTTCAAATGTCCAAAATATTGTATTAAAATAAATAGATGAAAATCACATATTTCACAATTATATAATAAGATTTATCCATGAGCATTTTAAAATCATTATGCTTATTTTTTTACTTGAAGGCCTCATACACTATAAGTTGGCAGAAGAGTTGCAGCACTGCAAGCTGGACAGGTGAATAAGGAACAGAATTCATGCATCTGATTGCTGTCCAGCAACCTGTGTGCGGATTGGGGCTGGATGTGACGTACTCCAAGGTGGGGCAAACTGTGAAAGTTCACTACCAAGGCCCACAAGTGAATAAGAGCCAACAAGGTACCAGAGAACCTAACGATCACAGGTGGAACCAAGCCCTAGCAGTGGTATCGGCAGAAGAGGACAGGGGATCAGTAATATGCTGGGAAGGAAATCAGGTTCTTGGGATGTAACGTCTCCAAATTAGTTCCTCCCACAATGGAGTAATTCGTACTGTTGACCTCCTTTAACATGGTGGTGCCTCCCGCTGCCAACATCCCTGGAACTTTGTTCTTTTCCCCCCCATCACTTGCAACTGCCCCGACTGCACCTGGGATACACTATGGGGGAGAATCAAGGGAATTCCTTCAAACTCTCAAATTACCCATGCAGCTAAAAACAAACTCCTTCTGGCGCACGTACTTAACCTAGCCACAAAAACAAGGCTGGGTGCCATCACACAGCCTCATCTGCTGTAATCGTTGCTCTACTGACCAGAGCTTTTCAATATCCAAGCAGGACTGACATCCCAGCGCAGCTTATCTAGCACTTGCACTCGGTTGCATAATACAATTAAAAATTAACTGCACATCGGCACTCAATCTTCACGTTTTTTTTATTCACTGGTGCTAGAAAGACAACAGAAAATCTCAGGCTGTACAACACACTTGTTAAAAACACACTGATTCCCTGCTCGCCACCCCCACCCCCACCCCATCCCAAATCCTGGTTTAGTTGAGGTAAAATGCTGGACAAAAGTAAGGAAACTTTGTCATCCCATGGAACAAATCGGATTAAATGCTCAGTTATTTAAAAAGGCAGATTAATGGATAAGCAGCCCCTCTGTTCTCAATCTCCCGATCTGGTTTAAAGACACAAAAGTTACAGCATTTGAGTGGAGGTCAGAAGGTTGCCCAGCCTCATTTATCCTATTAACCCAATGACCAAACAATGCCTATAAACCAGTTTTTCTGTGCTGGCGCCAACACAACCCTATACCCTTGGGGCGGAGGTTGACTCTTAAAAGGTCCCTCCGTGACCCATAGCAGCCCTAAACCCCACCTCAGCTTTCATTGAAGGCTTGCAGCCTGGAACAAAAGGGGTCAGCTTTAACTGGACCCAAAGGGTCCTTAAAGGAAAACTGATGCAATGGTTTCTAATAGGTGCTTATCCTCCTCCTTTTGTGAAGGGGTTTCAGCATTAAAACCTCACAAAGAAATGCAGAATCCTCTCTTTAGAAACTCGCCCAGACCATTTCAGGAGTTAATCCACATGGTTTCTGAACGGAGGCCCTTTACCTCAAGGCAGAGAATCCTTTCATTAAGAGAGAGAGAGAGATAGAGAGAGAGAAAAAACAAAATTAGGGGGAATTTTGCAGGCATACCATAAATAAGCAAACTGAAACACAATCACAGTGTTATACAGCAAGTGGCCAGTAAGAAACAACCAGAAGCATTCAGCTAAAAATAGATTTTAAAAAGCAATTAGAGTGTTATAGAAATGGAATTAATTCAACCAAAGGTGAATAAAATAACGAGCTTGGGGAAAAATATAGTCTGCTTGGGGTGTGGAAATCCAGTCTCCCAATTACAATGTAGTGTAAGCTATTAATCTGCTTCAAAATGGATGTTTACACTTTAAGGTTGTCTTGCAACGTGTCCAATTCACTTTAAAAAGAGCAGCGGAAGAGTTTTCATTGACGTTGCCAGAGGTCCTTTCATCAAAAAAAAGCTTTACAAGCCATTTTTCCTTGTATGTCCATGAAACCGTGACACAAACGACGCTCGACCACATCGCTGCGTCTCTCGCACAGAGACGGAAATGGCATGAGGCTCGTCTCCCTCCTCAAACAACTCTAAAAAAATCCTCTGCTGTACTCTGTAGACAAAGTCACATTTCCGACACTACAACAGTAACTACACTTCAAAAAATTATTCGTAAAGTGCTTTGACACATCCTGAGGTCATGGAATGCAAGTTCTTTCTTTTCTTCATTCCATCCTAACTTTCCTTCCTTCTGTCTTTCACATTTTGCTCAAAGTATTTCAATGCAGCATGTAAGAAGGTGAAACACTTTGCGAGATTTTTGCATCTCTTCAACAATGTCCCATTTCTGAACCTGGAAGGATAGGGAAATCACACCGCACCAGGCCAGCCTTAAAGCAGTTAAATCAATGGCTTGTTAATTTAGCTGCTTGTTATTTCCCTTCTGCACCTTTTATCCCGAAGGTGCTGACTAATTCTGGGGTATGGACCCAAAATGCCCTCCAGTATTTGGCCAGTCATTATGTTTGGAGCGTGGGCTCTGAATGTTATCAACTGCATCATTTTAACACAGGCAACAACCTATTTAACATGGAATAATGCAATGTCAATCAGATAAATCTAGCTGGATATTCAAGCATGATGGGCACTTCAAGGCCGAGCCTAATTGTGTCCTCACCTGAAGTTCAAATATCAGGACCCCAGCTGGTGGTTCTTCCCCATTTTCTTCAATGGCTGCAAAACACTTCGGACATCCTGAGGTCATGAAAGATGGTATTTAAATGCAAGTCTTTCTTCTGTATGCCCCGGCTGCTGAACTCATTACCCATGCCCTTACTGTTACCTTCTGAGGTGAACTAGGCTGGGCATCGAATGTAGGTAGAGCCTCCCTGACCACTGTGGCCCATTTCCACAATGGCTACCGGCAGGAGACAGGGAGTGGATTATTTTAATCTCGAATTGATGACCAACGAAGCGGGAATGTACCATGTTGAGCCTTGGACCCCGTAACAGACACTCAATGTGCAAAAGGATTGTGAGAAAAGGGCCCACATTGCTTTACATTGAAGGGACAAGGCCTGGATACATGCTGTATTGATGATCCAAAAGATACAACAGCATGATAACAGGCACTGCCAACTGTAAATGTAAAATAGCGGTCAGAAAGGGTGTGGTTTCCTCAGCTCGAGCTCAGACACAGGCAACAGTCTCTGTTCCTGTCTATTGTTAGGAGGATTCCAGCTGGATGATGTGAGGACAATGGACAGGATTGAAAAGGTTTGATATAGGGACCATGATATTGATATCAGATGTGGTAACGCACTAGACAAAGTCAGGCTCTAAGCCCTTTTCTATATCAGGAAAGGGCAGCTGCTGGCCCAGAGCCAAAGGGTGATAATATGACTAGTTCTACAAAAACATGTTATTTCCCGTGACCCGTTCCCCTAAGTAGGAATGTATAGGTTCCTTAAAAAAAAATTTGGATTCCATTCAAAACACTTTCAGTTCATGTCAATGTGAACTTAATTTACCGAATGCAATATCCTATTTCCTGAATCTTTTCTTGTTCTTTTTGGATTTGAAAAAATAAAAATAACAAGGGGCTTATTTTTTGCAACTAGGTCAGTTTGAACATTCATCTATGAAAGTAATCTTTTGAGTTTGACTGAATGATTACCTGGAGTTATTAGGTTGCTGCTTTTTATTATTCTTTCACGGGATATGGGCTTCACTGGCTGGGCCAGCATTTATTGCCCATCACTAGTTGCCCTCGAGAAGGTGGTGGTGAGCTGCCTTCTTGAACCGCAGCAGTCCATGTGGTGTAAGTACACCCACAGTGCTGTTAGGGAGGGAGCTCCAGGATTTTGACCCAGCGACAGTGAAGGAACAAAATATTTCTTAAGTTAGGATTTTGACCCAGCGACAGTGAAGGAACAAAATATTTCTAAGTTAGGATGGTGTGTGACTTGGAGGGGAACTTCCAGGTGGTAGTGTTCCCATCTATCTGCTGCCCTTGTCCTTCTAGATGGTAGTGGTCGTGGGTTTGGAACTAAGGAACCTTGGTGAGTTCCTGCAGTGCATCTTGTAGATGGTACACACTGCTGCTACTGTGCGTAAGTGGTGAAGATGTGAATGTTTGTGGAAGAGGTACCAATTAAGTGGGTTGCTTTGTCCTGGATGGTGTCGAGCTTCTTGAGTGTTGTTGGAGCTGCACTCATCCAGGCAAGTGGAAAGTATTCCATCACACTCCTGACTTGTGCCTTATGGATTGTGGGCAGGCTTTGGGAATTCAAAAGATGAGTTACTCGTCACAGGATTCCTAGCCTCTGAACTGCTCTTGTAGCCACAGTATTTATATGGCGAGTCCAGTTCAGTTTCTGGTCAATGGTAACCCCCAGGATATTGACAGTGGGGGATTCAGCGATGGTAATGCCATTGAATGTCAAGGAGCGAAGGTTGCTGCCGTGATCAGAGTACATAAATTGAAACTGGATTTCAGTTGATGGAATTGAACTGAAATTGACAATCAGCACTGGATTTTGGATGCTGAAACTGATCTGAAATTGACATGTTGACTCCCCTCCCTCAGTTTGGATTACGTACTCTATTCTGCACTCTTGTAAAACTGCCATGCTGCCATGAGATGGTAGGGTTGCTGGGGGAAGGTGGGTGGGGGGTTTCCTTGGGGCTATAGAGCTCATGGCAGCCCCACCGAGCTACTTGAACACTGTTGTGTTGATGCACCACCTTGTATGATTGAGAAAGTGGCAGCGTAATTGCACCCAGAGGAAGGCCATTCTACATCTGGGAGCAGGCACTAGTGCTGAATGGATTGTGAAATATACCTCTTTGGGTTTTTGTTCATAAAGTACAACAGATGAGATGGATCAGAAATTCAGCACCTTTACTGTAATAAAGCGTCCCAAAGGTGCTTCACAGACGTGTTATGAAGCAAAATTTGACACCGAGCCACATAAGGCAATAGTAAGAGAGATGGCCAAAAACTTGGCCAAAAAGAAAGGTTTTAAGGAGTTTTTAAAAGAAGAAAGAGAAGTGCAGAGGTGAAGCAGGGAATTCCAGAGTTCTGGACCTTGAAAGCTGAAGGCACTGCCTCCAATTGTTGAATAGTTAAAATCAGGGATCTCAAGTTCCAGAATTAGGTGAACAGAGATATCTCAACATTCTTCAAGAACTGCAAAATTCTATACATCCTGTAGTCTTTGAATAACGATCATTACTACTGCACTGCACAAAATCTGAAGCTGAGAGGTTGCTCTGCACGTTCAAGGGGTTCTCTACATATTTTGCCAAAGGAAGAAGCCAGGCTTCTAAAAATTGAGGACTAACTCTCAGCTCGCGACTTATTCTTTTCCCACTTGGTAGAATCTAGCCCAATAGGCCTAGGGCGCTATTGAGGTTAATTTCTCAATTTTAAACAAATATGTTTCACACGGAATGCAAGGCATTCTGCTCAAAGCAGCTGCAAGTGCTGATTATGCTGTAAATTTATCAGTTAGTACTCAACTGCTTTCTTTTATGGAGCAGTGAGTTACACGTCACCAATTTACAGTGAAATTACAGTCACTATGGAAGCTTTTAATTTGTAGTTTGTCCAAATTTAGCAACTC
The DNA here is from genome assembly GCF_017639515.1 of Carcharodon carcharias. Taxonomy (NCBI): domain Eukaryota; kingdom Metazoa; phylum Chordata; class Chondrichthyes; order Lamniformes; family Lamnidae; genus Carcharodon; species Carcharodon carcharias. Next base: position 48,597,830 of record NC_054479.1, on the reverse strand, counting down.
TTATGTTATTTCCTGAAGCTCAATTAAAGTTTAATTTAGACCAAATTGCACATTAAAAACACGCAACCATAGGCCTCTAAGTGGCTAAAATATGCTAATTTTACACTCCTTTCTATGTAAGATCTACTCCTATTTGTAAAAAGACAGAACAGCTGGATCCAGACAGATACAACATCAGGAAAATCCCATCAAGTCACTAGGAGAACTGTTTCTCTCTCAATACAACCTGGCAACTGGCAGATGAGACATAGAAATGGAGGTGTGCAAATTGTAACTGGAGAACAGTTATCAAAAGGGTTGCTTAAAGAAATTTCCCCTCATACTCCCCACTTGCCTGGATGAGTGCAGCTCCAACAACACTCAAGAAGCTTGACACCAACCAGGATAAAGCAACTCACTTGATTGGCATCCCATCCACCACCTTCAAAATTCACTCCCTCCACCACTGACATACAGCATCAACAGTGTGTACCATCTACAAGATGCACTGCAGCAACTCACCAAGGCTCTTTAGATAGCACCTTCCAAACCCACAAACTCTCCCACCTACAATAGGGATGGGGTACCCCCAGTCCAGAGGCTGGATGCAGCCCATTGTACTTTTTCATCTGATCCACAGTCAGATTTTTTTTAAAAAGTCATGCGTATATGATGAATACATCTCCACCATTTACTGAGTGAAGGTTAACAGTCACTGCGGAGCTACTTTGTTGAAATATGCAGCCAGAAAGGGAAAAGTACAGCACAAATAATTCAGGCAGGAGATTCGAGAGGACAATATCCCCCTTCTCAGAATATTTGATATCCAGATCCTTTACAAGGAGTGGACAAACCATTCTGAGAAACCAGTTACTCAGGCACTTGTGAAGATGGTGTTACTTTAGCTCATTTGTTGGTTATTTAGTTCCTTTGCTTTGGACAGAGGTGGGAACCAATTTCAAAACACCAAACCCCAGAGAACTAATTTAGGAACGGGACTGAAACCACAATGACGACACCGAGAAGCTAACGATTGGAAGTGACACAAGAGCAAAAAGTGAACTGTTCCCGGTCCAATCTCCCTTCAGTCTAAACCCCTTTGAGTGATGCCCTTGGATAGTCCCAGGTGAGAAGTGTCCCGGGATAGTCGCGGGCGAGAGGTGTCCCGGGCTAATCCCGGGTGAGAGGTGTCCCAGGATAGTTCCAGGTGAGAGGTGTCCCAGGTGAGAGGTGTCCCGGTGTCTGTTGCTTCCCCATCCAGGCCCAATTGCTGTCATTGAGTAGATACTGGCCAACACAGCAGCGATGGGCAGGAGATTTGGAAGCAGCAGTAATGCAGACCAAAGTACCAGTCCTTGTAAATGGCTTAGAATCTACAATAACAAGACTCATTAAGGAAAAATAAACTCAGTGATCACATTAAAGCTGTGGGTGAGTTGAACATTTCTGTATTCTCCCTGAAAAATAATTAAGTTGGTTTTGATGTGCGTGTGGCCTGTAAATGATTTTGTCTATGTGTGAGTAGCCCTTGATAAGATAAAGGTTCCCCACCCCTGATCTAGAAGGACAAGGGCAACAGATATATGGGAACACCACCACCTGGAAGTTCCCCTCCAAGTCACCCATCATCCTGACTTGGAAATAGATCACCGTTCCTTCACTATCGCTGGGTCAAAATCCTGGAACTCCCTCCCTAACAGCACTGTGGGTGTATTTGCACCGCACAGACTGCAGTGGTTCAAGGTGGCAGCTCACCACCACCTTCTCAAGGGCAACTAGGGATGGGCAATAAATGCTGGTGAGGCCAGCGACACTCACACCCCATGAAAGAATAAAACAGAATTTCCATTGTTCCCAATGTTAAAGCCTTGAAAGGAAGGTGGGGGTTGGGGGGAGTACAATCATCTAATGCAGCAATATATTTCGAACTCTTTGTTTCCTTGGCTGCTTTTCTAGGTCCAGAATGTCTCAGCCAGGATTCACCGCCAAAACTACCAGCAACCACCGCAGACCCATAGGTCAGACACCTGAACATAATGAGTTACTATAGGAACTTGACAAAAGTATGCCTTTTCTAAAATAACCAATGAAGGGACAATGTGTTGTCTCAGGGATATCAACCGATTACCAAACAAAAGAGCTAGAAGGGTACATCTAACAACAAACTCAACCATAAAAAAAGACAAAAGCCATTGGCTGGAATGTGCCTGGGGCACTTTGAGGCCATGAAAGGCGCTATATAAACGTGAGTCTTTCCCTTAGGAGGTCCACATTCGCCTTCTCAGTGCAATGAGAAGTGGACACTAAGCACGGGTTTGTCAGTGTCATTTTGTAAAGTGAAAGGTCCCTTAAAAGAGTGAGAAAATGTGAAGGCCTTTCTGACACCAGCCCCGAATTTCCCTTTGAACCTGCTTCCCCTTCTCCTGCTTCGCAGGTTTAACTTGAAGTGCTGTGTCAGATTTAGATTTTCTCTGGCGTTGAGTGCTTTAAGTACCCCTGGAAGGCCACTTTTTCAGTTGCCTTTCAAAGTTATTTATGTCAGGAACAATGCAAATGAGGGGAAAGCACTTTATATGTCACGGGACATTTAAGGTGAATTTATTTCTTCCCCTCTCAGTCACAGAACATATGAAAACCTTTTTCTCATATAAAAGCAGCAAAGCAGAAAGGCCACAGTCGGAAAGAGGTCTCATTTTAATGTTTAAACTTTTAGTGCCATTTAATAAATTACTGCTTCCGATCTTCTCCCAGCAATGCAGACAGCACTGATATTACTGCATGTCCTATAAAATGGACATGCCACGGGATGATTTTTATTAAACAGTGAACTGCCCCATAACATTTAGGGGGAAGGGAGAAACCACAGAACATGAGGGGGGTGGGGGGGGTAGATTTTGCCAGAAAATAGCTGCACTCGGTTCCACAATCTCAGGTTAGCACCGATTTAACAACAGTCGAACAGACTCAGCAAGTTCAACAAAGAATCCTGCAGCAGATGCAATGTTAAGGGGTTCTCCATCTTCTTGGTGGTCACTGGTTATCCTTAGCATGATAAATAACAATAAAGCTGAATGTCAATCACACCACAAGGCATCAATTTGCATATCTAAATCACCACCCCTCCCCTTCCACCAATGTTTTTAATCAACATTCACAGATAGGAACCTAGCTCCCATCCAGCTGCGCTTGAGCTGGAACAGTATAAAAAATACCTAATATCTCCAGAGAACAGCAGATTCTCCCAAACCAGCCATCATTATTCCTACCTTACCACAGTGACTGCACTTCAAAAGTACATAATTGGTGGTAAAGCTCTTGAGGGAGTCCTGCAATTGCAAAAAGCGCTACATAAATGCAAGTTTGTTCTTTATCCCGAATGGAATGAAATCTGCTTAGGGCCGGGGGAAATCGAGGATGTAACCAGGATCATTCCTGGCACAGCCACATAGGGAGCTGGCATAAAGCACCATGTTACAGAGCAGGACAGTTGTGTGATCGCTACAGACAACCTGACGCCGAGCCCTGGCAGCCAGATGAAAAATCAAAAAGCTGTTCAAAAGAAATGATAAAGGACGTCAGAACATAAATCATGCAAGCATGACAGTTAGCTGATGGGACCCAAGGGGACGTCTCCAGCTGGGTACTTCACGCATCATCTCGTTCAATTCTTGTCTGGGCTTAACTAAAAATAATTACCAATAATATATTTGGTGCTTGCTCCAGAATCATAGAACAAGGCTCAACATATCCAACAGCATTCAGGAGCTACTCCTTAAATTCTTTATGAAATGTTCGATTCCGTCCAATTGCGGGATGCAATGCCTGGGGGTCATGGGGCGGTGGTGGTGGGGAAAGAATTCTGATTGAGAATGAATCAGTCTTGTGAGGCGCAGTATTGCGAGTACTTGATGCCTCTCACTGGTTCTTCCATTTGTTGTGAGGAGTGTAACTCCTCAACACACTCCCAGGGAATTTAACCAAGTTTTGGCAATAGAAGGTTGGGGGTGGGGGTGGTGACAAGAGGGATGGAGACAATGCTTCTGAGGTTTCTCGAGGTGAAGGATGTTCATGTTGCACAGTTATAATATTTCACCATTTTTTGCACCTCGCTTCGGATACAGATAGAGCGTGGGGCACATGCAGAGGAATGCGCCCTCTTCCTTAGTGGTGTGAGGGTTTGGAGTTAGTGCTGAAGCCAGTACAGCTGCACGCTGACACTAGGGATCGAGTACATGATCTAAACTGACACCTTGCTGCTGAGGAGCAGCAGCAATGTTGGAAGTGCCATGTTTTGGATGAGATATTAAACTGGAGTCTCCATCTGCCTGTTCAGGATAATCTAAGAATTTGACAGCGAAGAACAGGAACCTTTCCTCATGTCTCACCTAACATTTACCCCTCAACCAACACCACCAAAAGAGATTAAATGGCCATCCATTCACTTGCTGTTTATTGGACCATCTGATTCGCAAATTGGTTACGAGAGTGACTATATTTCAAATGTAACACCATTGAGCACAATGCACTCTGGGACCTCCTTAAGTTGTGAAAGATGCTATATAAATTCAAATTCATTCTTCTCAATCAAGTTCTTATTGGGCGCTACTGCTCTAACTCATTTTGTGTAGGATTGTTACAGTTGAGAGAAGAAACATTCTTCCCATTAGTCTGTGCTAAATTAGAACCTAGACTTGAGGTCAAAAGCCAATGGAGTAACTAAGTATGACACAATCCAATCCTCTTAATAAAGACATTTCACAGTGAATGATACTATTTATATTGATGATGATTAGTAGAGATGTGCTCTAGAGCTTTGTTTTCTGAATCCATATTGAAGTATATATTGCAGGCAAGACACACTACAAAAAGTCCAGCAGGAATGTTGTAACAACTGAGTATTTGAAATAACAACTGAATATTTGAAACAACTTTGGCAGTTAATTGTGTAAATAGGTGATCTGATGGTTTAAATCCTTATTATTCATGGTATTTGTTCCTCAACTATGAAGCTGCTGTTTACAGTATAAATTCTCCTGTCTTCTCTCTCCAATGATTCACTCTCCTAATGGACGGAAGAACTTTGAGTGACCAGTTGAACTTTGGAGATCAGGGTGTAATAATGTGATAACACCATCTGGTGGCCAATTGTCTGTGTACGTGTGCATTTATGTGTGTATATCCAAAACTGGAGTAAACTTGTTTCAGTTGGTACTCAACTTTCCACGTGGCACACTGTTTCTTTCCTGTCCTGCAAAGATATCACAGGATTTTGGATTCGCCAGCTGAACAAAGTTGGTTGGAGGAGCTTCCAGCAAACCAACAGAGGAACTGTTCAGTTTTTTTTTTGCTGATAAATTATTTTAAAAATCCAGTCTTAGTGAAAGGCTGTTTGTACACGTGGGCGGACTGAACTTTAAAGATGCACCAACACGTATTATTGGTCTACTGAGAGTTTGGTCATGACCAAGAGTCTTTTGGTGCATATGTGGAGTGGCTAGAGATATATTTTACTGCTAATGATATCCTTGATGTTCCTGATAATCTGGCTGTCAATCGGGCAGTGGGGGAAAGGAAAAGCACGATCTTTTTGACAGAAGCAGGCCCAGAAATGTATGAAACAGTCAAGGATTTGAACACCGCAATAAAGCCAAAAGACACGCTGTTGTCGGACATTTTGTGTAAGCTTGGTCAACACTGCAGAAAGCTATCAGTTGCCCAGTGATGACAGTGGAGTCTTTATCGTGGCTTTGAAAAAGCTGTCCATTCATTGTAATTTTGGAGAATTTTGAAAGACAGCGTTTTGGGACATATTTGTTTGTGGATTACAAAGTGAATGCATTTGCAGTAAATTGCTGACACTGCCTAACAGCATCGTCCATGGACATGGCAGAACATGACTCAAAAGAAGCCAGAATTAACAACTGGCAGTCATCCGCTGATGTAAATAAGTTGCAACTGAGTAAGCAGAAGGCCCTCATGACAGCTGTTAGTAGGAGCAGAGGTACTAAAAATTCCTGACGCCCCTGCTGGACCAACATGGGGCACAGAATTGGCCATTTCTGAAGGCAGGGTGCTGACAGCTGCAAGAAGGATCACCTTGCCAAGGCAGGTCAAAAGAATGTAAACGGAGAAAACGCTGGCTGGAGGAAACAGCAGTCAGTTGTTGAACATCAACAGGTCAGTGAGGGGTTGGTTGAGATCCATACCATCCGAAGCACAAAAGTGTCCAGCGGAAATTCACAGGGCATTGCAATTCAAGTTGTGCTGGATGGAGCGCCAGTAAACGTGGAGGGCAACATAGGTGCATCAGTCAGCATGATTCCCGAATCACTATGCCGTGAAAATCTGAGTCATCGTCAGCTGGAAAATCACACATAGAATTATGAAGTTATAGAGGAGAGAAAATACCCATAATGGGAAGTGTGTCAGTTCCAGTCACACACAAGGAGCAATGTGCAAAATTGCCCATCATTGTGGCGAAGGGTGAAAGACCAGCCTTGTTAGGAACAAACTAGTTAACAACGCGTAAGTTCAATTGGAACAAGCTTCTTCACAAAATTCATAACACAAGAAGACATGATTGCCACATACTCTCAGGTGTTTAGTGAAACTGGCAAACTGGTTCAAGGATATAAGGCCCCAACATACGGGTCCAGAGGAATGCAAGACTAGTTTATTGCAGGCCTCGTCCAGTACCCTATCCTTGAAGGGAGAAAGTAGAGCAAGAACCGAAAAGATTTGAGACTGAGAACATTATCTCTAAAATAGACCAGAGTAATTGGGCTACTCCCATAGTGGCAGAACCAAAGTGGTAGTGTAAGAATATGTGGTGATGATAAGGTAACCATAAATCAGATACTAGGATGTGATCCACCTGATGCCTTGCCAAATGTGGAGGATTTGTTCACAACGTTGTCAGAAGGCCAGATTTTTTTCAAAAGTTTGACCTGACAAATGCTTATTTGCAACTTGGTTTAGATGATGAGTCTAAGTCACATTTGACTATTAATACACACATGGGCCCTTTTCAGTTTAATAGGCTGCCTTTTGGTGTTTCTTTAGTCCCTAGAATTTTCCCAAGGAGTGATGAACCAAATTCTGTGAGGAATTCAGGGAGCAGGGTGCGGTTTGGGTGACGTGCTTATTTCAGCTCCAAATAGGGCAGGCCCATGGTGACAGGCTGAAAAAGGTGCTCCAATATTTGGAAAAGCATGGAGTTCATTACGAAATGTTTCAAAATTCTGTAGAGCTTTTGGGTCAGAGGGTAGGCAAAGATGGGTTACATCCTACCAAGAGTAAGGTTCAACCAAGAAATGCGCCTCACCCTCAGAATATCTCTGAGCTCAGATCCTTTTTGGGCTTAGTGAATTGCTACAGTAAATTCATATCAAATTTGGCAAAGTTGCTGCACCCATTGAATGAATTCTTGAGGAAGGGTCTTCCATGGAAGTGGACAAAGGATGGTAACAAGGTATTCCAGTTGTGTAAAAGACAACTGGTAGATGGTACAATGTTTGCACTTTATGATGTGTCCAAAAAGATTAAGCTAGCATGTGATGCCTCTCCATACATAGTAGGAGCAACGATCTCTCATGTGTTGGGTAATGGTGAGGAGAGACAAATTGCATTTGCCTCATGCACCTTCAGGGCCAGTGAGCAGAACTGTGCTCATATTGAAAGGGAAGCATGGTGTTTGATTTTTCGAAAAGGTTTCACAAATACTTGTATGGTCGCAGTTTCACGTTCCAAACTAATCATAAGCCACTCAGGGGTATTTTGAATCTAAAGTTTCTGGTACAAACTTTAGCTGCAGCCCTAATGCAGAGGTGGGCTTTGATTTTGTCTGCTTATCAGTGCAACATTAAATACAGATGATCACAAGATCATTATAATGCCAATGCAATGTCTGGATTATCATCCCCATCTGAAGTGGAGTCCAACTGGGAAGATGGTTTTTTCTGATCAGGTGTAAACTTTGCCTTAGACTCAGGCCCAGATGGGTCAAGGTCCTTCCTCAAGTTCTGAAAGTTTGGGTCAAGAAAGGAGGTATCCTCTTAGGAATAGGAAACCAGTGGTTAAGTTTTATTTATAAATAAACAAAATGTACATAAGTTGCATGGAATTTGAATATTGTGTACTTTCTCATTAAGGAGAGAGGAATGTAATTGTGTTATAGCACCCTCTTGTGGCTATTTGTGTGTGTATATAAATATATATATATATATAAAACAAAAACCAGATTAAACTAGTTTCAGTTGGTATTTGACATTCCATGTGGCACACTGTCTCTTTTTTTTCCTGCAAAGATATCATACAGAGAACTCCCTGGTTTGATCATTGTCCGTGTGGTGTTAACTGATCACAGCCAGGATGACAATAATGGTGCGTCCATTGCTACCAACTGAAATTGAGTCAGGTTCAACTGTGATGCCCATACAATAAGATGGCCTGTTGCACGCAGTGTGAAGGTTAGTTCTTAAATAGTGACAGGCTAGGTGACCAAAGAGCCAAAGAAAGTAACCAATGCCTTCAGGAAAGGAGGAGAGAATAATGACATTAAAAAATAAGTTAAAAAGCAACAAACAAAAAATGTTTAGTGAATTTTGTGGCTGGCTTGGTGAAAAGGCAAAGGAAAATTGTTTTTGGTTAAAATATCACATACAAATAATGCGATATTGCCTTCTAATAGCTCAGGTACTAAGTAAGCTTGCTAGTAATAGGTCACTCAGTCCGGTCATCTTGGTGGGATGTCAGGAGGCAAGCCTTAAGCTACATAGGAGGAGGAAGACTCTGGGAGTAAATCAACCAAATGTCCTTTCTTGATCGACACTCCGAGCTCACTGCTGAAAAGTGAACACGTGCTGGCATAGTGAGTGGGGCGGTGGAGACAGCTTCAGGCTCAAAAACTCCACTTATTTTCGCATCGGAAGATTTAGACATAGCACTGGACAGCATCTGGGACTCATGCAACTACATCTGTGCAAAGCATAGATACATATTTCAATGTAATTTGAATTATTACCTTGCGGTGCAAAAAGGAGAAACTGATAAGCATAATGGAAATCAAAATGTTGCATTACAGAAAATAATTCCTGTCTCATCCAAAAAATAAGTTCAGGACTTTAAGTCCTGGACAGAAAGCAGTCAGCACTGCAAGAAAAATATTTTTAGTACACAAACAAAATCAACCACATTTCTTTCCTTTTGAAAATTTAGTCCATTAGTCCATTATTCTGTTTGGCAAGTAAAGATTCAACTCTACAAACCCTGTGGTCAACAAACGTTTGAACTTATTTTAAATCAGAGTACAAAAGAAAGAGACAAATAAACATTCTAACGCTTGGCAGCCAATAAGAAAGAAGAGGAAGTAAACAGTCCCATGACCTTTGACATCAAAAATGACAGAATCTCAACCCTCTCTTTCTCTGCTCCACGGTTCCTAAACACTGCATCATTGTGACTGCCTCAGTGCCAGAGATTTTCCACAAATAAAGGTCAGTACCATTTGTTTTCTGTTAAGTGACCAAGAATCCTCCCTACCAGGCCTCAACCATAGATTTAAGTAAGAGCAGAGTAAATATCAAAGGTATGAGGTAAACAACCGCAAGACTTGGCCTGCCTGTCATAATGACTGCTATAAAATGATTTGAGGCCCCAATTTGTATGCACATGGCACAATCAGATTACTAGCAGAAAACTGGACAAGCCTTTGATGTCATATCAGCTACGGGTAAATACATAGTCCGGTACTAAATGCTGTTCAAATTATACTGTATCCTGGTCACGTATTTCCACCAACTTCACAGGACAGAGGGCAGGATGGCTCGGGAGTATGCTCAGAGGTTGTAATCGTGCTCAAAAAAAAGGTTTCAGGTAACATACAAGGCTGAGAAAGTGAACTCAAACCCATCCTCATAGCTTTTTTAAACAAGCATAATATTCTTTACTTCCTTGTGACCTTCCCAGTCTAGTTCTGTGATTCAAGGCTGTACCTTTGGTTACTGCCACAAATTTGCGCAAGAAATAGTTTTGTTTGTGGAATACAAGGTTGCAATAAACAAAACTAGAGTAACAGCTGGTACAAAGTATTACGTGAGGACATGATGCAAAACACCACCGTAAACCGTGGCCTTTAAAAGTCAGTAGGGCAAATAAGATGAACCCATTTTTCCGGCCACAAAAACCACGTTTTTGCACATACTTGCAATCCCCTTTTCAGCCATGACAGACTATACTCACATGAGTAGTCAGCCTCAATTTTTCATCCCACAAATGCATTGTTTGGACTTGTCCTATGGCGGGTGGGGTGGGGTGGGCCGGGCAGGAGCGGGAGTGGAGCCAATCGCTGCCCTTGATTGGCTGTGCGCTGCCATTTAACCCGGGTGGGCCAATTAAGGCCCGCCCAACGTAACGCGCGGCTGGTAACAGCGTTACTTGTGCGGGCGGGCGGGCAGGGGGAGGAGGGAGAGTCGGCGCCTGCGCTCATGGAACTGCCTCAGGGAGATTGAATGGTTATGAGAAATAATAAAGAATAGATTTAAAAATTTATTCAAACATGTCCCCTCAAGTGAATGTGTCACATGTGTTGGGACATGTTTGTAAAAGGTGGGAAAACGTATGAATTTATTTTATAAAAACTTCCTGCCCATGGATGAGGCTTCCTGAAAAACGTGAAGGCCGCTCAGGCTTTTCATCTGCCCGCCAACTTTAATAAGGTTGGACGGGCAGGGTTCTGAACTACTTCGATTACTTCCTTAATATTGAGGTGACGTTGGGAGGCACGCCCGACGTCACCGTGCGTCACTTTATGCATCAGCGTGTCGGGCCCGCCGACTAGAAGATTCAGCCCCATGTTTACTTACTGCTACCTTATAACTGGGTGCAAGCGATCAAGCAAGTGGCACGAGCTGTGTTGCGAAGATGCACAGTTTGTTTGGGATGCTGATGACACTTCAAAATGACGGCCACCCGCGCCCACGCTGATGGCGTCACTTTTATACCCGGCTTATAAGTCAACCCCTGTTTTAGGAGGGATTTTTCAAAGGGCATCTCATACACCGACATCTACGGTATTTTTAAAATCTGTATTGATGTTGCTGGCATACAGAGTGCAGTCATCTTTTGCCTGCTGCTTTATGAAACTCTCATTCATGTCTTCATTTACCTCAACTCCCTACTCCAAAACTCTCCATGCTGGTTTCTCATCTTTCTCCCTCCGCAAATTGCAGCTTGCTCAAAATTCTGCTGCTCACACCTAATCCTGCACCTCTCCTTCATCACCTGTTATGACTTCCAAAACCACAGAAGTCTCAAATTTAAAGTTCATGTCCTTGGCACAGTTCCCTCCTGGGCCTTGTCATTTCTTATGTAATTTCCTCCAGCATTACAACCCTGCTTCTGAACTCACCATTCCTCCTCTTGTACAGCCTCTCGCCCCCATTTTCAGCTTGGCTTTCGGTTGCTCAGGTCCCATTCTCTGGAATTCCCTCCCCAAACTCCTTTACCTCTCCACCTTCCTTTAAATCTCTACAACAAAACCCATCTCTGATCAAGCCTTTGGACACCCTCTCTCTTTGGTCCGATGTCTGTATCCTGCTTTGCCTCTCCAAAAGACACCAGGACATTTCTCTACACTAAAGCCTCACCGTAACCTGGTCCAAGCAATCTGATTCAAATACTATTGACCCACTGGTATTCCACCCAGCTCGTGCCAGGTAGGTCAATCGAGCCCAGTGAATTCATCGATTCTGGAAAACGATAGCTGTGAGCACTTAAGAGGCCATTCTTAGAGTTAGGAATGCCAATAAGAGTTGCTAATACAGTGAACCACACCTCAATGCAGCCCTGATCTCCTGGAATTCTAACGGTCTTGCTCCTTTTGTTCATCAATTGTTGAAATTGGGTCAATTGTTCCAATTATTCATCACCAAATTTGTCATTTTCTCAGTCTCTTAAAGGTACTGGCACCTTGTTGGTGCGGCGCTCCTCAGTGTTAATTCAAATGACAATTATTCATGATGAACCTAAACAGTGAATGTTATCAGACTATTCAGGGCATCACTGCTGAGCCTGATCCCTACCTCGTTCTATGGCCACACAGGGAGGGGAGAATAGGAATTGTGGCCAATCCTCTCTTTTCTAACTCCAGAGATGGGAGAGTTGTTGGGATGGGGAATGGCACTGCTCCACTGACTCAACCACAGCTCCACGATGAGGTCTGCTATAACTCGCCACAGTGAGGGATCATACCCGAGAGCATTCTGATCTTCCATGACAGAAAACTGGCTAGATAAACTCAGGGAGCCATCAAAGGAAATTTATAATTGTTGCGGTTGGCGATGCAATCAAATGATTGCACCCACTACCAGTTTCTAACCTGCCTGGGAGGATTGCAAAACAATTTGTCAGCACGCAGCACCAATATAACAGATATTGAAAGCCACACATCTGCTGCTTAGATTAAGGGATATGTTAGCAAATGGACATAAATTTGAATGTAGCCTAAGTGTAGAGGAGGTCCATTCACAGCCCAACCCATATACACCATTAGGCAATCATATTACTTTTTTTAAATTAACAGGGAATTATCCTCTGTTTTGATAAATACATTATAGTTTCCTAAAGGGGAGAAAGTTGCCCCTTTAAGTAAATGAATTATGTTTGCACCACAGGTAAGACAACATTTCCTGTATTTTTAAAAAAGAAGCTGGGTGGAGCTCAACACTAATCTTGCAAGAATCAAGGTTACTTTTGAATATGAATTATTATACTTTCCACGCCATTTCAAAGTCATGAACAGACTAGTCGTTTAGAGTGTTAAAACTTGCAGCAGGAACCAAGATTCATTCTGCAGAATTGGAGCGTGAAGGCTTTCATTATATCCGCTGTAATGACAGGCCTGAAATGGTGGAAATAAGGACCATGTTTTATAAGCACTTGAAAGTCATTCATGACATGGAAAGTGATGATGGAGGGCAACTGTATTTTCCAAAAAAAGACAAAGTTACTCATTGAGGGAAAGCAGGTTTGATTTTAGGAATGGTAATGGTATGTCTGTAGATATAAATTCAGCATGCATTGCACTAATCAGGTGAATATCAAGTAAAATACACTGTCAAAAAATTTATTCTTTCATGGGATATGGGCATCGCTGGCTGAGCCAGCATTTATTGCCCATCCCTAGCTGCCCTAGCTGGGAATGTGGTGGTGAGCTGCCTTCTTGAACCAATGCAGTCCACGTGGTGTAGGTACACCTACAGCACTGGTAGGGAAGGAGTTCCAGGATTTTGACCCAGCGACAGTGAAGGAACGACAATATATTTCCAAGTCAGGACGGTGAGTGACTTAGAGGGGAACTTGCAGGTGGTGGTGTTCCCATGTGTCTGCTGCCTTTGTCCTTCTAGGTGTAGAGGTTGCAAGTTTGGAAGGTGCTGTTGAAGGAGCCTTGATGATGCTGCAGTGCAACTCATGCATGGGACACACTGCTGCTACTGAGTGGTGGAGGGAGTGAATGTTTAAGTTGGTGGATAGGGTGCCAATCAAGCAGGCTGCTTTGTCTTGCGATGGTGTTGAGCTTCTTGAGTGTTTTTAAAACCATTCTCATCCAAGCAACTGGAATGTATTCCATCACACTACTGACTTGTGCCTTGTAGATGGTGGACAGGTTTTGGGGAGTCAGGAGCTGAGTGACTTTCCACAGACCACCAGCCTCTAATCTGCTTTTGTAGCCACAGTATTTATACGGCAAGTCCAGTTAAGTTTCAGGTCAATGATGACTCCCAGGATGTTGATAGTGGGGAATTCAGTGATGGAAATTCCATTGAATGCCATGGGGAGATAGTTGGATTTTCTCTTGTTGGACATGGTCATTGCCTGGCACTCGTGTATCATGAATGTTACCTGTCGCTTATCAGCCCAAGACTGAATCCTTGTGTCCTGCTGCCATCCTTATGACAAACCCGTGTGCAGTTGTGGTAAGGGAATTATACAAATGGATGAACATTGGCGGACAAGAGAAAAAAACCCTCTGGTGCATCCAGGCCGTTCTACAGAATTTCAGTTCCTTGTGTTTCACAATATATACGCTTCCCACCCCACAGGAAAGTCATGTCATTCTCCTGGCAGTGGCAAAAAAAAATTAAAAAACAGGGCAATTGTTGGGGAAAAAACCTGGAAAATTCCTTTGTTCCCCTGTGGCACTTGAAAGTGATTCGAGGAGATCGTTCTGGCATTGATTAATGCTCTACCACAGCACCCTTATGCAAAAGATCATAAAACATTTCAAAAGCCAAAGGAAGAAGTAAGGAAGATGACGGGCGACCCATCTCAGTCCATTTGGCAGCAGGGGGTGTACAATTTGCTCCTGTGTTCCTGAGCTGGAAGCAGATTGGGGGGAAACAGAAGGATTGCTGGGGGGGAAGGTTAGTGTAAGCGATCAGGATTAAAAAAAAAACCTGTTTCCATGTTCATGTTACAGCATTGCCGAAAAGAGGATCAGGCCTTATTTGTGATGCCCTGCAATTGTTTCACGAAGCCTGTTGACCACCACTGTTCTTCATGTGAGTTAGAACAGACTGACAATGTTGGCAGCTAAGGAAGTGTAGTTCAGCACGGATTAGTGTTTTCAGAAGATGATGACATGGCACTATTCGAAGTAGAGCAGGGGAATTCTCCACAATGTCCCCGCCAATACTTATCCCTCAACCGACACCACAAAAACAGATTACCTGGTTATTATCACATTTCTGTTTGTGGGGCCTTGTGCGCAAATTTTCTTGCTGTGCTGCCAACGCTACAACAGCGACAATGTTTTCCTTAAAAAAAAAGGCTATAAAACTCTTTGGTCATCCTGAGGTTGTGAAAGATGCTAAATAAATGCAAGTTCTTTTTTTTAAACTTTGTATTAGCTGGTTACATAGCCGATGGCACTCCTAAGTGAACACAACAGACAATACACCTTTAAACCCTGTGATTATCACCATGTGGTGTATTTATAGGTTGACCACCAGAGGAGATCTTTTAGTCATCCTCCAGGCTCTGCTCCTGCATCTAGAATCGATTAACAAACTCTGGAAGTGACATGACTTAGAGGTGCATTGCCTACTGAGGTCACTTCCAGTGCACTTGTTTGCTAGTCAGAAATTTCAGAGTGTAAACCAATGATTGGCTTTTTAAAAAATCTATTTTACCTCTATAACAAAGTGTGAATTTTGAAGTATAACAGCCTTGTAATAGATGATATCTATCTGTTTTTTTATTTGTAAGTGGTGATATCTATATTTGTTTTTATTCTTTCTTGGGGTGTGAGTGTCACTGGCTAGGCCTTGTTACAAGGGATTATAAAAAGTGTAATCAGGAATCTTTGCCCAACTCACTTCTGAAAAGGGCATTGTGTCAAGTTACATCTGCACATTGCCCTAGTCGCTACTTTCTGTTAGAGACAGGTTTGGAAAGCTATCCTATCATGTAAAATATGTATTATATACATGTATAATATAGGAACAGGACAAGTAGGCTATTCAGTCTTTTGTGCTGATCTGCAATTGGATCAGATCATGGTTGATCTGTATCGCAACGAGCGTAACCATACCTAACAAAAAAATCAGTTAAACTCAGTTCTGGTATTTTCAATTAACCTAATCTCTACAGCTTTTGGAAGGGAGAAGCTTCCACAACCTCTCATGAACAGCCTGGCTCTAATTTTAAAGTTACACCCCCCTGTTCTGGACTCTCCCACCAGAGGAAATAGTTGCTCTCTATCTACCCTATCAAATTCTTTAATTATCTTAAACACCTCAATTAGGTCACCCCTTCATCTCCCATACACAAGGGAATACAAGCTTCATACGATATAGGGAGACATTCTCGTAGTTTCAAAATCTGAACCATGCAATTTTACAGTTTGTAATTCACTCCAGAGGTTGATCTCTTCTGGATCTGTGAGCAGAGCCTGAATGTGTCTAAAACACCTCCTCTCTGGTCAGTGTACAAATGTGCAATGGAATGATATGGAGTTACTCGGGGCTCGGTCCCCAGTTTGTGCTCACTTGGCAGATTATAAGATGCTACAACTGTGTGTCACCGCCTAGTCCTGAGGTTATCAGGTGAAAATCAGCCGATTGCCGCCGTCTGTTCGCTTTAAGGTGCCTGACCGCAGCACCAATCCTCCTGCGCAGATTGTGCACGAGTCGGCCCCTTTAGGTTACCGCGCATGAGTGCCTGTGCAAAAAAAAAATTAAAGGGACCAAACACTTAAAACAAATCAGCTGCACACTCAAAAAAAATTAAAGGGTGTGTTACCTGTGACCATTGCTAGAAAGTGCACACATATGTGAATATTGGATGAGGATAGGACTGAATTTAACATAGATATTTTACATGATGGAATAGCTTCCTAAACAGAAAGTGATGACTAGGGCAATGTGCAGATATAACTTGGCACAATGCCCTTTTCAGAAGTGAGTTGGGCAAAGATTCCTGATTATACTTTTTATCATCCCTTGTAACAAGGCCACACCGTGAGGATAACATCACTGTCCCCTGTCCCTGAACTCATATGAACTTATCTTGGAAATGAAGCCTTTTGCCCAATTGTCAAGAAGGCAGTGGATGAATTTTCTGATTTGGAAGGAGTTCTACCTTTCACAAGCGGCTGTTTCACATTGAAAATCTATAATTCAATCCAGACAGGAAAGAGTTATTTATAAACAGTTGCCCAGATCTCCAGCGATGTTTTTAGGTTAACATCTGGTCACTGAGTTCAGAATAACTTGTGTAGTGCCCTGAGGGGTGAGGAACACAAATAAGTCATCAGAAAACTCTTTGAAGGGTACTTCTCTCTCTCTTTGAAGCAGATTTTTCACACTCTCTCCATATCCCTCATAGAAATTTCCCTCTACTCCCCTCACTAACAACCCCCACCCCCGCCACATAACCCCCATACAGTTCAAAAAACAGTTTGAATTTTGAAGTCCAGAGTTCCGCTACAAGGACATTTGGAAATTTTCCAAAAAGAGAAGGAATGTGGCAAAAGCCTCGGCTTCACCCGAGGAATGTGATTATCCCAGCGTACAGGAATCTGTGTACTGGAAGAAGCACTCAGCAGCATTAGCCCTGCTGAGGCCTACATTTCTACATTGAGGCAATTTAAACAGCAGGGTTAGCAATGTTAAGCTTAGAGAGAACCGAAGTTACAGGTAGTGCACACTCTAAATGATTTACTTTCAGTAATAATGTATATTGTACACATCAAAGGAGAGCAGCAGTAATATTTAGAAAACCTCCTACCCCTTAATTAACAATGATGTGACTATGCAAAGCCGTGGATTAGATTTTTCTTGTCTTCAAACAAATTTGCGTTTGATTGAAGTGCTACAGACCGTCTCTATAGCTCTGAAGATCAATGAGATATTGCCTTGATTGAAATAGTGCAGAAGAGCTTTAAATGAACAGCCCTACAGTGGTATCCCATGGAGTAATTTGAAGGCCTATAAGTGCAGTAATTGAATTTAAACAAACGCCATTGATTTACCCTTCTCCATTTTTCCCCGAAGTCATCAAGCCCTTTCTGGGGTATGGTTAGGAACATTAGGAACAGGAGTAGGCCAGTCAGCCACTTGAGAGAGGTCTGCCGTTTAATTAGCTTTTGGTTGATCTGCATCTCCACTCCATAACATCAGTCACCCTCTGGTACCTTGCCACAGTGTGCATGTCAACAGCCTGCTCAGGTCCAGGCCCAACAGATGCATCTATACTCAAAGTCCATGTATGAGAGCACCTTCAGCAGGGTTTACTAGGTTACAATCCAGGATGGAATCCTGGTTGGTTTAATCCCCCATAATCCCATGGATACAAAAGGCAATGTAAACTCTTCCAGTTAGAACAAAGAAAGAATTTACATTTCTATAATCACTCAGGATATTCCAAAGTGCTTTACAGCCAATGAAGTACTTTTGAAGTAGAATCACTGGTTGCAATGAAAAAAAAACATTGCAGCCAATTGGCACACAGCAAGGCCCCAGATCAGCAATGTGCTAATGATCAGATAATCTGCTCTTAGTGGATGCTAGAAATCTGTTGGTTGAGAGATAGCTATTAGTGAGGACACCAGGATGATCTCCCTGCTCTTCTTCAAGATAATGTCAAGATAGTGCCAGGCCAGCCCTTCTGAGATCAGCTAATTCAGCCAAGTCTCCAGAATTGATCCAGTCTCTTTGCCTCAATTGTTCAGTAGCAAACTGTTCATCGCTTCATGTCGTTTACAGAAACATTTCCTTCCATTTAACAAATTTATGGAAAAGGCTGAAGACGTACATTATTATATTTTATTGTTATAGGTGCACATTCATACATCTCTGTTATGGGAACAGTGTAAGGTTAGCTTTATAATCATAGTATCGTACCAAACAAAGGGAGACCATTTGTCCCATCATGTCAGTGCTAGGTTAGCTGTTTGTAGGCTACAGCTCTAAGATGGAGACTCACAATGACATATCTGTCATTTGTATGTGGGTATCTGAGTCCCTTCCAACCTAGTCTGACATTTACAACTTGGGGGGACAGGTACAATAAGTTTGCAAAAAAAAAAATGAATAGCCCATTGAGAAAAGCTTGGCTGCCCTTTGGCAAAGTGACTGAAATAATCTGGTTCATTAGTAGAAATGTGCAGTACCAGAGGGGGAGATGGCTCACAACTGGTTTGGACAAAAATGTTCAAAATGTCTAGATGGTAGCTAAGTGTTTAAAGATTGACGAGGTAGAGAATCTTCAGCAGCATCGTCTCTGCAAGAAAATTTCAGGTTTCACTAAGGGCCTGGTCAGGAATGTGTAATTTTGTGAGCTATCACTCTCCCAACAGCCATGGGGGCTGGCTCTGTCATTGGCTGGGGCTCAGGGGTGAGAAGCAGCAAGCTAACACCATGACACTATATAATTACCTATGCTTTGATCCAGTCTCCACTGGGAGGGGGAATAAATATCAGAAATATAGGGCAGACATAAACAGGAAGATATCTTTAGTGCTTAACTGCCCTCTGACTGCAGAACTGTGTAGACCCTACTCATAGCATGAGAATGCAGATGTAAATTAAAACACAACCAGACTTTGAAGGTGGCAGGACAAGTCAATGTTAATAAAATACACAGGATCCTTGGATTTATTAACAGAAGAATAGAATACAAAAGCAAGGAAACATTATGTTAAACCTTAATAAATCATTAATTAGGCCTTAGCTAGAGCATTGTTGTGCACCAATTCTGGGCACCACACTTTCAGAAGGATATTAATGTCTTTGTATGCGCAGAGAAGGCTCACTCAAATTGTACCATAGATGAGGGGCTTCACTTAGGTGGAAAGTTGACAAGCTGGAATTGTTTTTCTTAGAACAAAGAAGGCTAAGGGAAGATTCAAAAGAGGTGTTCAATATTATGAGGTATTCTTGATAAGAGTGGATAGGGAGAAACTGGCAGGGGTGTAGGTAACCAGGGGACGCAGATTTTAAAGTAATCGCTAAAAAGCTCAGGTGAGGGGGTGGGAAGATGAGGAGAAATTCTTTCCTGCAAAAAGTTGTTATGATCTGGAATGCACTGCCTGAAAGGAGGTTGAATAAGAATCAGTATTAACTTTGAAAATGGAATTGGATATATAGTTAAAAACAGGAAAAAAAAATTGCAGGGCAATGGTGAAGAGCAAGTGAATGGGATGAATTGGATAGCTCTTTCAAGGCCCAGCTCAGGTTCAATGGGCCAACACAGGTTCAATGGACCAAATGGCCCCCTTCTACACTCCATGATTCTCTCTTAATGGCTCATTAAGTGATTCCAACAAAGCAGGCAGTTCCCAGATTCAAACCCTTAATATGTACTGGTCATCACATCCCCCAAAGATGAGGAAGGAGAAGGGGTATCAGCCAAGGTTCCTGATCCTGATCACTGCCCAGTAAACCTTGTCAATGTGTGTGCAGGTCTGGTAGGAAGGATAGAATCGAGCTTTGCAGCGATGCCCTCATTGTCAAATACCTGGTGAAAACTCACCACCGAGACCGAAATATGAGGAATGATTGCTTAGGGGGTATGAGAAAGGAACTCCAGCCCCTGTGGAGCTACCTGCTGTAAAGAGTTGGTGGCTCAGGAAAGGTAGGGTGAGAAGGGACATAATCAAGGGGAGAATACAGGAGGAAAATAATCTTTGGCAGGAGTACAAAATAGTCAATAATGAGTCAGCATACCCCAATTTTCCCCCTCCGTGTGGAGTGTGAAGCAGACAGCCAACTCACTGGCACCAATTTCACCCTTGTAAAGCCTTAACATCACTGATATATAATATGACAAAAGTACCGGTGCCAATAAAATTTTGAACAAGCCCACTTCTCTCTTCCTGGTAAAACTTAGTTGGTACTGATACATGTAACATGCTGATTAGGTGCAACTCCTTACTTCAATATTGTTTTCTTTACAAGCAGCTATAAAGACTCCTACCTTGTTCCCACTCCCACCCCTTGCCTCATATGTATACATGGTGCCTGATGTTGAATGGAACTAATTTGGAAATGGATCCCAAAATTCCTCAGGGGTGCTTACTGGTCTCCCAACTCAGGCAGGAGACTGACATTCCAGATAACTCCAGAAAAGGTGGAGGTACAGCTACATTGAGCTCTGCCATTTCTGGGAGTTTCCATACAGTCACAGCTAGGCCCCAAAACTTCTGACTGTCCCTTAAAACCCAGAGAAATGGTTAGGTCTTGGGATCAGTGGGGCAGAAACTCACTAAGCTCCAGGTCCTGACCCTGGAAGGGGACCCGGTGTTGCAGTGAAGGCAAACGCACTGCGCTAAGTGAGGAATGACATCTCTAGAAGATCTTGGCATGGCCCAGACCTCATAACTAGCACGGATCCCTGAGGAGAAATATCCCGATCATGCCCTTGCTTGTGTATCAAAAGCAGAGCCGGGGGTGGGGGGGCAGGGGGTGTGGATTCATGTCCCTGAGCACAGGGGGCAGGCTGACGCCAAAGACATGCCTGAAGTGGTGCTTGAACCCAGCCTGCAACTGAGATGCCTGCCCACTGACCCCTAAACTCTAGTGGTTGGGTCAATGCTGGAGGTCACCGGGAAGATTCCAACCAGTTAAATTTGAGGGCCAAAATATACTTTATAAAATTATATGAACGTAAATGGGTATTTCATCGCAAACAAAGCACAGAATTTAGTGTGAGATTTCCTGCAAAACCCCACTCCCTCCCCACCTCCACCAACATGCGGTGCTTTCTTCTAGGAATTCTTGAACAGCGCTATTTGTAATTCATGGGAAGGCCAGGCAAAGGGGATTTGAAAGGTTAACCATAAAGGGATGTGTCACAATCCAATACGAATAAAAAACTCTGGCACAGAAATTCTCTCCGGGGAATTTTAAAAAGGAAACTGCACATCCCTGGCAGGCTGCGCGTTTAGTCTGGAGCAAGCCACGAGTCTAATTATTGCACTGCTCAGATTTCAGGGATCCCAAGTTTGTTTTCTTTAGGAAACATTAACTGGCGCTGGTATCGCTTCAGAAAGAAACATCCACCTGCCCCTGACATCCAGCTCCACACTTGGGGTCAGCTCACATGTGGCATTCAAAACCTGCCTGCCAACAACACCCTCAATAAAAACACACACTCGCCCTTCGCTGCTCCTACACTTTCTAGTTGTTCACAGATCACATGGAACATGTTAAGATTTTTTCATCCACCTCTCCAGGACACCTTTTAAAAATTAGGCAAAATGATGATGGATAAATCTAATGTAATTAAGATAAATAGTTCCCTTTTTTAATGTATTTTCCTAAACCTTCCATATGGTCCGCATTTTGTGGCCCCCCCAAAGGGGTGTATTTTCTGCAGGGGATGGGGGGTATGCTATATGTTAAATATCACAGGTGCCTAGTCCACCACCTTCCTGCCCACCGCTGACCCGGTCCCCCAGTAGATGGGTCGGCAAAATCGGCAGCTCGCTCCCCACCATTTTTTAACAACACCATTGTTAACAAGTCAATTGACCCAAACAATACGTTGCCCACACCATAATATGATTGGCGTGGGCAAGCAGGTGTGAGTGGACAGGCCATTTTTTTGACCCATCTGGTTAAAAGGCCGGAAGGGAGGTACATCCATTGGAGGGGTGCCCTGTGCGCACTGGGGGCACCGACCCCTCCCTACCCCTAAGATGATACTGCCTTCCCCAACCTTTTGTGTCTCCCCATCTACCCTCCAAAACCCACCCCCTCACCACCCTCTCCCTAGGGTGCCCAATTCCTTTGTGTCCTAAAGGACAGGGGCTTACCTCAGTCGGAGATCCACTGCTCTTCTTCACAGGGCACACTCGCAGTCCAGCAGCACCCCAGTTCTAGTGCTGCAGGGACTGTCGGAGCTGAGGGCCAATCAGATTGGCAGGCAGCTCTCAAGGGTATGACTTCCTCCCACTGAGGGGCGCGAGCCCCGCTCTCTGCCGACCCCTGCACGTTACTGCTACAGGGCAGCCTGTCTTTTAAGTTGCTTGGTTTGAAACTGACTTCTGTAACAGGCAGTGTTGGGGGTGGGTCTGGGGACAAGCAATAGGTTCCCCCAACACCCCATAAAGTTCAGTGTCATTCTTAAATTTCTTGGTCTAACCCCAAGTACAAGACACTTTGTTCAAATTTCCATTGCCACTGTTTCCGCTTACAGAACATCAGTGGTGAGCCACTTTTTTGAACCACTGCAGTCCATGTGGTTTTAGTGCACCTCATTATTAGCTGTTGCTCCTGATATGATCTCCTACACTTCTCATCAGTCTCCTTGATGATCATTGTCGGCGGAGGGATATTCTCGGGCCTTGGAAGTTATAGATTGCGGTGGGATGCAATTCTTCGGATGGCCCACAATGTTTCATGGATGCCCAGTTTTGAGCTGCTGGATCCGTTCTGAACCTATCCTATTTAGCACTGTGGTCATGCCACGGAACATGATGGATGGCGTCCTCAGTGTTGAGATGGAACTTGCTCTGCACAAGGACTGTTTAGCAGTCACCCCTACCAACACTGGACATAACCAACGATGCTGATGGAGGAATATGGGACCAGCATCACTAAAAACAAACTGCCCAGCCATTATCACATTTTTGTTTGTGGAATCTTGCTGTGTGCAAATTGTGTTTTCCATATTACAGTGGTGACCACACTTCAAAAGTACTTTGTTGACTTTAAGGTGCTTTGGAATCTCCTGAGGTTGTGAAAGGTGTCATATAATCATGTTCTTTCTTTCTACTTTACTCATTCATTCGCTGTGCTCTTTTTTTGCACTGCCTCAATTTGTTTCTCTCTTCAGCTGAAGTGTGGATCGTACCTAGGCTTCTGGAAAGATCTTCTCCTTAGAGCTTTCTTCCAGATGGCAACCATGGCTTCAAAGGAATTCATTGTGTGAGATACCATTTGGGAGATTTCTGAGAGATGTGATAAGGGTATTTGTTTTTAATCTACAAACCTCTTTTTTCAGTTGGAACTGGGGAGACAATCTTACAACCAGTCCCACAAGGATTGGCAAACCACAGCATTCCATTTTATTTTAACAGTGCATCACTTCATATGTGAAGAACAGGTTACATCTGCACTCAGAAATGCTGCCGTCCTAAAATACACATGAAAAAGCTGTCAAAAGTGGAAAATGTAGAGGAATGGAAACACACGACATGGAGCCAATTTATGTCATATCAGATCATGTCCTTTATGTCATCCAAATCCCCATCAAAAGCACTCACCACCGGTGCACAGATTACATTGACTGCTATATGCCAATCAGGTGACCAATAGTGGTGCCAGATCCTGACTAACGTCATGTTGAGAATATCACTGGGGCATTGGAAACTTTGACTGTTGGGCATCAGCTTTTGGTGCATCAGGACTTTAGTACAAGTTCTAAATGAAATCTGCCTTTACAGGAGTTCAGTCTGTAGTTTTCTTTTATTGTGAGAGGGCTGCCAGACCTGCTGAGTTTTTTCAGGTAATTCTGTTTTCTTACCCCAGCTTGTCCACTCTGATCACTTATAAATACCATAAAGCCTCGGCTCAGTGGCAGCACACGAGTTGAAAGTTTCAATTTTACACCCTGCTCCAGAGCTCAAGATCTAGCCTGAAACTCCAGTTCCACCCTCGAGGGAACGTGGTACCGCTGGATGCTGTTAAACCGAGAGGCGGGTTTTCGCTACCAAGTTTGAGTCGGGAGATTTTCCAGTCAGCAGACCCCACGCCCCACCCCCCCGCCCCTCAATTAAAAGGGCCCCATCACTTGCAATTTTCGCTCAGTGGGGTTGGTGGGGATCGAGTCGGGCCTGCTGACCCTGGAAGCGGATCGGAGACAGCCATGAGTGCCAAGGCGGACTGGTTAGAAGGCCCAGCTTGGTGCTCTGTGACTTTGTCCCAGTTGTTTTGAAGGCTTTTAGGCACTCATGCCCTCACCGCTCCCTCCCCCCCACCACACCCCCTCACCCCTCCACACACTCCCCATGCCCCCCTCCATGCCATCTCATCAAGTATCCACTATAGGCAGACCTCAGGAGCCACAAGGACAGGATTTTCCTTGTAGTGGGTGGTGCAAGGTGGAGTTGGGCTGGCACAAAAATAGGTAGGAAGACAAGTGGTGAGGATGACACAGAGTCTACAGAGGGATATGGACAGGTGAAGTGAGTGGGCAAAAACTTCGCAGATGGAATATAATGTGGGAAAGTGTGAGGTTATGGCACTTTGGCAGGAAGAATAGAGGAGCTGAATATTATTTAAATGGAGAAAGACCGCAGAAAGCTGCAGCACAGAGGGATTTGGGAGTCCTTGTGCATGAATCCCAAAAAGCTAGCATACAAGTTCATCAGGTAATAGGTAAGGCAAATGGAATATTGGCCTTTATTTCAAAGGGAATGGAGTATAAAAATAGGGAAATCTTACTAAAACCAAAGAAGGCACTAGTTAGACCACAACTAGAATACTGTGAACAATTTTGGTCCCCTTATCTAAGGAAAGATATACTGGCATTGGAGGCAGCCCAGAGAAGGTTCACTAGGTTGATCCCAGGTATGGAGGGATTTTCTTATGAGGAGAGGTTGAGTAGATTGGGCCTGTGCTCATTGGAGTTTAGAAGAATGAGAGGCGACCTTATTGAAATATATAAGATTCTTAGGGGTCTTGACAGGGTAGATGGCAAGGTTGTTTTCCTTGTAGGTGAGTGTAGGACCAGAGAGCATAATCTCAGAGTAAGGGGGCGCTCACTTAAAACAGAGATGAGGAGGAATTTCTTCTCTCAGAGGATAGTCAATCTGTGGAATTGTTTACCGCAGAGAGCTGTGGGGGTTGGTTTTTAAGTATATTCAAGGCTGAGATAGACAGGTTTTTAATCAGTAAGGGAATCAAGGGTTCTGGGGAAAAGGCAGGAAAGTGGAGTTGAGAATTATCAGGTCAGCCAGGATCTCATTGAATGGCGCAGCAGACTCGATGGACCAAATGGCCTACTTCTGCTCCTATGTCTTATGGTCTTATGGGCTAGCCACAGGGGCTGCCAGGTGCCGAGGCAAGCTGTTTAAAAGGCCTGCCTCGGTGCTGTGGGCCTTGTTCACTTAGAGAGGGCATATAATATGGACAGGGTGAGACCCCATGTTTAGCCCGTTGATCAGTGCTGAGCCTTTAGAACCAGGGAATGCCCCATGTTCAATCCTTGGGCTGCGCTGAGTTGACCTCAGAAGGGGTAGGACGATGGATGACCCTGTTTATAATGGGCTCCAGGCGTGGGCATGGGTGAGGAGGGATTGGTGAAATCGGCCAGGGCTCCCTCTGCCAATCAGTAACTTCTGTCTGAACGTGTGTATGTGTGAACACCAAGTGAGAACAGGCATCAATGGCAACACCCTCCATAAGAAAGAAAAAAACTCAAAAGAATATATTGTAATTAATGAATTATTTCTGTAATTTAGCTACTATTATGTAGATAAACATAGCAACTGATCAATGAACGACGAGTTAATCAGTTCTTGATGATATTGATTGAGGGAGGAATGTTGGCCAGGACAGTGGAAAAGCATCCTGCTTCTCTTTGAATAGTGTTACTTGATCTTTTACATCCAACTTATTGAGCGCGTGGAGCTTTGGGTTAATATTTCATCTGGGAGATGGCTTCTCCAACAGTGCAGCACTCCCTCAATATTGCATTGAAGTGTCAGTCTAGATTATGGGCTCAAGTTTCTAGTGGGCTACATCGCATGACCTTCTGTCTTAGGGACAAGAGTGCAGCTAACTAAGCCAAGTTAACTCGAGTCATCTGCAAATTCTCCCCATCTAAACTTACACAATAAGAATCTCAAGTTGGATGAGATACCAGAGAGAAATCAGTGTCAGTAAGGGGGGGAACTGATTTATAGGGCTGGATTTTACAGGCCACCTGCAGGTGGGAAAGCAGGTGGGTGCGTGACCACCACTTGCCACCCAACCCAGGCCCTCACTGCAATTTTATAAGCGCTGAGGGAGGTGTCAAGTGGGTCGCCTGCCCATGGCCCAATTTAACTCCTAAAATGGGCAATGCCTACTAAGGCTCTCATGCCACTGCTACTAAGATTTGACAGGGTGGCAGGACAGGCTTGCGCCCATTGTGCAGCCCGGGAGGTTTGACACAGCAGGCTGCTGACTAACGAAAGTGGGCGGGGGTGGGAGGAGAACCTTCTTTCAAGGTCCCTAGTGCCAGTCAGAGGCCTGCCCCTCCCCCACCGTTTTCCCTTCCTTTGTCCAGCCTTCCACCAAACTCATCCATAAGGAATATTATAGAATGTACCACGCGCATCGGTATTTATGTGTGTATGGACTCAATGGGTCAAACTAGTTGGAAGTGTTTAATTTAACAGCCACTGATATTTGCTGCACTATGGAGCAATGTAATCATAGGTACATTCACTTAGTGTTCACACTGAATACATATTTTGATCAGTTTAATCAGCTCTGCATTGCAATGGGAGAGCCAGGTCCAAATGCTTACAGAAACACTATGCAAAACTTAACCTTAAACAGATTGATTTGAACCCATCAAGTGTGATCCAATATACAGCTAATCTGATTAATATGATAATATAATAAATATAACACCTGCATTTATAATCTCTTCCCATTGAGGAGCTTCTCAAAACTCTTCACACAATGAATCACATTTTTTTTTGAAGTGTGGTGACTATTCTGCAGGCAAATGAGGGCCAGCTATTCAAAAGGAGCTGCACTGATCGTTTAACCAGTCACTAAATCAGCTTCATTTCCCTAATGATATTTGAAGGCAATGTAAATGTGCATAAACAGGCCCAAAGTGCTTCCTGGTGTTAAATATTGAGGAGGGAATAATGGTAACAGCTGACAGCAATCAGGGGCACCAGTAATATTCCATGAAGGGAGAAGCCTGGCCTCCAGTGGGAACGGGGCTCCGGAAACTGTCGGAAGTGCTTCAGATCGGGAAGTCATGTAGCCTTTGGCAGGCCGATCAGAAAGCTTTGTGTCAGCTCATGTCCTGTGGGAGCCACTGGACTGTGCAGCCACACAGTGGCAGCAAAAGCAGGCTTCTGGTTAATTATCGTCAATAGGCCCAAAACCTACTATCCACTTAGGCTTGTAATGACTCCATGATGAAACTGAAGTTGGGGGAAAGAGGGAAAAAAGACAACATTACGGCAGACTCAATAATCTGACATTAAATAATTACAACCCCATTTGATAATCCCAGGTCCAGACTTTGTAAGCAGAGATGTTCATCCTCATACACGCAAAAAAAAAACTTTTAACGGTGATGGTTGGCCCTGAATTTCCTCAAGACAAGCTGCACACTGTGCCTTTGCCAAGAAGTGCACTTACTAATGGGATCTCCGTCCCGTTTCTGACAAAGTTACAGAAGCAGGTCAGAAAAAAAACATCTGAGGAAATTTAAATGCCCATGTCATTGTGGCACACTGCCTTGGCACAAGATTTTATCAAGCTATTCAATGCTACAATCTACTGTTACGTGTATTGTGCTTGGCAACATCAATTATATTCATCTTTTTAAATTCACCTGTTTTCTTCCCTTGCTTGACGGTTCCAGGGTCATGCTGGGGTACAATCCCACAGTCATATCCCAGCATCTCTCCTGTGTGACCATCCTTCAATGATTACACTAGATAATGAGCTCTGATAAGGACTCTACCAGCTGGGATCCAACTGTGTCCTCACCTGGACATCTACATGGGCGCTTTGGCCCAGCTCAGGTTGTTTAATAACAAGGGAAGGGAGCCTTAGAGAGCGCTATCCCCGACCCCACCACTACAGACCAGGAACACAGGCCGATTGTAACATCTCTGCCGCTGCCCTGGCTGCAATTGAAGGGTTCAATGCCAAAATCGAACTGGAAACAGTTATGACTCTGCAGCACACTTATCAACTGAGCGATTAGAGAGTGGCATCATTCGGATCAATTGTACCACTTGGGTCTGCACAGCATTGCTTGTTGACCTGGTTGTTCCAGGACCTGAGTTTAGCCACTCCCCACCTGCAGAGTGATAATATCAATACAAAATATTTCAAAATTCACACAATAAGTTCAAAATGGAAATTGAGTAGACTTCTTTTTAATCTTTGAAACCGCTTCCTAAAAATATCAACATTAACCTAACCATCGCCGTCTTATAGGATGAAAAATCTGTTATCCCCTCACCACATGGATCCGGAAGCCTGCAGGTTTGATCCCTGACCCTGTGTCAAATCAGCTGACCTTAGTTCGAGTAATGGTGCAGTGTCACTATTGGTCTGTTTCTGTTCCTGCCTCTGCTCAGCATCCAGCAAACCACCCCCACCAGCTTTGCTAGATGGATAATGCACAGGCGTGAACCCCTCCAAAGTAAGGGCTGTGTTTGACTTGGCCATGATGCACTCCACAGTTGGATAGTTTGCTGACTCGCACTGTCCAAACTCACCTGTAAATAATGGGCCAAATTAGGTACCACTTTCCCATACAAGGGGTCAACAGCTTCACGAGAAGGGGAAAACACTGAGGTAAAGACAGGTAATGGTCTCTCATGATGGAGACAAAAGCTTGGAACGATTTTAAGGAAACATCAGTGAGAGTTATTGGAGTTCAAAATATGCTGCTGTATCACATACTTACAGTGGAGGAAATATATGATAAATGTTTACCAGAAACAAAATCAAGCTGGCAGCATCAGTGGAGAGAGAAACAGAGTTAACGTTTCAAGTCCAATATGACTTCTTCAGAACTGAGGAGAGGTAGAAATGTGATGGGTTTTAAACTGTGGAAAAAGGGGGGAGGGCATAAACCCCATCACATTCTACCTCATTTCAGTTCCAAAGAAGAGAATCATACTGGACTCGAAACGTTAACTCTGTTACTCTCTCCACAGATACTGCCAGACCTGCTGAGATTTTCCAGTGCTTTCTGTTTTTATTTCAGATCTCTAGCATCTGCAGTTAAAAAAAACAATCTATTGGACGGCTTGAATCCCACATGCATCCCAGGAAAATGTCCGCTGACTGAAGCCACCTTTACAGGTTTTATTCAATGTGAAGACATGACAAGGAAGCAGAGGTAGTCAAGTTAACTGTTGACACTGCTCAAAGCCACTCCCCCACCGCCTCCTGCCCTGCATCCACTTCAACTCACCAACATCTCAACTCAGTTCACTCTTCAGCAGGAACCATCCCCCACCCTCCCCCCCACCATGGTTCAAACAGAATAAAGTTCCCAGGAGGGGGAAATAAGATGTCCTGTGGTAAATGTGAAGCACTGGAATGGATGGCACTCTGATGAGGGTCTGGACACATGCAAATGTACTGCTCTATGTGTGTCAACTGAAGGGCTGCACTTTAATATCAAAGGGCACACTATATCAACAGGGTAAGTTTCAAACCTCCAGTGCCCTCACACCAAATACCTTATGGACTAGAGAGTAAAGAGATCAAACACAACACCAACACTTTCTATTGCCTTCCTCCTCACAGATGCAATAAAAACAGGAGAATGGATACAACATCAGCGCACCAGTGTAAAGGGACAGAGATGCAGATCAGTCCCTGTTGGTTTAGAGTGTTGTAATCTGAGACAGCTCCTGCAAAGCAAATTCCCCACAGCTGCCGTATAAACAGATGATAGGAAATCCAATTTAAATACATCAACTGGATTTGGTTTGCTATAATAACATCAATGGAGCCTAACTGCATTGGCATAAGAAGCTTCTCAAGAATAACAATTCACATATATAAAGCGCCTTTAACATGTCCAAAGGCATTTCACAAAAGTGTTATCAAGTAAAATTTGACACCAAGTCACAAAAGGGTATATTGGTGACTAAAAGCTTGGCCAAAGAGGTGACAAAGAGAGATACCAGAGCTTAGGGTCTAGTCAATTGAAGACAGGGCCACCTATGGTACATTTCAGGTACATGGTGCTGAATAATCATTAATTAAACATGACAATAGCTAACATTGTTGCTGACGATATAATTCGGTCCATATTTCCTTCACATCAACGGCAGATGAAATAGTTTTAAATTATGGTTACACAATTTGGTGGGGCCCATCACAGGCTGCAAGAAACATCTTGTACCTTATAAAGGCAGTGCAATACAGTTCAGTGAGTCAGCTAAATGCCTATTATGAAAACATCAAGGTAACTAGACAATGTCACAAGAACAACCTCAGAGGGAAATCCTTGCTAAATGCTCACTTTTACAATAAAAGAGTTGTCCAAATGAGAAAGTCTTTTGGCGGTATACATTCCTTCAGCTGTGCGTCCTGCACCACCTCCTCTGGGCTGTGGACCTGTGGTAAAGTGGAGTGCCATGTACCTTTAAGAAAGTGCAAGTGGACTAACCATGTGACAGTACTGACCAATCACTGTACAGCATGCATTACGGGTTAACTGTGGAGGTGGTTGTGGGAGCACGCAAGGATTGAGTGCTCTGTCTTCTGTTGCAATAAACTATCACAGTTTGTTCTTATGTTGGCCTCTCTCCGTTATTGATAGCGAGCATCAACTAACAAGTGTATACGAAGGTGTGCAATTCGAGTTTACTTGACTAGTGAACTCAAACTCAAGGCATAAAAGGACCTGTCTGCTCTCAGGCCTGTGAAGTAGGCTTTTGCTGTTGCTGCACTTTTCTCTGACTATTGGGGAAGGTAGCGGCTCCAGCAAAACAGGCATCATTTCAAACTTTAAAGGATGTAGCATCAACAATGCTTTAAAATGGATTTGGCTGCTGCGGAGACCTAATATAAACAAGGACATTTCCATAGCAACGGGAGAGGCAGAACTGTTTCAGGAGGCCACTGTCCAATACAAATGCAGCAAAAATCTGGCATCAGCTCTTGTAAGCGATTTGATGGTTTACAGGTGAGAGGGGGGTTAGGGGTGGGAAGAGGAAGAAAAATTCACCTTGTGTTCAGGGTTGGTACCTTGTTTCATTTGGATTATTATTTTTTAATTACGCAGTTCACTATGAGTATCAATCCTAACATCTCCAGACCTTGGGCCATCAAGCATGAGGCGTGTGGAATGATAGAAAGGCCATGGAGACTCGCACATCTGCCATTCTTGGCTGCCAGGAAGAGCGTGTGGGAAGATCAAAGACTTACTCTGGAGTCAGATTAGGCCTGCATTTATACATCTTTAATGCTGGCATGATATGGGTATGAGGCCCCCAGGGTCCATTGGACTGAATGCTTACAGAATAAACATGGCAGATAATATTGTTGTGGGGCTGACATATCAAGGGAGCTGTGGAACCAGTCATCAATTAGCCAGTTGATCCATGGTGTTAATTGGTAGATGTCTTCCACTTTGTTATTTTAAATCTGGCAAATCCATGAGGTAACTGGGCGTCAGAGCACTGGACCATGTAGGTTACTTGTGTATATTTTCTTTTTCCTTCTATACCTGCATATATGGCCCAACATATCACAAAGAGCATAGAAATTTGACAGCTTCACAATGTAGCCACAATCCAAGCTAGCCACCATTTTCCAAACGGGCAGTAGCATTTAACAAGGCTTTAAGAGTTAACAGCAGCTGCAGAAGTTAAAGCATAAGCCAGTTTTGTCCCCTGAACTCCAGCCCACTGGCCCCTATCTTATCCAGCCGTCTCTTGTTCTAAAGCAAAGCATGCCTTTGATACTTGACTGGAAGGAATCTGTAGGCGTTAAATGTTTCTTCTGTACCCACAGCAAAGAGCCCTGTGTACATGTTTAACACTCAGAGCGTGTGCCAAAGCTTAGATTATTTTGAAATGAACCACTACAATGAGAGCAACTCCTGGCCTTTCCTTTGAAGCTTCTCCGAGCCGACAGTTGCAGCATCAAAAAAAAGGCCCAATTGTCCACTTTCTGTACGTTCGCCAATAATGGATTAAATTTTGAACCGGGATGAAAGTGGTTGGTCGGGGGAGGAGGATCAGTGCACTAAATAAAGAAGGTGTAACAAAAGCAATCTTGTGGAGATGAATCACACTAATGCAGCAATTTCTTTTCTCAGGAAAATAAGTCAGCACAATTCCCCCCTCCACCCCACCCCCGCCCATTCCAGTCCAAAGCATTGTAAAAACTAACCATATCAAACTTCATTAC
This sequence comes from Carcharodon carcharias, assembly GCF_017639515.1. Lineage (NCBI taxonomy): Eukaryota > Metazoa > Chordata > Chondrichthyes > Lamniformes > Lamnidae > Carcharodon > Carcharodon carcharias. The sequence goes on along the minus strand of NC_054479.1, from coordinate 48,565,221 downwards.
ACCACTTCAAAAATTACCCAAAGGGCATTTACTATTGCGGCCAGATGGCGAAGCAGGCATTTGATTGCCAACTTTGCCAGTCACTTGAACTTGAAAGGAATTTTGGCCATTCATTGCAAGCCAGGGATGTCTCATCTGGCCAAACAAGAAGCTGCTGAAGGAGAATGTGGAGGACACCCATATCCTTCTCTCTAACTCATGTTTCAGAACTAAACTACTATTTTTTCAATGCATTTTGAAGTCAGATATTCTAGTATTTCAATACATGACCATTAGATTTCTTCTTGCTGTCAACTGTGTCTCAGTGGTTAGTACTGTCATCTCTCAAGTCAGATCAAGTTCCACTTCAGACACTTGTGTACAAAATCTAGATTGACACTCCAATGCAGTACTGAGGGAATTCTGCAGTGTCAGAGAGGCAGTCTTTTGGATAACATTTAACTGAAGCCTTGTCTGCCCTCTCAGGCGGAGGTCAAGAGCAAGTGAGTTCTCTCTGTTGTCCTGGCCAGTGTTTATCACACATCCAACATGACTGCAAACCAGGTTACCTGTTCATTATCACATTTCTGTGCCAGGTTTTCTAAATGATATCTGTGACTAAATTCAAAGATACTTCACTGGCTGTAAAACACTTTGAAACATCCTGAGGTTGTGAAAGATGCTATATAAATGCAAGTCTTCCTTTTCATTCTTTTTCAGGTGGTATGCTGACTCCTTTATCTGGGATTTTTCAGACCATTAGCCAAAAGAACATATGCTTGTGTGGAGCAGGACAGGACCTCCTAACCTCAACTGTGGTCCCACTTCCTCTCCCCTTGGAGACCGAATCCTATATGAAGGGTTACATCAGGTGGACTGCCCAGAATTCGGTGGAAAAAGAGCAGGTAATTCAGGAGCCAGTGCCCCTCTCCTGCTTTAAGTGTCTGATGATCAGCAGTATTTTTCCACACCTCCAGAAAGGCCAGGGTTCCCAAGGTAACGTGAAAATACAAAGTTTTTGCTTTGATTTCTTTCATAAATGTTGCTCTTCTTTAAAGGAGTCCCTCCACACAGCTAGCTCTATTTTTCCTCAAAGTCACCTTTTCCCGACTCCACAAGACACTAACCCATGCATGTTCCACAGGTGTTGGCAGCTTTTCTGTACTTCAACCAAGTCGCCATTTTTCTTGCACGAGCCCGGACATTGTATGCCAAGAGGCTGTTTAATGAGGGGAGCGAGGCCTATTGGTTCAAGGCCATTGTTTTCGAATTAATCCCAACAATCACAAGCTCACCTGCCAACTGAGCCATGGGAGAAAGGTCATAAGTGCAATCCCAAGCTGATTTTTGTAGCTCAGATGTATCCCCACTGCTCATCCCTCATTAATTAGATCTTACTAAGTAGTATTAAAAATCAGTCCATAATAAACAATCCTGTGTTTGTGATAAAAGGGTCAGGGAGCTTGTCCTTTCATTTTGGATCTGCATATGAAGCATGTTTTATGATCAAGAACAAAGCTGACAGTGTGTCAAAATTGCATATTCTTGTCCAATACTCATGATTGGTACTGGGTCTTCCGCTATCATGTCACTCTACTATAGGTGTTCTCAATCTTTTTGTTTCTGACGTATCCTCCCCCCCCCATCCCTCGGACTGCTTTGTGACAAAAATTCCATGTAACACCAGCATTTTTCCTATATTAAAACTAGTTTGAAAAGAGATTGCATTTACATAGTGCCTTTCGTGAATGCTAGATGTTCCAAGGTGCTTTATAGCCAATTAAATAATTTTGAAGCATGGTCACTGTTGTAATGCAGGAAATGTGGCAGCTAATTTGCACACATCAATCTCCCACAAACAGCATTGTGATAATGACCAGATAATCTTTCTCTTGCAACATGGATTGAGGGATGTTGATTGGTCCCCAAGATCAGGGATAACTACCCTGCTCTTCTTCAAAGGAGATTTTTTTTTCCATCTACCTGAGAGGACAGACGGGGACTTAGTTTAATGTCTCATCTGAAAGATGGTACCTCTGATAGTGCAGCACTCCCTGAATATTGCACTGGAGTTTCAGTCTTGATTTTTGTGCTTAAGTCCTGGAGTGGGACTTGAACCCAGAACATTTTGACTAAGAGACAAAAGTGCTACCAACTGAGCCACAACCTGCGCATGGTTATACAACTAACCTACATGTTTTATTATTATTGTTTTCCTTCATATAAAACTTGCTGTTGGTGCTGGGCATGAAGTCAAGGCCTTGTTGAGGGAAATGAGTATCAGATGGAGGTTTGGGTGAGGGATTTAGTACTTGGTCATGTGTTGTAGCTGCAAGTCTTCTTGCCATGTAAGCGGCAAAGCTCAGATACTTGCTGTAGGCTGAATCGAATGGTTTAAAAAGACAGGCAGAGAGATACGTCGGTTGATTGTGCAAGGCTACATTCTACACATTTCTGGATATTTTTGGAAGACCCCTTGAAATCTTCTCAAGGATCCCTAGAGGTCTTTCGACAGCTGGCTGAGAATTGCTGCTCTTTGGGATCCTCCATGATCACAGAGATCACATCATCTACAGAAGTTCCAATTAGGAATTTCAAGGCAACTTGATAAAACAGCTATTTACAGGACACTAGGCAACAACATTCCATCATACTTCCCAACTGGAGGTGGAATGGTGCAGCAGTCTGGCTGGGAAAGACATGGGCAGAGAGAGGTTTTAAGGAGCCTTTTGAAAGTTCGGAGAGATACAAGAAGGTGGAGGGATTTAGAGAGAGAGGTCCAGTGTTTGAGGATAAGATATCTGAAGGCTCCAATACTGATTGTAGAGTGGGTGGAGGAGGAACTTTCAGTAGACTGAAATAGGACAAGCAAAGGATTTGAGCAGGGATGTAGAGTGAGAAGATGTTGCAGAGAACAGTCAAAATGGAAGAATTTGTAGAAGAGGGTGAGAATTTTGATATCCATGAGCTCAGGCAACAGGAAGTCAGCGAATGTTGGAAAGGAGAAAGTCAGTAGGTAATGAGGCTTTGTTTGGTATAGGATGTGAGTAGCAGAATTCATGATAAGCTGGATGGGGTGAAGGTCATGAAGTAACGGTGAATTACGCACAGCCATCCCTGCTTCCAACTTTAAGAATAAATTTAAAAGGGATGCTATCTTTACAAACAGACAGCATGGTAGCGTATCATCTACCAGGAAGTAGGATTCAACAAAACGTCATGGTTGGGCTTTAATTTTTTTTTTTAGCTTAATATCAGCTTGAACTGCGAGAAATACTCAGTATATATGTAAAAATGAATTAGGAGCAGGAGTAGGTCACCCGGCCCCTTAAGCCTGCTCTGCCATTCAATAAGATCATGATTGATCTGACTGTAACCTCAACTACACTTTCCCACCTACTCCCCGATAACTTTTCACCCCCTTGTTTATCATGAATCTATCTAGCTCTGACTTAAAAATATTCAATGAATCTGCTTCCACCTCCTTTTGGGGAAGAGATTTCCAAAGGCTCACGACCCTGTGAGAAAAAAATTTCTCCTTGTCTCTATCTTAAATGATGAGCAGCCCCTTATTTTTAAACAGTGATCCCCTAGTTCTAGATTCCCCCACAAGAGGAAACATCCTTTCCACATCCACCCTGTCAGACCCCTCAGGACCTTAAAGATTTCAATTAAGTCACCTCTTACTCTTCTAAACGCCAGTGGATACAGGCCTAGCCTATCCAATCTTTCCTCATAACACAACATACCCATTCCAGGTATTAATCTAGCAAATCTTCATTGAACTGCTTCTAACACATTTACAGTCCTCCTTAAATAAGGAGACCAATACTGTACACAGTATTCCAGATGTGGTCTCGCCAATACTTTGGTATTCAATTCCCCTCATAATAAATGATAACATTCTATTGGCTGTCCTCATTACCTGCAGTACCTGCATATTAGCCTTTTGTGATTCATACACTAGGACACCCAGATCCCTCTGAATCTGAGAGCTCTGAAATCTGATAATATGCTTCTTTTTTATTCTTCCTGCCAAAATGAACAATTTCACATTTGCCCACATTTGCAAATAGTACAATTGTAGGCTGTGTTCCGAATGTGAGTTTCAGTTAGGTGGAGTGTTGTTTTTTTAGTGTAGTAAGAGCAGCTATAAGTCTATTATTGGCAGTACTGAGTAACAGTGGGGGAGGTTAACTGAAATCAGAGCATCACAGAGAAGGTACCGCATAAACTACATAGATGAGGAAAGTCAGAAGGACACAGTAATCCCTCACAGTAACGTCCAATTGCCTTGTAAAAAGTGCCAAAGTTTTTGCCCTCACTGCCTTACTTGTACTTTGCATTAAGAACTTTGTTTTGTGAGAACTAAGTTTGTTACCTGAGTTCGAAGTTTGTCTTTCATCAGTTTTAACATGTGACCCTTCTTGTACTATCATAGTGAAGTAGTTTTAGCCCTTTTTATTAAACCAGCAATAAGACAGGTAATATAAATAGGTTGGAAAGGCAAATTAAATACATTCTGAAGAGAGAAGGGATTGAAGGGTATGGAAAAGAGGTCATGGTGAAAAGGCAAATATGAGATATTTATCATAAAGGGCAGATTTGTAAATCTCATAGGGTGTTTCCGTTTACTAATAGCTCTCTTAGGCTTTTTTGCCTACAGTATATTGGCACCAACAGGTATTAGTGCCTATATAATGAATACTATTCAGGACAAGACTCATTGAATGTATACACAGTCGCATATGAAACCATTCTTCATTTGCAAATAGGAAAAAAAAACACCACAACCCATTTACGAAAGCAATCCCTCCTTGTCGGGCGAAAAGACAGGCTCAAAGTAACAGCCTCGTAACATACTCATCCACACCAGATGCATCTGCTGCCCTATCGTGCAAATCCCTCGCATACAGTCCAACATCACACAGGCAGCCAGATTCTTTCCAATACCCGCTTATCCAGGAGACGAACTATGACAAGTATCAAATGATACATTCCTCGGGAAGCTAGCCAGTTTGATCATCAAGTAAATGGTTGGATTAACAAGGGTGTCAGATTATTAGTTAATACGGGGTGCGTGTGTTTGCTCTGGGCCAGTGCCTGTCAGTGGGGCGTCAAGGCTGCGAGATTAATGAGGTGTGACTGTGCTTCCAATGCTCTGGCTGTCCCGCAGCTCCCATGTGGAGGAGTGTATTTCATTTGATTCTGGAGGATATCCACACAGAATAGAGTCTTCCCAGAGTTTAAAGTCACAGATGGCTTGCTAAATGCACTTTCTGCAAATTTGCGTGGACATTTCCTTTGTCACATTAAAAAATAACAAGTGACTCACATTTAATATTTAAATAGAAACAACACCTTTGTGTGCACCTTTCTACACTCCAGGCTCATTCTGGGGGAGTGGGGGAAAGGAAGCAAAGAAAGAGAGATAAGAAACACCTTTATATCCCTTTTCCTGACCTCAGAATGTCCCAAAGTGCTTTACAGTCAAAGAAGTATTTTTGAAACGTAGCCGCTGGAAATCTCAGCCAATTTGGACACAGCAAGCTCCCAAAGACAGCAACAAGAATAATCAGCAGATAATCTAATTTTTTCGAGTGCAAAACCATTGAGTGCAATTCAGTCACAAGCTCAGGATAAAATTGGGCTGGTAGTCAAGGTTTTACTGTGATCCATTGAAACAGATCTAGTGTTCTGTCACCAGGCAGCATTTGTTTTGCTAATTTCTTACTGATAATACCCCTGAAGTTAGTGACAAACCATAATAGTACGTGAGGCATCACTGGAGGCAGCTTATTGTGCCAGACAAAGTGGTTCTGGCCCATGATTCCGATAGGAGCACTGTCCCCTGTGCTAATGGGAGCATGGTGGCCTGCACATTGATCCGGCCTGCCCTTTGCACAGAGCGAGGCTCCCATTGTCTCAGGTTTAAGAGAAGATAACAGCCAACAAGGCACAGCAACTTTACAGCTTCACGTCTCACAAATTTGCCCACTGCAATTTGCTTTAAAGGTGCACTGCAACAGGATGAGTTTCTCACAACAGCAGGAGCAGCAGCCAGTACCACAGAGTCACTCCAGGAAGTCAACCATCTTATCTACTGCAAACCTGGCTCCAATTGTCTGAGGTACAGCCGCCTCTATTCATCTCTTGAGCTTTTCAGGGCTTCTGCATGGATACTAAGATACATTAAATTGTCAAGGAAGTATTTACATTCATTCTAGTCCTTTGATACGGTAACAAGAGAGTCCCAAGGGTACCATTCCTATTGTTTTAACAAGGGTGTATGATGGCTTTAAATCCTGAGGAAAAGAGGATTATGGAAAAGATTCATGTCTAACAGGGATCTAACACTTTCTCAGAAGCTCAGAGGAAGGCAGTATTTTCAATTAAATTGCTCAGTTTCCACACACACCTGGATAACTGAGCAACATTTGAGATGGAACCATTTTGTTTTTAAAGGGACACAGCCTTCCTGAAAAATGTTTGATAAAGTTCTTTTTTAAATGGAGGGTAGGGAAGGAGGACTGTCATTGCTATCAAGATGATTATGTGTCTGTGTCACACTCATGATATGAACAGACCCAATTTCCTCTTGTCACTGGGATTTCTGTAATGCGTCGTAGTTGTCACATGAAATCTTCAGAAATTTCCAGATACACTGCTCAAAACTGGCAAGAGCAAGGAGCACTATCTTAACTAAGTTTGCATCTGTCAGAGAGCAGCCGCTTTTATACTGATGCTTAGTCATTTGCCTTCCGGCAAAGGTTTGCCTTCCCCTTTTGTGGGGCAGTCTAGAACTAGGTGGCACAGTTTAAAAATAAGGGGTCTCCCATTTAAGATGGAGATGAGGAGGAATATCTTCTCTCAGAGGGTCATCAGTCTTTGGAACTCTCTTTAACGAAAAGCAATGGAGGCTGCGTCATTGGAAAAATGCAAGGCTGAGTTAGACAGATTTCTGATCAATGAGGGAGTCAAGGATTATGGAAAAACAGGCAAGAAAGTGGAGTTATGGCCACAATCAGATCAGCCATCAGCTTATTGCAGGGCCTGATGAGCCAAATGGACTACTGCTGTTCCTATTTCTCATAATCTTATGATATGGGAGAATGGCATCTGTGACCCACCTCTTGGCAACTGCACCATTAAATCCTGCTCCTTAATTCAGCAACACACAGCTAAAGCCAGCTTTCTGTTGGTCTTGGCATGTGGCACTGCAATGAGGGAGCTGGATTTCAGCAATGCAAACTTCAACAATGACATGGTTTGTGAATGCCAAACTGTCCGAGCTAAGACAGCACCAGTACAGAAGCAGCTTATTATTCAGAAGCTCAACAGTTGCCTTAAAAGTTACCCCAAATTGGTTTTGTGTTACAAGCAGAGGGAGAGACAGCCAGAATGGAATGGGCTGATTGCATCTGCATTGAGTAAATCCAGGTTTTCTTCATGTAAACATGATTTTAAATGGTGATGGGCAAACCAGATCATGGGGATTACTACCAGATTAATCAATGTTGACCATTCAGTAAGAAAGAGTGACAGGGAACAACCAATTTACGGTTTTGTGAATCCTTTCCAAACCACACGGGATTTTAAAAGGACAAGTGTCGGAGTGAGGTGGGGTGGGGGTGCTGGTGGTGGAGGGGAAAACACAAAACAATGACTAATGACCAGATTATAAGAAACAAAAGAGCATTCCTGTTGGCTGAGTCACCTCAATGGCTTCCAAATCAACTGCTATAAGATCAGCCTCCCTTTTAGTATTTTGGATCAGTTGTGAGGTACAGTTAAAGTGACCTCTGTTTGTTTAGATTGCATCCTGTGCTTAAGGATACAATTCAAGACAATTGCCATCAAACACATTCATGTAGTACTACCAATGAAAGATCTTGCTCTCTGATTCTATTACTTTGATGGACACCCATCGCCCCACCCCCACAGCACAATGGAAACTTCCTCTTCACACACTTGTACATGGAGCATTCACAGATTAACAGGTCTGTACCTCACAGATATTTAGCCAACAGAGTTCCCAAGCATTTATTTAATCAGCAGCTATTTGGTTTCCCAAACAAATAAAGTTCTCAACGATTTGCATAGCTTGTTCAAATGCTGCTGTACAGGTTGTGTGGAAGAGTGCCTCAGTTTGAAGACTAAAATTCTCATTGTTTTCAAATCCCTCCCCTCCTCACCTCACATCTTCCTATCTCTGTCGCCTCTTCCAACCCTATAACCCTCCAATTCTTGCCCAACTCTGATTTTAACCGCTCCATGACTGGTGGCTATGCCTTTACCTGCTTAGGTCCCGAAGTCTGGAATTCACACCTTAAGCCTGTCTCTCTATCCCTCTCTCCTCCTTTGAGACAACTTCTACTTGTCCTAATTATCTCCTTACATGGCACAGTAACACATTTTGTGTGATAGCATGCCTGTGAAGCATCTTGGGACATTTTCCTAGGATAAAGGTGCTAAAGCAAGTTGTTATTATTGAAGGGGTGGGTTGTTGTTGTTGATGGGTGTCTCAGCTGTTCTCGTCTTTCCTATTCTCTTCCTCCATTTTTTTTTAAACAAACTTGGTGAAAGGCACAGGGCTATCGTAATTTCACAAGACTGTGAATGCTCCATGTACAAGTGTGTGAAGAGGAAGTTTCCATTGTGCTGTGGGGGTGGGGCGATGGGTGTCCATCAAAGTAATAGAATCAGAGAGCAAGATCTTTCATTGGTAGTACTACATGAATGTGTTTGATGGCAATTGTCTTGAATTGTATCCTTAAGCACAGGATGCTTCAGTCAACAGTTGCTTCTGCAGAAAATGGTCAAGTCGCACAATGCGATGTGACATTTTTCAAGATCTTGAACCCGAATTCTGGACTGGAATTCAGCTATTTTTCCTTAGTTCTGATGAACAGTCATACAGACTCGAAACGTTAACTGTATCCCTCTCCGCAGATGCTGTCAGACCTACTGAGCTTTTCCAGGCATTTTTATTTTTATTTTTGTTTTGGATTTCCAGCATCCGCAGTTTTTTGCTTTTACCAAAATACTTGGTCCGACTACCTATCTCAATAGAGATGTTTACTGAGAGTAAACAAGCCACTCTGTTGCAGCCTCATCTTATAGCTTATCATAACATTATGACTTAAGGAGACCCTGAATAGGCATCGGTCAGGATTTTCCATGCCCCGCCAGTGCCAGGCATGTTCGGTGACGTGAGCGGACTGTATGGCATGATCAGTTTCACAATGGTGTTAAACCAGTTCATGATCGTCCGCTCAGCCCACTGACGGCGTGCAGTGCTCTCCACCATCGGACGTTGGGAACCTCAATGTAATACATCAGTATATCATTATTAGGCCTGCCCGCCAGAATCATCCCCCCACCCCTCAACCCCGCTGGACTATCCACCCACGTCAGCGGGAGAACATGGTGACGTGTTTCACAACAGCACATAAGCAACATGCACCTGGCAGGCTGCACTTCACTCGGGACTTCAAGGTTTGTTCGCCTACCTTGCTTCGGGCAGCACTCGCAGTCATCAGCGCCAGGCTTCACAGACAGCACCACATCACTTTTAGGGGGGCTCACAGGTAGGTCTCTAACTACCAGATCAGCCATATGTGGGCAGTTTTTCAATGGCTGCAGGGCTAGGGCTTACTTGGGGAAGGGAGAGGAGTGGCCTCAGGCAAGGGAAGAGGCTGCAGGACAAGGGCTGTACATGTGAGGGTGTGTGCGTGAGAATGGGTGGTGACGTCCCTTGAGCTGACAGTGAGTGAGATGCAGGTGAATGTGTGCTGGGCTTGAATGTGTGAGTTTAGAGTGAGGAGATGGTTGCCATACCCTGGCTGCATGGATGAGATCATTCATCCTCTATCTGCATTGGATGGCCAACCTCTTCTGTGCAGCATTGGCACTGATCACCACTGCCCCCGCCTCCCAAGCCTGGTTGCTCACACCGCTGCCCATCCTGCGGCCAGAGCAGGGGCAGGGGACATCACGGTGGTCCTCCAATGCATCCAAAAGACATTCCAGTGACACGTCACTAAACCTGGGGGCTGCAGTCTTTTTGCCTTTCATGGACACCTTCCCTGCATTAGTTGTGGGCTGGAAGCACTGAGATGCATGCGCACTGCTGAACTTTAAATATGGCACTGGTGTGATGAAGCGACGAGGTGACGGCACGGCGGGTGAATGAGACCCCGGCTGCCATGGAAACGGCATGTTTCCCAGGAATACATAACTAATGTGGTGGGTTTGGGGTGATAAGACGTGAAAACCCGCCATTGTGGCCGATGGATAAAACGTGGTTTTACCTGCCTGCTAGTGCGCTTAGTGCAAACTTGGAACGATTCCACCCATCATTGTATGAGAAATCAAAATTGTTTTCCCTAAAACATGCAAATGCCTGAAAGGACTACATACAAAAAAAAAATCACCCAATAAATTAAGTTGATTTTTTTAATCTCAGAAACATAGGCCAGGATTTTACAGCCCCACCGGGGCGTGACTCCCCCCAGTGGATACGTTGAGCCATTTAAATCTGCAGTCAGTTCAGCAAGACTGTAAAATCATGGCCATACTGTTTCTGTTCCAAGTATCTAAAGGAGGTTTTACTAATGAAGTAGAGATATACCCAGGAACGATTTTGTATTTAGCAGATAATAGTGGTTCTGGGGGTAATTTCCACTGTGATTTCAGGTTAGCTGTTTGCACAAGTTATGACTCCAGTGTTATACTCCTAATAGCCAGTTAGTGAAGGGAAAAAACCAAAGCCAGTCTTTACTTGGAATAGATTTATTCTCAGAATGAGACATTGCAGGTATATATCTCCTGGCTCCAATCCTGTGTTAGTGTTTCTTTACATGTGCTCAAGTAGTTATCCAATCAATGCCCTCTACCTGTAGGTACTTAACCTCAATTGATGTAATTAATATCCAATGCTAATCCAATACCAATCCAATATCGCCACCCCCACCCCCCCCCCCCCCCACCCCCATCCATGCCCAGCCCCAATCACACATTTCCTAATGGTGCACCTGAATCTGTATTTCTATGAATGTTTACTTTTAAAGTCAAACCATAGGTTTCACATCCAATTTTTTCCTTGCATTCACAACTTAGCTAACAGGAATGGATGTCTGTGGATTTTGTTCTGCCACAGAGTGATTAACATACTGAACAAGTATTAGAAATACCTTTTGGGTTAACTGGGTCTGTGAGCATATTCTGCTTTCGTTTCTGGGACTTGTGTTCAAACCCAGCCCATTTAATTACATTTGTAATGACAATTTCAAACTAATTCCCGCCCACAGCACACCGCCCCTCCTCCCCCAACCCTGTAAAATAGCCTGACTGAGATCAGGAATTCATATTACTGGCAACTGATGGAGCAAACCAGCTTCTCCCTATCAGTCCATAACACAGGCCATTTGCACACCAGCGTCAATGACAGGCTACAGTTTCTATTGATACCAGAAAGACTTAATATGGGCATTGCAGGTAACAACTTCAGTTGACTCAGATGTGTGTAGAACATTTGGACTGTTTGGTGAAGAGAATTTTGCAAACCAGCCCTTGAAAAATAAAAGTGATTTAATATTAACAAATCATGCCACTTGAGAGTTGCAAGAAAATTCAGAAGTAGTGCTTTTAAAAAAAGAAAAGCAACATTACTGTGTAACCACTTCAAATGGCTGACTCATTTGATGAAAACGTCTAGTCAGTTACATCAATCCAAATTGGTGGGTGTTTTCTTCAGATAATATTGCCTACAATTAATAGGAGTATTGTTCTGCATATTATTAATGCTTCCAAAACAACACATAGCTTTATTTATGAGATTGGGTGATGGTTGGAACCAGGTGTCTCCTAGCTCGTCCACTGAAGATGCCCACTGTTTACTCTTGCCACTAGTTGCCGCAGATTTCCCCTTGATTATGAACAAAAAAGCGAATACTGCTCCAAAGCTTCTGCAACCCCCGCATCACCAAAGCCTTTGGTTTCTCACTGCCAACTGAGCCATTCAAATATTACCTCAGCATGATCAAACAAGAACTGGCTAATCTGAAACACAGCGAGCGGAGCGGGGAAAAGCTGGGAAAGTGGAGGCTGGCAGCGGCCAACAAACAAACACTGGACCTCATCCATAATATTAAAAAGGGGAGACAACAGGAGGAACAGCAAGGGGTCATCATCAAAGCTCCCTGTTACCACAGTGAGAGAACACGGGCGTTAAGCATTTCAACATCAAACCCTGCAGCTGACAGCACACCGCCGAGGTGCTGCTCGTCACAGTGGGGTCAAAGATGCGGACAAAAAGCACCAGCGAGCAGCTGGGCACTAGAGAGTGAGCTAACTGGGACTGAGGCAGAGGCCTAGCGATGGGCCTCCAGCCTGGAACCCAGCCGGGTGCTGCTTTTGTTCCAGTGCACCGCACAGACAAATGACTCATCCACGCTGTGTCAGCAGCTACATAAAAGTGAGGAAGTTAACAATCTCGAAGGATTTTTATGTGAATGCCAGCATTTCAGCACCAACACCTAACAAGGGGCTTGGACAGGCTCCTGTACAACCAAAAGACCTGTATTACCTTGTGCTTCAGTAGTGATCCTCCCCATACACTGTGTCCTTGCATTTGTTTGAAGCACTTTTAAAAAGTCTTTTATCATTACCTGCAGAAGTTTTCTTCTTTGGCAAGACACATTTTAAAATTTTTTTTAAAAAATGAGGCAAAGAAATGATTCTTAGTTACCAAGCTAAAGATGCCCTTCAAATTGGGATGTTTGGAAAGAATTTTAGCTACATTTATGATCTTGCAGGAATTAATCTGTTATTAATATATTCTCAGCTTTTGATTCCAAATATCTTTGTCGTTTTGCCTTTGCACAGAAAGTATGATATTTTGAGGGCTTTATGAAGGTCCAGTTAGTAAACATACTACCACTTGTTTAAATGGAGTTATATAACAGAGGAGGGTTCCATGTTCAATCACTGCTCCGTACTTTATCTGATCTAATTGGGTTAGAGCTGGGGACATTGGAATTATCTTCAGCATAGCTAGGTTGTTGGGTGCGAGGGATAGTGCTGTGGGCACAGTGATAACCCTATAAGCACTAGACTAGAACTGCACCCTAAGCTCTAGAATTCCATCCCTAAGCCGGTCCCACCTGTCCATTTCTCATTCCTCCCTAAACCCTACCCCTTTAACAAAGCTTTTGGTCATCTGTCATAATATCTCCTTGTGTGTCTCGGTTTCAAATGTATTTTTAATAATACTCCAGTGAAGCATCTTGAGCATTTTACTATGTTAAAGACACTACATGAATGCAAGTGGTTATTGTTGTTAGATCAGTCAGACACCATCTACTGAGTGTGTTCCACATTTCGAGCACACTTGGAATGAAAATTTTCACATACACTTCAACCCACCTCCACCACTGAAATCCTGGTTGGCAAGACAGTGGTAATAAAGAAGCATGCAGATAAGACAAACTGGTGGCGGTATAACTCTGATTTCTGGTCCAGAGCAAGAAAAGGCCATTAACTCAACCACAGCTAGTCAAATTGGTTCACAAATGCAGCTATTTACTGTACAAGACTGATCACAGCACAAGCCAACCCCTCTCTTGTCAGTGAAAGAGTTAATCATTAAACTAATGGTTAAACTTCATATACAAGTGATTTTTTTTTCCCATATGTGTGTATATATATATATATATATATATATATATATATATACACACCTCTATCTCTCTCTCTCTCTCTCTAGATATATATATCAGTATGACAGCTTTATTTAGTGATCCGAGTAAATTTAGAACAAGCTAGTATATTAAATCTCCATCTCTGGGGTCCCATTCAGCTGTCATATTCTTAAAGGACGGCAATAAAAGGATTCATATTTTATAACAAATGGAGAAATAAGAAGGGACATCAAAGGCAGCCAGCCCCTATTAAAACAACAATATACTTGTGAAAGTCCCATGCTGTGCTAAATTAACTGGGTTACACTGCAGTAAAAGTCATTATTAATACTGTAAGACTCAATTGACAGCCACACTTTAATTGTACCTTTGATAGATTTTCAGACCTTGGGATTGTATTTCTTTGCGATTTCACAAGTAAGGGTTCCCCTGGGTCTTGTGGGGCAAGAGCTTTCTCTGCTCATTTAGCCTTCCACACAACTCTTGGAAATGGTATTCCTAGCCAGTCCAACAATGAACCATACTATGGTTTGTGCTAATTGATTGATCTCTGAATTTAGAGCAATCATAATAACACTCATGGACTAAGGTATCAGCCAAGGTTTCCCACACCTCAGTGCCATCCCATTTTACACTCCTTTTAATTGTTTCAGCTCTGTGTTGGACTGGGACTGTTGGCCTCCTGTTTATGAGGCAAAAAAAAACCTTTGATTTGTCTTGTGCCCTTATGACCTCAGGATGTGCCAAAGCACTTTACAGTCAATGAAGTATTTTTGGAGTGCAGTCACCTTTATAAAGTAGGAAATGCAGCAGCCAATTTGCACCCAAGGTCCCTTATTACAGCGATGTAATAAGTAGGCCATCTGTTTTAATTGTTGCTTGAGGGATAAACATTGATCAGGACAGCAGGTAAGAACTCCCATACTATTCTATTAGTGCTCTGCAGTCCTTTACATTCACTTGAGAAGACAAACATGGTTAAATGTATCATCTGAAACCAACGGTGCAGCACTCCCTCAGCACTGCGCTGGAGTGAAAACCTAGATTGTGCGTTCAAATTTCGGTAGTTGGATTTCAATCAACAATCTTTGGATTCAAGAGGCTATCCATTGAGCCAAGACTACTCACCATGCTCCTGCATTCTATGTTTATATATACACTTATATATTTAGAAATTTATATAGCACCTTTAATGTAAAAAAAAAACATTTTCACGTGCTTCACAAATAGGCCTCAGAAATGGATCGCAAGCTACAAGGCAGAGTTTAGGAGCAGTGACTGAAAACTTGGTCAACGAAATGGGTTTATGAGATGTTTAAAGAGGTAGAGGGAGAGAGACATAATCAGTATCCAATGGCCATTCACAAGAAGTATGGACATAGTCAGAATTGCCTTTTTGACATTCTTCAAGGTTAAATGACTGTTGACAATCACTTCAAGGGAGCAAATTGGGAGGAAAAATTATCCTGTTAGCTTGCATATAGTCCACTTGAAATTCCTACATGCAGACTGCTAATAACTCTCGGATGATGTTGAGATCTGAGCTTCCAAGACTTGAACAGAGTTTATGCTGGAACTTAGTGTTACCAGTTAATCATGAGCTGAATCAGTGAGATGGATGCTGCATGGAACTCCATTTTCTAGAGTGGAGCCTCTGCACTTGCAATCACTTGCCTCTCAGAAACTTAAAAAGGCTGAGGAAAAAGAAAATGGCATGTGATTTGAGAAGCTTAAAGCGACAGTGCCAGCAGATTGGAGAGATTACAGACACTGAAACCCACTGCTGCAAAAAGCTCAGCAAGCAAAGACCTATTCTCTTAGCTGCAGTGGGAAGGTGTCTTTCAGTGGCATCACCAACTTTCCAGTTAAGAGACTTAATTTAAGACTTCAAACAAGCATAAAACCAATGTTTTGTTGTACAGGACAGACTGGCAGTGTGGTCCTGCCATCGTGCCGTGGATAATGTCATTGTACCCTCCTTCATAGAAAAATCCGGGTTGATTGGTTGGCTTGTATGATGGTTTCCCATGGTGACAGTGCTCTATTTAATTGTTAGCCTTCTCATGTCAGGACTAACTACAGACTAGATTATATACATCAAATGTATATTTTGAGATACATGAATGAAGGTCTCTGTTTTAATTATTATTGTTAGCCTCTAATTTTCTCCTTGAACATTGCTTTGAACAACTGCCATCCCAGATAGTATCAACCTCCACCTTCTGAAACAACTCCACCTCTTGGAGGTGCTGACTGTTGCCAGGATACAGTCCCATGGGCACCAGTTAACTCTCAGCATCTTACTCGGTAGATCAGCTGTCACATGGCCTTAGGCAATGGGGATGTCCCATTTAGTTAATCGATTAAAGTTAATCCCAATCCTATCGTTATCACTGCCCACGTACCTGCGCATTCCAGCAGGATCATTGGTTGATGATCAGCGATAAGAATTCTGGCTGACTATTTTCCTGCAGATGCCTACTGTAATGCCTTTCCCCCACTTCATCAGTTAACCAGGAGTGGGGGAGGTAGGATATGGTAGGGGCCGTACAGGGAAGGAATAGGGGAGGGTACAAAAAAGGAAATGGGATACACAAACCGTGAAACTAATTTTTTTAGCCAAAATTTTCAAGAGGAGGGTCAGGCAATTTAAAAGATTTTTCAATGTTGTGCATCAGAAGGTTTTCAGTTCCTGCCACAATGTGCTATTGTTAATCTGGTATAAAGATGCTGTACATCAACACAGTACTAACAGGCTGGAAAGAACACACTGGAGAATGCAGCCCTTCACCCATGCAGCATTCCACACAAAGGACGTGTGCCGCTGTGGCCCTGAGCTCAAAGGCAAGTTTTAAAGATTCTGTCAGAGTGTGGGAGGTGTATTTGTCCATGCGCATATGTGTGTGTGCGTGTGTGTGTGTGTGTGTGTGTGTGTGTGTGTGTGTGTGTGTGCGTGTTTGTGTGTGTGTGTATATGCACAAGCATCTTTGCAGTGAGGTACCTGAGAACAATCACAAAAGCTAACTGAACACAACATAAAGAAATTTCTTTACTCAGAGTAGGGGTAATGTGAAACTCACTATATTTAATAGGAATGTTAATAGGAATATTATTGGACATTTAAGCAGCTAGGTGTGTAAATGAGGGAGAAAGAAATGGAAGGTGATGTTGATCGGGTAATATAAAGTAAACAGATTGGGATGGGGCTCATGTGGAGCATAAACATCAGCATAGACTGGTTAGACTGGATGACTTGTGTCTTTGCTGAAAATTCTGTATAATTCTATGTGAAGTAAGATTATAATCTTGATATAATCCATGTTGCAACATCCTACTACCTCTTTCAATGTAGACAATGTGTATTTAATTTCCAAATCAGTTCTTACACACTGGTTAGTGTTAGTTAGTGCTTCTTCGCAGGTGAGAGGATGTTTTGTGATATGATCAGTACAGGTTCAGAAATGAGAGAATCACCAATGAATACCAGGAAAAATTCTGGCATGCAAAGGTTTTTGTAAAACATTTTTTCATCTTAAACTGCCTGTGGGTTCCCTAAAAAGAACATGCAATAAAAGTAGAGCCTTGATAGATACAAATAAATACCAATAACTTTATTCGCCTTTAATATAACAGCAGGTCAACAGTACCATCCCATTGACGGCTGTGCAAAGGAATGGTGGAGAGGAGTTGGCAAAGTATTTAAACACATTTCAGTACTTTTGTCTCTCTGCTAACTCTATTGTTTAAAGATACTCTCTCTTTGGGGCTTACCTAGCCTGCATATCAAAGCAGACATCAAAACCCACAGGAGGTCCACTATATTTGCAGCA
Organism: Carcharodon carcharias; assembly: GCF_017639515.1. NCBI lineage: Eukaryota > Metazoa > Chordata > Chondrichthyes > Lamniformes > Lamnidae > Carcharodon > Carcharodon carcharias. The sequence continues at coordinate 48,547,709 of NC_054479.1, read as the reverse complement.
TTACTACCATGTCATTTGATTGTCTTTCGTTTAATTTACTTTGATCTTTTGGAGAGAATGAGTTTGAGGTAACAATGGCTCCATTGATCAGATTGTTGATACGTTGCAATTTGGCTTGCTTTGATAAATCCTCCCTGTGTTTGCCAAGAACAAGCTTTGAATCGATCAATTGGACAAATTCAGATAGGCCCAGTCTCTGGTTCCAGTTCACAAGATGAGAAAAACCATTCAGCCCATCTTAGTTCAGCTACCCAAAAAAATCCAGGCTGCATCTAATTGTTTCTTAAATGATTTCAGGGTTTTTGCCTCCGTTGCTCGAGCTGGAAATCTGTATCATACTTTTATTCATCTTTTGTGAAAACAATCCAGATACCAATATTAAATTTGTCTTTTACCAGTTTGGGTCTATGTTCTACTCTTGGCCTACTCTCACTGTTTAACTCAAAGTAATAGTTCAGATTTTATCTTCTCCATCCTCTTGACTATCTTATAAACTTCAAGATAAAAGCAAAAAAACTGCGGATGCTGAAAATCCAAAACAAAAATAAAAATACCTGGAAAATCTCAGTAGGTCTGACAGCATCTGCGGAGAGGAACACAGTTAACGTTTCGAGTCCTATTGACTCTTCAACAGAGCTAAGGAAAAATAGAAAAGATCGAAACGTTAACTGTGTTCCTCTCAGCTGATGCTGTCGGACCTGCTGAGTTTTTCCAGGTATTTTTATATTTATTTTTGTTATACACTTCAATATGGTTACTCCTCAGATGCCTCCTTTCTAGGCCTAACAGCTCATGTTTTTTTCCGTACTTTCATATTTCAGACTTTTGCTGCCAAGGATTATCTTTGTAGTTCTTCCCTAAACTATTTCCAGCACTTGGATGTGCCCCTTGTATCTTGGTGACCAGAAATGGACAGCACAATGGAGCTCAGGTGTGGTCTGACCAGAGTACTACAGTTTGATCACTATTTCCTCAGACTTGTAGTCTGGTTTGGCTTTGTCACTTGACATTTTATTAGGTTTGTGAATTGTTGCCATGTCTTGTTCGGATGTGTTGACCTTTGAATCAACTAAGATACTAAGCCTTCTTTCAATTTCATAGCTTTTCAAAACCATTAGGTTGCTCACAGTTTTCTTAGAAATTGCCTGAGCTAAAGTGCTAGTAGCTATTTCAGTGAAGAGCCAGTTGATGTGATGACATAATTCGAAGCCTTGAGTATAATCAGCCGATGTGCCCACATTTACCATTCTCACCCATTCTCCTATCAGAGATACAACATAGAGGGCGGCCATTTGACCCATTATCCCTGAGTTAGCTTTTTGAAAGAACTTTCCAATTGGTCCCATTCCCTGCCCCTACCCCATAGCCTAATAGTCTTCACACTGAGGATACCCTCCATTGTATTGTGTGGCACTACCGCTGTGCTAAATGGGATAGATTTTGAACAGATCTAGCAACTCAAGACTGGGCATCCATGAGGCGCTGTGGGCCAAGAGCAGCAGCAGAATTGTACTCGAACACAATCTGTATCCTCATGGCCCAGCATATCCTCCACTCTACCATTACCATCAAACCAGGGGATCAATCCTGGTTCAATGAAGAGTGCAGGAGGGGATGCCAGGAGCAGCACCAGGCATATCTAAAAATGAGGTGCCAACCTGGTGAAGCTACAATACAGGACTAGTTGTGTGCCAAACAGCATAAGCAGCAAGTGATACACAGAGGTAAGCAATCCCACAACCAACGGATCAGATCTAAGCTCTGCAGACCTGCCATATCCAGTTGTGAATGGTGGTGACCAATTAAACAACTCACTGGAGGAGGAGGCTCCACAAATATCTCCATCGTCAATGATGGGGGAGCCCAGCGCATCAGTGCAAAAGATAAGGCTGAAGCATTTGCTACAATCTTCAGCCAGAAGTGCAGAGTGGATGATCCATCTCAGCCTGCTCAGGAGTGATGCCAGTCTTCAGCCAATTCGATTCACAGCATGTGATATCAAGAAATGGCTGAAGGCACTGGATAGTGCAAAGGCTATGGGCCCTGACAATATTCCGGTAATAGTACTGAAGACTTGTGCTCCAGGACTTGCCACGGCCATGGCCAAGCTGTTGCAACACAGGCATCTACGGGGCTATGTGGAAAATTGCCCAGGTATGTCCTGTACACAAAAAGCAGGTCAAATCCAACCCAGCCAATTACCGCCCCATCAGTCTCTTCTCCACCATCTGTAAAGTGATGGAAGCGGTCAAACAGTGCTATCAAGTGGCACTTGCTTAGCAATAACCTGCTTACTGACGCCCAGTTTGGGTTCCACCAGGGCTACTCAGCTCCTGACCTCATTACAGCCTTGGTTCAAACAAGTCCAAAAGAGCTGAACTCCCGAGGTGAGGTGAGAGTAACTGTCATTGACATCAAGGCAGCATTTGACAGAGTGTGGCATCTAGGAGCCCTAGCAAAACTGGAGTCAATGGGAATCGGGGGAAAACTCTCCACTGGTTGGAGTCATACCTAGTACAAAGGAAGATGATTGTGGTTGTTGGAGGTCAGTCATCTCAGCTCCACAACATCACTGCAGGAGTTCCTCAGTGTGTGTCCTTGGCCCAAACATCTTCAGCTGCTTTATCAATGACCTTCCTTCCATCATAAGGTCAGAAGTGGGAATGTTCGCTGATGATTGCACAATGTTCAGCACCATTCACAACTCCTCAGATACTGAAGCAGTCCATGTCCAAATGCAGCAAGACCTGGACAATATCCAGGCATGGGATAAAAAGTGGCAAGTAACATTCGCGCCACACAAGTGCCAGACAATGACCGTCTCCAACAAGAGAGAATCTAATCATCGCCCCTTGATGTTCAATGGCATTACCATCACTGAATCCCCCACTATCAACATCCTGGGGATTACCATTGAGCAGAAACTGAACTGGACTAGCCATATATATACTGTGGCTATAAGACCAGAGACTAAGAATTCTGTGATGAGTAAGTCACCTCCTGACTCCCCAAAGCCTGTCCACCATCTACAAGGCACAAGTCAGGAGTGTGATGGAATACTCCCCATTGCCCGGATGAGTGCAGCGCCCATAACACTCAAGAAGCTTGACACCATCCAGGACAAAGCAGCCCACTTGAGTGGCACCACGTCCACACACATTCACTCCCTCCATCACTGATGCACAGTAGCAGAAGTGTGTACCATCTACAAGATGCACTGCAGGAATTCACCAAGGCTGCTTTAGACAGAACCTTCCAAACCCACAGATATAAAAACAAAAAGCTGCGGATGCTGAAAATCCAAAACAAAAACAGAAATACCTGGAAAAACTTAGCAGGTCTGGCAGCATCGGTGGAGAAGAACAAAGTTGACGTTTCGAGTCCTCATGACCCTTCAACAGAACTCAAACCCACGACCACTACCATCTAAAAAGGACAAGGGCAGCTGACACATGGGAACACCACCAAGTGGCCCTCCAAGCCACTCACCATCCTAATTTTGGAAATATATCCGTTGTTCCTTCACTGTCGCTGGGTCAAAATGCTGAAACTTCCTTCCTAACAGCACTGTGGGTGTACTTACACCACATGGACTGCAGCGGTTCAAGAAGGCAGCTCACCACCACCTTCTCAAGGGCAACTAGAAATGAGCGATAAATGCTGGCCCAGCCAGCTAAGTCCACATCCCCTGAATGAGTAAAAAAATAAGGTTTATCCTTTTAATCCTCCTCTGGAAGTTACTGTTCGGTTTCCTTTGACCACCCTTCCAGACAGTGCTTTCGAGATCAGAACAACCGTTTGAAAAAATAACTCTTCATCTCACCTCTGCTTCTTTTGCCAATTACCTATCAGTAATTTTATTAAACTGCAATCACTACTCAGCATAAGCAGTGAGGGACCCTGCAAATTGTACACTCAAGTGATTTGGCAAACTTAGACCACGATTGCACTGAAGCAGTGTGAAAACAATTTTACACCAACACTAGAGGATGGTCAATATTACTGAGCACAAACATGTGTAGCAGCCAAGGACAGGCAAGTCAAAAAGACCCAGTTCCAGTCCCGGGAGAAACAAATGATAAACATTTCAAAATTTTGAAAAGGTAACTGAGAGGCAAAATAAAATTCTCTTTTAAAAGTTATGAGGGAACAGAGCTTTGGTGTGTGTGATCTTTTCATTCTCTTGTGGATTTGAAGAAAGAAAAGTTTCTTTTCATGTTTCAGTTACTTTACTGCCTGCCTGTGATATTCTCAAAGGGGTGGGAGGGGAGGGGAAAGCACAAAAATATCCAGGGTATCCGAGGCATGTTTCCAAAGCTGATTTCCGAAGCAGATACGGCCCCTGCCTCTATGTGATCCTGCATTCATTCCCTCAGTTTATCGCAAATCATTGCCCTCCCTCCTTTTTGAGAATGTTGTCCTTTTTCTGTTGCTCAAAACCCTCTTTGTTTTCTCTCCTAGACCGAGCCAAAGAAATATCTATCCCTGAGACTCCGATCATGCAGAACAGACGGGACGGAACCGGACGGGACTTGGCTCCTTTTGTGTGCCCCTTGCCGTACAGGGGAGGAGAACCGGGCAGGATAGACCTGCAGCACTCAACAGGCACTTTGATCTTCCAAAAGGCTGCGTGCTCGTCAGCAAGTTCTCCTCCCCCGATAGCATCAGTCGCAAGACAATCCGGCACGTGTACAGCGATGTGATCATGAAGAGCAAGATTAAAGCCTGGGCCGACGAAAGTTTAGGCAGGTCGGTTAATGGAAGCAGTCAGGGTCTCCTCAATGTATGGGCTGCAATAAAACTTGAACCACTAGGCAAGTTGAGCCGATTTACTGCACAAGGACAGGGCTATATAGTTTGCTGACCCCCAGTCATATACATTGGAATAGAGATGACCGGAACAGGGAATAATAATTCAAATACTAAACTGCAAAAGGTGACTCTGTTTTACAACTTTAAAGAGATGTTTAACAAATTTAAGAACACTGAACTTCTCAAAGAGTTCCCGTGTTTTAAATGTGATGATTCTACCTGGTCCATGTTTCCAATTATCCTGAAATTCCACTTGTGCACTCAGGAAACATTGATCTCAGGTGGGGAAATTTCCTTTTGCATTTGGAACTTTTCTCTGTAATTAAAAGCCTGGTAATACATTTCCAGGAAGGTGAAACTTAATAATGTGTGATTTCTGAGAATATCACCTAGAATACAGAGGACATTGCCATTGGATTTCACCATAATCAAGTGACAACAGCTAACACAAGCCAATCAAAACCACATCAATGCGTCAAAGCCGCTGACGTATGGTTTCTCTGGGTAAATGGATAGGACTATGGTCATTCCCTAAACACAGCTAAATATCTTAGAATCCCAACAAGAGTTTGCCTTTCAGGCTTCCCACATGGCAAACTCCCCTGCCCGCCACTGGTAGTATACCAGCAGCAGTTGGATGAGGCCCTGAAATGCGCATTAATTGCCCACTTCAAGGCCTCAATTAGCATTGGAGTGGGCGGGCCATCCACAAGCCATCCAGCCCTGGACTTAACTGGGTGGAGGCGGGGAGACGGCAGGGCCTCCATCCCGATTAAATGACCCCCCACCCCCTACAAACTTGCTGCTGAGGTTGTGGGGAGGCATTAAATTCCATCTATCCATCATAGCACAATAGAACCACACAAGCCGATGTGCATGTAATACGTTTCTTTGATGATAATTCCTCAAGTTATTCCTGCAGATCAGGAATTTCCAAGGCTACACCCTAGCTCAGCATTCTCTCTCCAGATTCGTATTTGGGAAGTGCAAGAAGCCATTCTTCACGTGAACATTCAAAGGAAACAAAATTATGTCAGCCAAATGCTCAGATGCCGTTCACCTGTCCTCCAGTCGAACAGAAACATTAACCCATTAACAATAGAGTAATGCCTCATGTAACATAGGGAGCAGAAGAATGTCATAGGAATGCATTTATTTACAAGTCACCATAGTAACATCTAGGGGAACCTCTCTACTGATTGTGGCAGATGTTGTCAACAGTCTCTACATCAACAGGTTGTATAAGATATATTGTTTGTGAGGTTTGGTTACTTTTACAAGAAAACATAGATGCAGAGGAAAAGCAGATTGTCTTCAGTGGGAATTAAAGCCACACAAATGGTAGCAAACGGCTAAGTCAGTGTGAGGGGAGTGGGATGTGTAACCTTCCCCCAACAAGGGCACCCTGGATGACTGACAGCTCACTATTCAGCCAGATCTTGTCGTATACGTGCCTGCTCCATCCACCAATGCCAGCTCCGTGCTTGCTGCCAAAAGGAAGGGCAAGGAGAGAGCAGTTTCTCTGTCCCCCTGCCCCTTTAGCACCCCCAATCCCAACTCAAAGCTCCATCCGAGCCGAGTTTCAGCTTAGCAGTTTAGGTTCTATGCAAGAAGCAGAGTTTGAATTTCAAACTTATCTTATGTAGCGGCCTTATTCCTTTTCAATTCTATTCTCCTGGAATGTTTGTTACATGAAAGGAAAGATATATAAATTGTATTTAAAGGCAAGTGTGACCAAGCAACTCCCCTCCACTCCACCTCAAAGAGAGAAGCAGCTCAAAGAAGTGACACATCATTTGGTTTCAATATCATGCCAGGAGCAAGTGACAATGCTACATTTTCCAAGTTAAGAAAGAAAGGCTTACATTTCTATAGGGCCTTTCGTGACCTCAGGATGTCCCAAAGCACTTCACAGCCAATGAGGTAATTGTTTGAAGTGTGGTGACTGTTCTTAGGCAGGAAAGGCAGCAGCCCACTTCTGCACAGCAATGACCAGATCACCTGTCTCAGTGGTGAGAGTGCTACCATTTCGCCATGGCTGACAACTTTAATAAATTAAGAATGTTACTGTGTCGTGTTTTGATTCACACATGGAGACAGGTAGGCCAACCAGTTCTTGGTGGCAGTGAAACCCTTTTAAGGACTGGCAAATGCGCCATTGTTCAAAAAGGCCCTTTACTGCAAGTCCAGAAGCATCTCAGCAAACTTGCTGCCAACTATTTTGCTTTGCTGGCAGTTAGTTGTTTTCAAATTGCCAGGACCAATTTATCCTAAATAAATGAGGCAATAAAGAAATGAAATTAAAACTGCTGCAGGAAGCCATTATAAAAGACACTGGAGAACAATAAATGGATATTCACCCTTTTCTTTTGCAAGTACAGTCCATCCCACATAATTCAATGTTATTTCTGGAGGGAATTTTTTGTTAATTATCCATTGATTTCAATTAAGCAACATAAATCCTGTGGCAAAATGAGAATGAGGTATACTAAGAGTTTGTGTTTCAATTGGTCTGGCCATTAATATCAGACAGCATTATATATCTAGAGAGAGAGAGACTTACATTTATAAAGTATCTTCTACAATCTCAGGACATTCAATGCCCTTTTCAGCCAATGAAGTACTTTGGACGAGTAGTTGCTGTTGCAATGTAGGAACACAGAGTATCAGCCCTCATTACAGATCCATCAGTTATCACATGTTTTGTTGGCTTTCTGCTTGTCCTATTTCTGTCATCATCCTCAGAGTAGAGCACAGAACACAATAGCAATCACTCTGTTTGTCACTGTGTCATGAATGGCCTACGATAGGTGTGGGGAAATCAAGTGGAAGGGCACACATGCAAAAATGGCAAGCAGGAGCCAATCCAACATGATTTCCTGAGAATGAGTTTATTGGTAGGTTGCCTTGTTAATACGGGCAATAATAGGTGTCAATCTTGCTCAGTGGTAGCATTCTTGCCTCTGAACGCGTAGGTTCAAATCTTGCTCTCGGAAATTTGAGCATAAAAATCAAGACAGAAACTCAGTGCTGAGGGAATGCTGCCATCTTGGCAGAAGTGCCATCTTTCAGTTGAGATGTTAAATTGAGGCCCTTGATGCAATGGCAATATTTTGAGGAGAGTTCTCCCTGACCAATATTAATCCCTCAGCCAGTATGACTAAAACAGATTATTTAGTCATTGTCACATTGCTGTTCGTGGGAGCTTACTGTGTGGAAATTGGCTGCTGCATTTCCCAAATTACAGAAGTGACTACACTTCACAAGTACTTCATCGACTGTAAAATGCTTCCAGACATCCTGAGATCTTGAAATGTGCTATATACAGAGAAGTCTCTTTTAAAAAAAGTCGACAGCAGTTAAAATACTGTATGAACAAATTAAAGAATGCAAGTTCTACCTTCTGAAAATAAAATTATTAAAACAGTTAATACAGGAAAGACACCAAACGCTCTCTGGATGAATTTTCTCTATCAGTCCCGAAGGGAGTTGTATGGAAAGTGCTGGAGTACACGGTGCGTGCTGCCGAATTGACAGACCAACAGGAAGTATTCAGTTACTGTTAAGAATGTGCCTGTGAGGAGTTGAGGACTATGATATACAAAGTGGTTGATTTATGGGTCTATGTAATGCCGGTGGAGCTGCCAGCATTCAGTGAAATTATCCAGCCATTCCATTCCAGCTAGATTTATTTCGTTGATAAGGTCGAGAGAAAAAAAATGACATGTTTGGATGTTTAACAAAACATACCTTTTTTTTAAACTGTACTGTATTTCAGAAAATTGAGACATCTCCTGCATAACCAAATATCCTTCATGAGGGTTTGGAGGAGAGAAACATTGCAACTTGCAGCATTGTCAAGTACTGATTCTCAGGTGATAATTGCAGAGCCTAGGCCATAACTAAAAGTTTGGATTTCCCCTCCACCCGCCCACCAGCTTTTTTTTTGCTCGTTCTCCTGAAACTGCTGACTTTAGCTTGGATTATAGTACTTCAGTACTCAGCAACTCAGCTAGGTGACCATTTCACATGTGTGTTCAGAGATGAGTATTGGCAAGTTCGTCTTCCGGGGGCTGCAGTGCTGTCAAGCATGATCCTGTTACCACCCAACATTGGTACTCTTGCTTTCCAGGTGGGTGCACTGAATAATGATCAGTATTGGGAACCAGGGCTCAATTCATTCCTCCATTGCTCAATAGCCTGAGCTAAAGTCAGCAGATGAGGGGTATTTGTCAGGTAAAGATTGTTAGATCTCACTGGGTACCGCACGCGTATTCAAATCTCATGGCATCCAGGTGCATTTTGATCTTGAAGTGTTAGAATATACAATTGAGAAGTACCAACTTGGAGCACGCGTCATCTCCACCCTTTGGTGCCTCTAAACATTAATAAGAAGTCCATAACTGAAGGGATGTACTTTCTTATTGACTGGTTGACATGCACGATTTGTTGTATTAATATTGCAAACCAACACAATTGGTAAAGGTACTGCCCACTATGGAACTGAACCAACCAGATCAGGACCATCTCAAGTTCAATCTACTAATTGCAGACAGTAGTAACATGCCAAATCTTGTGCCAGGGCCCTGGGCTTGGAATGAGGGAAAAAAGTACAGCTGTTTACACTTGCTATTTAATGAGCCCTGTGGGTAAGTAGGTGGGTGGACATTGGGCCAAGATGGATTTGGGCTTGGCTGTGATTTGCCCTCAGGTCGTACAGTATGCCAGAAGCTAACTGTGAAAGCTCACATGAAGAATGGCTATTAGGATGAGGTATCAGAGGGGTTCAGGCATCCATGGAACACCACCCCCACAAGGTAGTAGCTTCCAGGATTGAACAGAAAAATGAGAGGGGTGTGGGATGAGGGGGAAATTAATAATGTTGAAGGTGATGTAAGACACTTGCTGGGATGTGGTGTCATTGTTTGCTATTGTGCTATCTTTCAGATAAGTGGCAAAGCTTCTCTACTGGCTTAGAAAAGTTCACTTTTAGCCCTTAATATCAGTTGATCTGTTCCAGCGAACCCTCAGGGAAATTTTAACTTGAAGATCAAAGGGAAGGAGAGGCCAAAAGTTCATAAGTAAACTTTGAGTAATGGGTGATTAATACCTGAAGCTTTTAAAGTGTGGAGATTAAATCTGGTCTTATTGGAACAACACCTCCGACAAAGGCCACCAGTATTCACACAGTAAAAAGTCTTTCATGATACAATAGAGGGATGCTTGGCTTTGTTCAGGTTCTCCGATGCACAGCTACAAGACCTATATTCATCTGTGACCTATGGTATGTAGACTCTATTTTTGTTGCGTTCCTTAGATGAAATCTACATCTTTGGCTTTTGGTACACTGTTGCCATATTGCAACATGAATGCGTGCGATCTGATAGGAGGGGACTAGGCCTCATATTATGGGATTCCATTCATGTGTGTTCAGTGTAGGAAACCTGTGAAGACTCGTGCATTCTCGTCAGGGGTCATCACACATTTTCACACAAGTACATGGGGTACAATATCGAAGAGGCCATCCAACCTTGTGTGCTTGACAGCTGAAGTAAAATATTTTCATTTAGTGTGTGTCTGTACTCTTTTAAAAGTGTGGAGGAAGAGAGAGAGTGAGAGAGAGAGAGAGAGAGAGATTACTTTTAAGGGTGTAAATTTGGCTTCTTCCTGGTTGCCTACTAAATCCTGCATTTCATTTGAGAGAGTCGACAAAAGACTCCATCCACGACCTCAGGCCATCGCAAAGTGCCAAGGCAGTAACAACGCCTAATGGACAAAGAGACTCTCAGAATCTTTGGCTCTGTTGTATGGGATATCAGGAGGTTCATGTAAGATCGGGCCTCTGGCCAAATGTTCTTCCCACCAGTCAGGCACCTGTATCTCTCCTCCAAGCTGCACCCAAGAACCCTGTGAGAGAACTCCTCCCTGTGGAGGGAAGAAGATGGCAGGTTTGAGTTTTAACATCATGGTCTTGGGCATGCTGTCCGTAAGGAATGGTCCCAAAGGGAAAAGCAGTTAAAGCAAAGGCTCTGAATTCCCAAAGACAGAAATGGAGGGAAGAAAATGAGGTTGAATCACTCAAGAATCAATTGGTCCAATGTCCAGCAGCTGGCTCAGCAGCTATATGGGAGCAGGTTGGTGGGCGTTGGCTTTAGAAGAGTTTGAGAGGTACATATAATTACAATGGTGGAGAGGAAGGGTGGTGACAGTGACCGGGGCAGGGGGAGGGGGTTGCGCGAGGGCTTGCAGGGAGAGAAACATACAATTATATCATCGTTTTCTTGTCTAATATAAACTTCCAGATCCGATTTTTTAATAGAATTTTTGTAGGAGAAAGATGTTGTCTCAGTGCATAGCCAATTAATGTCAACCTCCTCAAAGCTGAAGAAAAAGGTCAATTCTAATATTTGCATTATGCTTGTCTTTGCCCCTATGCTCCATACATCTAAGGCCAAAATTTCAATTTTTCATTAACTAACAAAACTTCCACACATGATGCTGGGATTATGATGTTCCACAATATGACCAAAATGAGCCAATAACTATATATTGAAACTGAACTTGTTCATGGAAGGTCAACAAACCAACGTTTGCAAACTGGTATCAAACAAATTTTCATTTTCTTTTCTTTTTTCTCTTCCCCTCCCTTTCCCAACATTACTCAGACCCATGGCACAAGCTCCAGTGACATTAAAAAGACCATTTTGCTGATTCTTCCACATTCCCACCTTTCCTTGCAACATGCTGCCCTACAGTTTCCTTAAAGCACACAATCTAATTGTGGCAACTCCTGCCCACTTAAGCATGTGTTACAATGACATAGCCAAAGAGAGATTAAAAAATTGACAAGCTTACAGCCAAACGTTAACTACTCCCTTGGTCGAACCGAAAGGAAATGGCTGTTATTCAAGGATTCCTTTGGCTGTGTCAAAATGATGTTGAAAATTAACAGCCATATACCTACGTTGCAGGAATTCACAAGTCACTGTGGGCCCCACGTTTGTGGCTCCTATTAGTAAAATAATTGAAGCACTGACTTAATTCCTTAAAGGGTTTTTTACATCACTGCATTATGGAGTTTTGAGCTGAAGCGGTTTAATGTCCAATTCTGAGATGACGTTTGATGTCAGCAACAGGTTTGCACTGTGATAAAGCTGGTATCTTCTGATCACTGTCTATTAAAATAAATATAAATTAGATGGCATCATTGCCATCTATAAAACTCATTAAAATATTTTGTGAGAAGTTTGACTGGGACACCTTCCAACCTTGGCTAATATAGCCATGCTGAAGCTCCACCAATGACTCAATAGATAAGGACTTGCATTTATTTAGAGCTTTTCGCAACCTAAGGACATCCCAAAGGGCATTTCAGCAAATAAAGTATTTCTGAAGCATAGTCACTATTGTGGTGTGGGAAAGGATCTGTCCAAAGTGATACCGAATCCTACAGCATCAGAAAATCGCAGGATTGTTGGCAGGCGTGCACTATGTTGAGGTGCTGTAACTGACATTATCTCCACTCGCTAAGGGGAAAGGGGAGAAAATATCTCCTTTATGGCCTTTTAGTGATTCTACCTCGAAGTTAGTAAATGTGGGGGAACTGAGAAATTGGCCTGGTGTTGGTAAGAAACCAAACAGCTCATAGTGTAGGAGGACACTGCTGTACTCTCCCCAAGCATAGCTTGCATTTCAATTCTCAGTCTTCATGCAGCTTGCAAGTTTTAAAGAGTTCACGGAACAACCAACTAAAGTTTTTCCCACTTTGTTACTTCATGATTACAAGTGTTGTTTGAATTGATTGCCTGCAAAGTATGCTTACACGCTAACACCCAACCTTGGTTACATGTCTTCAGGGAGCAATTCACCACATCCCATTGCGTTTCCAACACAAATCCATGCTGAGTTGCAGACAAGTCTTTGCAGTGGTTGAACTTTACCTATTAATATTGACCTTTACCTGACCCTTAGCCACTTGCCCATGGAGTGTGGTTACATTTCAGGCCTTCTACCACTCAGTCTAATACCTTACGACAGAATAGAAAAAGAATATAGGGAACAACAACAGTTGAACAGCCATTATAGTTTAAGTCCATTAGAAATGGAATTTATTTGTCCACAATAAATGAAATTTAAATTGTATTTCATTAGTTCTTGACAATTGATCTTGCATCCATACAATCGATCATGCACAAACTTCATTTATTAGCTGTACCACCCTGCGATTTAAATCTCTGTGTGAGGAACACTAGTTTGTTGTTCCTCTGGGGTCACATAGGGGTTAATGGTGGGTTGTATTTAAAGGAACACTGTCTTCATGAAAGAGTGTTTTGGCAAACACTTTGTTTTGGGGGCAGGGAGAAGTGCTGTGCATTATGGTGCAACTAATATATTTTCATGACAGACAATACCCTTTTAAAAAATAAGAAAGTCACAAGCATTTGAGTTCAATGTTTGATGACCTCAAGGAAGGAGCAGTTTTTTTTAAAGCTGAATCTCTGAAAAGTTTTACCTGCCTTGGCTGTCCCTTGGTACCTCTGATCCTGCTCAAATGCTGATAGCTACATTGTAAAACTCAAGAACAATGGTGCCTTTTTAACATGTGACAACAGGTGTGTGCTGTTCCTCAGAGCTATAAATGCAAAGAAGTGTTGGAAAACAGCCTTTATCACACTGAACTCTCCAGCTGTCACCTGGGCAACTGAAATTACTTTGATCTTTTGGCTAAAACACAGCGATTCTGGAGAAGGAAGTTTGACTGTTCTGGGAGGGAGGCAGGAGGAGTGTTTTTTTTTTGCCTGGAACACCTTTCCAGCTTGCCCATGAAACACCTGCAATCAGGACCTGCCAGAAATTCCCAACCTTGAATCTTCAATAGAACATATTCTAGGTAAATAATAGCTTGGCAGACATTTAGAGGTGAACTTTAAATAAGAATGCGTGTATACATAAATTTTCATTATAAATGTTTTCAGCGTAATGACTCAAATTTATATAAACATTGAGGAGTTAAGATAAGTTCTGCATTTTAACATCTAACTCCAGGTCACACCTGTCGGCTGAAATGGATCAGAGGTTGGGGTTTACTGCAACAGGCAGTTCAGAGCTAGATTTTACTGAATAGCACAATATTGATTAAGTATCTGGCAGCATGGGCATTTTCAGTCATGAATGAACTCTTTTTTTCCTGAGAAACCCAGGTGAAGGGTGACAGCAGGCTTGGATTTTAAAGCCAGTTGATTGTAGCAGGGAGGATAAAACAATGGAGGGTTGAGGATAGAAGCAGAAAGAGGAGGTTCACAACTGAAGAAGTGGAGGCTTTGAGGCTTTGCTCTCATCCATGAGCCATTGTCCTCTGGTTGCTGTGGGTCGTGTTGACTTTCCTCTCTTTATATGACTCTGTGGCAGGTAGGAGCTGACGGTAAACTGCCAATACAAAATGTGCCCTTAGTGTGAGTCACATCAAATGGCTTTGTTCAGGTTACAGCTAATTGGCCCTGGCATTACTTACTCAGTCAGGTACAAGCCACAGAGTGATAGCAGTCTGTTTTAGCGAAGAATGCATCTCGACTGATTTGGAAATACAGCAACATCCTTTGCCTTACATTGGCAGGGACACAAGTTTTGACCCAGGGATCCAAACCCCTCCTGAAAAAGGCCCCACTCAACACAGCTGGAGAAGGAACACCATTACTAACATTATCAGGAGCCTGCTAATCATCTAACAACATCCCAGATAACATGGAATTTTTCTATAGATGCAGAACTTGGAGCCAGATTAGAAATATTCAATAATCGATCCTGCATCAAATCATAAATGAAGTAATTCATATAGTGATAAAGTTGCACAATGTTTCACCTGTTTAATAGAAGGGTGAAGGGAAGCCTCTTTGAAATGCAAATGATTTTCTTGTAAAAGGGATTTTATTTGGACTGTTCTTATAGGTGCGAAGCACTATCTATTCCTCTTAATTCAAAGTTGCTAAATTTAAATTATCCTTTAATTCAAACTTCCTTTCCCACTTTGCCCTGTTATATTGTCAAAACCATGAGCTTTTTAGAAATAGGCTAAGCAAGAGGCAGTGTGGTGAAAGTGAAGATAGTTAACACTTAAATGATAAGTCCCTTTTCCCTATCACCCCTGTGCTGGCTGACCAACACTGGCTCCCAGTCCAACATGCCTTCCTTTTAAATTCTCAACCTGGTTTCCAAATCCCTCCATGTTCTCATCTTTCCCTACCTCTATAAACTCCTCCAGCCCGACAACCCTTTGAGATCTCTTTGCACTTCCACTTCTGGTCTCTTGTGCATTACTGATTGTCATTGATCCACCATTGGTTATTGTACCTTCTGCTGTCTAGGTCCTAAGCTCTGGAATTCCCTCCCCAAACCTCTTGAACTTTCTTCTCTCTTTCCTCCTTTAAGATGTTCCTTAAAATCTACCAATTTGACCAAACTATTGGCCACCTGTCTTAATATCCCCTTATACAGCTCAGTGTCAAATTTGCCTCTGATAATGCTCCTGTGAAGCATCTTAGCATGCTTTATAGAAGGTGCTGTGTGTAAATGCAAGTTGTTGTTGATCACTTCAGCTCAATTGCCAGGCTGATTCTTGAACAGCAGTGGCAACATGTTTAAAAAGAGACACTTGCAAACATGTTGGCTTCCCCAATTATCAGTGGGCAGCCTGCACAGGTCAACTGCTGCAAACCATTTTGTTCAGCCAGCTGGGTAGACTAAATGCCCAACTTGAGCACAAGTCAAGAAAAATGGTGGCACATAGACACCGGGCACTGTCGGCGGCAGCCACTGATATATTTTGCCTTTGATCTTAACATGCCCCTGGCTCCACCGTGAGGGAAAGGGCAGGTGGGGGACACAAAAGGCAAACATTTCATTGTGGCTGTACTCCATATTGCCAAGAGCATGGGCACCACATCACTGGCATATATGTGCCAGTGAAGGTGCCTGCAGCAGAGCTGTGAAGCTGAAGAGGTGTACTGGGAATCAACACAAGACACATCCCTGAGGTTCCCTTTATTTCTGTTCAGTGACGAGTACAAACCAATCCTCCTTCTAAAACTAATTTATAATTAGGCGCATGTATGAGTTATGTAGATGGCTTTCAAAGAGATTTTTGAAGAGAAGTTCTATTCAATGCTGTACAGTAATAGAACAATAAACGCATGCACTTAAAAAAAGCTGTTAGCAGACTTCCTGGCAAACAATGATCCAATTCGAATGTCGCCCCCAAACACCTTCAGGTTTGGCACTTGGATATTGCAGAAGAGCGACACACCCAGGATTACTCCTTTGTGACTAAACTGAAGCAGTAAAGTGAGATTACACTGGAGTTAGTGTATAGGAAAAAATCTCCTGTCACAATGAAGAGTTCTAGCTTAAGGGGCATATTTTAGATGAAATAACATCTTGTGCACGGAACAGACATGGTGCTGTCTCGCCATTCTCCCGTCAGGGGTAAAAAAGACAATAGAGCAATAACCTGTTACACCAGACAGTGCAGCCACTGATTAAGTATGCCATTTTCATGCACAAGCACTGGGAATCATATAGAAGCTGTGGCTCATCTCTTGTCTTGGAGTCAGAATGTTGCGAGCTCAAGCCCCACACCAAGGATTTATCCTAGTACAGTACCGAGGGAGTACGGCAATGGCAGAAATACCATCTTTCAAGTGAGCTGTTGAAGCAATGCCCCTTCTACTCATTTGTGTAGAGGTAAAAGATCTCTTGCCACTATTTCAAACAGCAGGGTAGTTTTCTCTAGTACCCTGGTCAATATTTATCCCTCAACTGACATCACTAAAAGACATTGACTGGCCACTGCTGTTTATGGGTGTTTGCTCTATGCAAACTGGCTGCCTTCAATAGTGACTATACTTCAGTAGTACATTAGCTGTAAAGCACTGTCCTGAGGCTGTGAACGGTGCTATGGAAATGCAACCTTTCTTTGGTTAATCCTAGGATTTCAGTAAGGTGCCACAGGAGAGGAAGTTAAATTTTGTATTACACCTGTTGTGACTGCATAGTAGCAGTATAGTTAAGTTCCTAAATTTTATCTGGTATGGCATCTGGAGAGTTTTTTTTTTACTGCTTGTTCCAAGATCCTATTTTGGGAGAGGATATTCTATGACTAATTTCTCATATTTAGATACTTTACACAGAGACCAGTGTGGTGCAGTTGAAGCGAATAGCACCGCCATGTTTGAGGGGAGGATAGTGGCAAGGTGGGAAAGAGTAGAAGGATGCTGGAGTTTATGTAAACACTGGTGAAGACCAGTGGGCTTGAATGGCCTGTTTTGTGCTATTGACTCCATGATATGGCTCAGGAATCGGACTCTTTCCCACTAGTTGGCATTTACCTCCTAGAAATTCCATTAACCCAATGTGATTTTAATGGACATACATTTTTCCTGGGGTCTACGATCGTCTTGGCATCCAGAAACTTATTTCCTTTATATCATGAAGTGCAGATGATGGGGGTAGAGAAGTAGATGCTCTCCTCTGCCTACATTCTTCATAGTATAAAAACATCTTACTGTGAGTATGAATTACCAGTGGTTGCATGTCTGTCTCTGGTACTGGAAACAATTTGATGTGAATTATGCAAGCCTATTGGTTAAATAATTTTAAGTGAGATCACTGCGATACTATATTTGTCACAATTCACTAAAACTAAAGACTAGTGACTACACTGTTAAAGAGTTTTAAATTAATTAGACGCTAGTTTTGCTGGAGCGCAAGAGAGTGGAGTGTGAATAGGGTTGCCAACCCTCCAGGATTGGCCTGGAGTCTCCTGGAATTTCCAGGACATTGCTGTGCATAGCCTTGGAGAAAAATCATAGGGCCCTTAAAAAAGATAGTTTTTTAAAAAATTATGTTCTCTGAAATCTCTCATTTACCAGATATAAAAATATTGAAAATGGGGAAGGAAAAGGCTGTATGGCTGACAGTCAAGCATCACCCAGTTGGGTAGTCTTTTTCGGTTTCCAATAGTCTTAGGAAAGCAGTGCGTCACAAGGGTGGATTTATTGGCTGACGAGTGGCTGTAGGGTGGGGCAAAGTCATGTGCTAAAATCTCCAGGAATACATTTAATTATGAGTTGGCAACCTTAAGTGTGAACCAGCTTACCCTAGTGATGCAATTGGTTTATGATTCTACCCCTGGGTAAGAGCATTGCGTGAAGCTGTGGAAACATGAGGTGGTGGCTCACAGTCTCTCAGGATCTGAACATGAAGAAATGCTGGTGTAAAAGCAGCTTTCATGCAGCTCTCACGCTACCAGCTAACACAGTGACCAAATCCAAGTATACTTAATAAAGCTCTACTCCTAACTGTGTAACAACAAGTTCATTTCGCAGTTCCGATCTAGTACACAGAATCAACACAGACCTGCCAAGTTCTGGTTTAGTGTGCAGTAGTGTTTTTGTGGGACTGCAGCGCAAGGAACTGGTCTGTGAATTCCAAACTCATTTCTCTTTGGAACCTCACAGCCAAGAGATGGTAGAGGCTTTTGTTCTGCCACTTGGATTTGGATTTGAGCTGAGTGTCTCATGGTTTAACCTATTGCATCCATTTCCTAGAACAGTGATTACACTCAAAAAGTTCCTCAGTAGCTTTAAAACACTTTGAGCTATCCTGGGGTTGTAAATGGTGCTGTATAAATGGAACTCTTTATTTAAATGGTGGGATTTTATATATTTGACCTATAAAACTGTAGTGTAAATGATGTGCTCGCAATAGACACTTCCTAAAAAACCAAGCCCGTGAAATACTTGTTCTGGATCTTTGTTTCAGCTCATCAAAACCAGACCATTCCAAAAAGCCAAATGTTCAAAAGCAATGAAATGACACAGCAGTGTGGTGAACATGGTATTTTTTTATGCAAATGAGTTTGGAGAGTCCGTAGGAATTTAAAAAATAAATGTACAGTCTTGTGCAAGACTAGTTACGTTCCACAGGCCATCTGTGACTAACTGGCTAATTCCAGACTTCTGCAATCACTGCACTGAGCAAGAACTTTGTTTGAAGTACTTTCAAAGAAAACGTTTCTGCAAAGCCCTGCCCAAAGCCAAATGCAAAAGATTTCCAATTTGAGATTAGTGCAGCACTGGCAAAGGGTCAGCTTTCCCGCCAGCATAGATTGCAGATCATTTCTCTGTTTGACATCATTACAACTTGCATTTCAAGGAGGGAGGGTGAAAAATCTATAAATATCTTTGATATGTCTCTGTAAAAGAAAGTTTGGGGCGGCCTTACTATTCATTTTACTACAACCCAGTAGTATTCTGCACACCTGAAGAAGCACTGCACCTCCTCTAAATCCCAAATGAGCACCTTACCTCACTTGAGATCGCCTTCTAAGCTCTGCATCCACTTAGAAGCTTTGGACTCCCCTCCTTATCCCCTCAGAAAGAACTGTGCCCTTCTTTATTTACAGCAAAGTACTACACTCTAAGAAATACTGTTTGCAATTCTCCACATAGGTTTGGGGTGTGGAGGTGAACAGTTTGAAAGTGATGATGTAAAATATCAATCCTATTTAGATAGGGTTGAAATGCTTCAGTGTTAGATCAGCACAATCAATGCATCTTCCCTTCTCTCAAGTTCTCTTTTTATGATAAATTTCCAATTCTTGAAGATAACTTGTAACGTTAAAGCACCTAATGATAGCTTGAGTAGCAACAAGTCTGTCCTGACCTGCCCTCTCTGTTTAGACCAACCCTTGTTCTATTGCTGATGAGCTTCAAAATATTTAACTCTGATCACAGTTGAATGCAAGTTTGTGCACAAGACAAGGCTATGCAAAGCACAAATTGTGGGCTCCACCAGTGGAAGCACTGGAAACCAGATGATGTTACATCTGTGTAACTCAGGGTGGGCCACAGGGATGCCCAGTTTTCTTTTGCCTCAGAGTCAAGCTGTCTCAATAGATGTACACTACAACAAAAGCAGTCCTGCCTGTGGTTAAGTCTCTGCCCTTTTTCTGAAAACAGGGCGCATACTCAAGATGATTTCATTTAAAACAGAATTTGTGAAAGCAGCTTGCACACGCTGATTCAACAACAACTCCTCTCATCTGTAGAGCACCTTTGATGTAGAAAATAGATGCCAAGCCAAAGGATGAAATATTACGAGAGGTGTCAAAGTCGATTTTCGGGAGGACATTAAAGTAGGAAAGGAAGGCAGAGGGATTTTGGGAGGTAATTCCAGAGAGTGGGACCAGAGTGGCTGATGGCATGGCCACCAATAGTGGAGTGAAGGTTGGGGGGCGGAGAGGGGGTATTTTCAGTGCCATTCTTGTAGTCAGTACAATTCATCTAAAATAGAAGTTGTTTCTCAGCAGCCGGTCCACACTGATTCAATGCCCTTCTTTCCAAGGTTGAAAGGAGCTCAGTATTCAGAACTCCAACCATATCCTCCCCAAGGGCTTCTGCAGTAGGCAAATGGTTTGCATAAGCCATCTGAAAAGGTCAAGCGAGGTTAGGGAATTGTTCAGCGAAGTTATTGTGATGTTAACGGCATGTGCTTTCTAAATGGAGAATAACAGATTACAAGGCAGTAATCTAATCAAGGGGTTCTGATGATGTCATAGACCAAGAGTAAAACTCAGGGTGCTTAAGATGTAATCTGAACTCGGAGATTAGATTATAAACAATATACAATATGTGAACAGATATATTTATATAAACAAATTTAATACATACATTCAAATTCAAAATTTTTAGAAGAGGTGCTATTTCCTCTCAAAATCTTTCTTGGGCCTCATGCACCTTATATAGGGAACCTGATATTCCGTCCCCAAACTGTCTTTATTGTCAGGACTGGTTAGAGATTGTACTAACTTTCTGAGGCACCCTTCAACATCCAACTATGAATGGTGCATCAAGGACATAAAAAAAACGTGCATTTATATTGCATTTTATCACATCTCTAAGCATGTCACACTCACTGAATGAATTGTTTTCCACGCACACATTGCAGCCATTTGTGCAAAGCAAGATCCACAGGTATCAATTGAGATGAATATGTTTTTGGTGGCTTTGACTGTTGGCTAGAATAGAAGAACTCTCTGCTCCTCTTTGATGACTGCTACAGGATCCTAGACATCCACCCGAACCAGCCAAACCCTCAGATGTGCCTTCTGATGGTATATCCCTGAAAATGCAGCATTCTGCTCAGTGCCAAGGCATTGCTGGACTGGGAGGCAATGTAAGCCAGCGAACGGGAAGGTGAAGAGTGAAAAGACTGGGTGTGCATTTTAAATGACCCTGGTCAGTGCTAGATTCCTCCCACCCCCCTCCCAAGTGAGATGGTGACCCAAATGCACCGGCCCTCCACATTTACCTGCATGAAATGGGTCTCAGCATGGGTTGGCACCAAATACAATCCCATCATTTGTGTCCACATGTGGCTGCTGGTGATGGTTTGGTTAGTACTGATGGACAAAGTTGTATTGGGAGACACTGACCTTCAGCAGCCCACAAATATCAAAGCAAGGGGCGAGAGTAGGGGCCTTGTCACCACAGGGTTGGCAATCACAGAAATCTACACATTTACAGACTGGGCGGAATTTTACGGGCCTGTCATGGTGGGGGTGGGGGTTGCAAAATGTGTCGAGTCATTCAAAAGACCATTGACAATGGCAGGACCGTAAAACCCCCACCGAGGTAAAATTCCGCCCATTAATTTAACACGAAGACAAACATATGACAATGCATTAGCCTTCTGTGTTTTGTGTTACAGTCTTTGCTGGATATGCTATCTAGTTCAGTGACAAGACAGCCCTTTGAAGGGTTAAAACTAATAGAGAAAAAAGGTCACTTCAGCATTTATGATTAATCACAATGATTAGTGTCACTTTAAGCACGGTTCAGCCTTTGTGTACATATGCATTTTTAATAAGCCCCATCAGGGCAGGAACCTATCATAAACAAGCTTTTGAGCTTAATAGGCTGTCCTGTGAAAATAGCTTTTAATAAATAAACTGCTTAATGGGCTCTGAAATGACTGCATTTATCATTACTAAGGAGGTGGTGATGTATCCGTACTGTGTGTGTGATAATACAGGCACATTAG
Source organism: Carcharodon carcharias (assembly GCF_017639515.1). Lineage (NCBI taxonomy): Eukaryota > Metazoa > Chordata > Chondrichthyes > Lamniformes > Lamnidae > Carcharodon > Carcharodon carcharias. Next base: position 48,525,800 of record NC_054479.1, on the reverse strand, counting down.
TAGCTATTATGTTGCGTTTGGTTCAGGGCCACTGGCTTATAATGCGCTGGTATTGGGATACCGCAGGAAGGAAACATGCTTTTTTTTTTATTACTTGGATCATGTTGGAAATTGAAACTGGCCAAGTTAACTGCAGGGTTGCCAATGGATGTGCAAGGCCCACGTGTCAGAAACTGGCAATCCCACCACCTGAAATTTTATTTAAATTCATTTTGGGATGTGGGCATTGCTGGCAAGGTTGGCATTTGTTGCTGAGGTCTAGCTGCCTTTGAGAAGGGGTTGGCGGTCTTTCTTCTTGAACCACTGCAATCCATGTGGTAGGTGCTCACACAGCACCGTTAGCTAGGGAATTCCAGGATTTTGACTCCAACAGCAATGAAGGAACAGCAATACGTGCCCAAGTCAGGATGGTGTGAGGCTTGGAGGTGAAGTTGGGAGCTGATGGCGTTCCCCTGTACCTGCTGCCCTTCGCAGGTTTGCGATGAAATGAGTCCAACATGAGAACAGTAATTCTTGGCAGCTTAAAGCAGTGGGGTTTGGGCACCCTAAGCACTGGACTCAAAGGGCAGGATAAGCTTCCTTGGGCTGCAAGGATTTTAAAGCAATTGCCAGTGATGCCCCTCTTAAGAAGAATCAGGAGACAGCTCTTCTTTCTGTGTGATTAGCAGCTAGCCAAAGAAACAGAGTTCTTGGAAAAGGAGTCCATTCAAAGTTACACATTCCCATAATTTGATTGGTGAGGGGAAGAATGAGGAGCTTTTTGTGCTAAAAGAGGAATTTCAGCCCCTCAAAGGGCACCAGTTTAAGTCACATAAATCTCTTCTACTATACCACAACTTGCATTTGACTAGCACCTTTAGCCTAGAACATGTTCCATACTGACCAGGAAATCTCCTGGGGTGTCATTGCGTGAGTTGCAAGATATGATATTTTATAATACAGTGCGGTCAATTATAGGCCACAGGGGAAGTGTTATAGAACATATGCATGACACTTAGTGGATATGCGTGCCATAGGCAAAACTTTGAATCCATCAGTAATCTGAACTCTTTTTATATGGCTAAAAAATGCACAGAAGCTTTCTTGCCAAATAGAACAATATTGAACCACACTGCTGTTATTGATAACTTCAGATCTGCAAGCCAAAAATGAGAGGGTGTTGCATAATATGTTGTTCTGGTACTTTCCAACATATTTGGATTCTGCAGCTTTTCAAGAAACTTTTCCTTCTCACTCTTAAGGAGTTCAAACAATGCCATTGGCCCTTCTAAGTTTCCAAGTCAGCCTGTTACCATCCAAACAGCCAATAATCCACTTGATTGTCATCTCAGGCTAAGATCAGAGGTTCAGAGTCCTAGTCCATAGTTAAAAGTACAGCTCAGTTTTCCCTCACCACCTTCCCCCTATCCCCACCCCCATCCCCACTCAAATTCTCATCGGTTACCAAGACTCTGTGTTTTCACCTCTGGAGCATCCATCTCTGCCTGCCAAATTTTTTGCTGAAACCCATTTCACCAACATGTTCATTGCCAACCTGCCCTCCTTGAGAATCTCATCCAGGATGCTTTATCTCACTTCCTTGCCTGCAGCCAAGTTCACATCCAATTACTGATATCCTCCCATGGCTCCCCATGCCTGATCACTTCCTCTCTCTCTCAATGTTCAAGAGCCTCTGGAAGATCCTGTCCTGAATAATGCTTTCTCCCCTCCCAATTCTCTTTATTCTTATCGCTTCTTGCTTGGTGACCTCCACTTCCCTGTGAAACATTCAAGAAATGTTTCTCCACACATGCAGAGTGCTACAGTAAAGCAAAATGCAATCACTGCTGTAAGCATTCATCACTGTAAGAAGATAACAGGCACTCCTCCAAAAAACGTGGATATTTGAGGCAGCTATTGGTTACTCGCTGGAAACCAACTGCACATAACAAGCACATTAAAATAATTACAAGTAACTTTGAGACCTTTCAACAGGGGGCGGTGCTATCTAAATGCACGAGAGTGAGCAGGCACACATTAAATACACACAGACCGTAGAGGCGATGTATAAGTTGACCTTTGAAGCCTCAAAAAAATCCTTCCAAAAACAGAGCTCGACTTATATGCCAGTATAAAACGTGAATTGCCAGTGTTGTCATCAGTGGTCACCATTTTGAAATGTGAAATAAATAAATCATCTTCCTCTCCATACATTGAATTGGATATTCTGCATTTTTTTTGAATGATCTGATACATTAATGGCATCCCACGATTTGATGACAAAACCCACAAAACATCAAGCAGGGCAGCACACTTATTTGCACACTTTGCGAAGATTTTTTCTCAGTCAACCACCCACCTATTCCATTTGGCGTGAGCATGATGGTTGAATGGCTTGTTGAGGCCTACATCCAGAGGTTGAACTACAGACGTTAGATCCCCTGGTGTAACTGAAATTTGGCTGTTATTTCTTGACAGGCACCTCCTGATCTCAATGTATCCCACACTAATAAGGTGCGTTCTTCACACAGACCACCAGGATGCCTATTCCATGCATTAATCGATCCACAACTTTACTCTATCCTCATCTATCCCACCATTGTCATGGACATGTATAAGATCTCCTGCAGGGAACTTGATTTTTGGCATGGTTTTTTTAAGTTTGAAAATTACCATAGGCTTTACTTTCATTCTGTCAGCCATGCAGGCTGGTACCACCTTGAATCTTGTCTTCTCGTGTCCTGTGGTCTTCACTCAAACTGTTTTCGAACCATTCCACAGTTTGGTTCCTGAGCATTTTGAAATTCATGGATTTTTCATCCATGTTGCCGATGTGACTTGATGGGTGCTTGTGATTTTGTCACCATCTGATGATGAATGACTGGAAACTGGTCATTTTAGCATCGAGGTCTTTTGATCATCTCTGAAAGGCCTTGGTCTTCTGCCACAATACTAGACATTTTTTCCATAAAAGCTGCTACATAAACCAGCTGTTGCTCTGAAATCTTTGCTGGACTATGGCTTTGGTTTAGATTTACATGCATATATACACACTACATTTCAGGTGACAATGTAACCATTGATGCTTTTCGAGAACTCATTCCAACACATTCTTCTCAAGATCAGGCCAGTGGCTGGCCCCTGTTCTCATGGCACATTTGGTCTTGGGCATCTTCTTCAGGGCAAATTCCCCCTTCTTCTATTCTTGCACCAGTTTTTCACTAACACCAGATTCCCTCCCTGTAGCAATTATTTGATGAGTTGTCAAATGTTATAACTTCTAGCTTGAAATCAGATCTTGCTTCATCTCTTTTTGCTGGAGAACCCATTTCTGTTCATCGGTCTGCTCTGTGTGTCTTAAATTCCCGTGCATCTTCTTGGCAACACAGCCTGAATCGCTTGCTTGATCCCATGTGCCAACTTATAAGAAGAGTAAAACATGCATTGCTGAGGTGAAAATTTGAGGCAAAGTCCTCTTGCATGTATTGCATTTCTTAGTGGAAAAGTATAGGCCTGAACATGATTTTTGGTACCAAAAAAAAATGGAGTCATCTCATAAACCAGGGCAACTTTTATGCTGCAAACTATGATTTTTTTTTTTTTTTTTTTTTTACACACACGCACACGCACGCACACCTCTGCAGTCCTCCAACGCCTGATCCCTAAAACTTTCTGCCCCTTTAAGTCACTGCTGAAAAACTTTCTTCTTTAACCAAACATTCAGTCGTCACCTGCTGGAATATCTCATTTGGTTACTCAAATGTGTCAAATTTTGTGAAGCGCCTTGGGTCCAAACGCACTTTAAAATCGCTGTATAAATGCATGCTGTATATATAAGAAAAAACACCACGCTGAGTGTAATACAAGACTAGCTGCATGACTAATTACTGCCAACTTAAATGTCTACTCTGGTATGTTTTCAAATCTGCTTGAAATCATTTCTGAAACATATTTTCCATTAGATTATAGATTTGAAAACATAAACATGCTACATTTTTGCATTGGAGCCAAGGTACTGTGCAAATAAGGATTGTCTCTGTATGATAATTATTACTGTTTTGCATCAAGTACATTTTTATGAACAATACTTTATGACAATACATTAGGTGGGTCTGTTGCACTGCAATAACTCAACCTTCATGCAGTATTTATCAGTTGAAAGCTCATTTAATATATAGCAATGTGATTATTTTGTATGGCATATCACTGATGGCTCAGTGAGTAAATACACCAGTTGGTATGTAGACCAGTGAACCAGGATTTCTCCTCCTCATTGTTTCACAGTGATCCCTGTTGAATTGTGAATCTGCCTATTTTGTTAAGCGCCTTACTTTAAAGGCATGATATAAAAACAAGTAGTTGACTGTATGCACTGACATTTTATGAAGAATGGATTGGACTCGGGCATGTTGGTTACTTCCCTAGAATCAAACAGCCTGGCTGTTATAATCTGGGAAAGTCCACACATAGCAAATGAGTGCCAAAGGCATGGAGCTGTGTCCTGTGATGAGTCAATGCCTCCAGGAGTGCAGGGGAGAAACTGAAAGGGAAAAGAAACCAAAAGCTACACATTGACATCCAGAATGGACCCAGCCAACAACATGTGAATGATGTAGTCGTTCATTCACTTTTTGGATAAATACCGTATCCAGACGATTCCTCCACAACTGTTTACACAATGTCACATATTGCCCTGAATGCACTGCATCTGATTTAAAGTATGCCCAAGTTGTATTTGTGTTGCTGGAATAAAATACAGCAAAGGGAGTAGGAGAACCTCTGCAGCGTCCTGATTTGGCATGACTAGCTCACTCGCCGTATTGTTGTTGTCATGGTAGCATGGAGAGGAAGTAGAACACAACTGACATAATCCACAGAGGACTATCGGTACATTTATAAATTAATCTTGTGATCCATGTCTGTGCACGGGATTAAAAAGCCTGTAAATGGCTTACTAAATGGATATTAGGCAGCAGGACCCAGACCAAGACGTTAAGTGAAATTGTCAACAATATGCCACATGGTTCTGGGAAACTAAGCTTCTAAAATAGCCATCATTCAAAACCAACTTGCAACATTGAAAGGTGAGTCAAGCAAAGCCATTATGGGGAGCCAGTTTGAAAAGATTCACACTCCTGGGCCTCCAGCCTTTTGTCCCAATTATTTTAATTATGATCTCACTCATGTAGCCAACGGAAAGATTAAATGATTAATCAGGTTAATCACACAGATGCTGCTGATTTTATGTCCAGGCTGTTTCCCTTTTCATTTCCTTCAAGTACATTTTTTCATTTTATTAGAAATCTTGGTTGTCTTTGCTGAATGAACCATAACTCCAATCATTTAAACTCTTTGGGTACTAAAGGACTTGTGTCAAGCTTTCAAAAAAACATCCTGAAAAACATAACAGCATTGATCAACAGAGAGGAGTTCTGTTTGTTTCCAACGATGTTATACAAAGTGGAACATGGGGAATAGAAAGAAGAAACGTTGCCTGATACCATAAATAGGACGCCAGCAATTAAAGAAACGATTTTCATTTTATAGCACCTTATCACACCCTCAGAATGTCTCAAAGTGTTTTACAACCTATATAATATTTATGAATGCAGTCACTCTGCGCACAGCAAAGATGCACAAAGACCTGATAAATTCATGATTACTTAATATTTTCTTACATAAAATTACATTTTGGAAAACAGTAGATGAACAATATAAGACATGACATGTGCTTTTTGTAGCATGCTTGGGAGAATAAAGGGAATTTTGGACCTATGGTTCCCAAAGTTCTCCACTATTGGGGTTTTCTTCGTGTCATGTTCTGGATCTGTTGTGGACTAATTGATAGAGATTAGATTAGTCTGTCAACAATTCCATCATTGTATCTTGTCAACAGCTCCATCATTGGATCTTCTGACTACCGGGATAGTAAAAGGCAAACTAGATGAACTGTGGTAAAAGCAAAATACTGTGGATTCTGGAAATCTGAAATACAAACAGAAAATGCTGGAAAACCTCAGCGGGTCTGGCAGCATCTATGGAGAGAGAAACAGAGTTAACGTTGCGAGTCCATATGACTCTTCTTCAGAGCTGAACTGATGAACTGTGGTCTTTTTTACATCTAGAAATTCCTATAGTCTTTTGGACGGTGTTGCTGAGGGAGGAATGTTAGCTAGAACAGCAGGAAGCTGCCCTGTTCTTCTTCCAATAGTGTCATAAGATGCCTCAAAAACAAGACAGCAACCCCTACGTGCAGCATTCCCTCGGCACTCCACTGGAAAGTCAGCCTAGATTTTGTGCTCAATTTTCTGGAGCAGGGCTTGAACCCAGAGCCTTCTGACTCAAGAGGTGAGAATGCAACCACTGAGGGACTTACAAAATAACAGAAATAAAAACCAGGAATCCTGGAACTATGTAACAGGGTCAGCCAGCATCAGAAAGAGAAAAATGGTACTTTATAAATGCTCGTTGTTGCTAATGGGTCAATGTTTTGGACATTATCTTCCCTCACGCCTGAAATTTTACTCATCCTTCTTCAGCTGGTCCTAGGTCTAGTGTGCTTTGTTGTCATGTCCTATTTCTACTCCAAAATTAGCAGAATCTGATTTTAGTGGGTTTGATTTTTTTTGGCACACCAACAAATAAAAGACTTCAGGCTAACTCTGCAATCGCATCATTCACTTAAGTTTATGGTTTCAAGATATTATGAAACGGCTGAACTAATTGCACCATAATGTGGGGCAGGTAACATTTCTATGGGCATGGAATAAAGTGAGCGACTGCCCCCTTTCATGGAAGATGCAAGTACTTACTTATGTGCACAGCACTTTTTGAATGTCCTGAGGTTATGAAAGGTGCTGTATAAATGTGAACCCTTTTTTTCCCTTTTCATTAATTCATAAGCCTAATAAACTAGAATGTTGGAAAGTTCAGGAACTTCAACTGCTTAACGCAATATTATGCAACATGTAAACTGTAACATGCTGTCATTGCCTCTAGCAGTCAGATAGTTAGCAAAAATTTTTTTTAAAGAAAGGTTCTGTAAACAGGTGATGTACATTATTCCCACTGAAACATGCAACATTAGGGCCTCATAACGTAGTCAGCATCCAGTCCATCACAGCTCTTACTATCTGGAAAATAGCGAGCATTAGCCTTTAAAATTCAAATGTAACATAAGACACGGACGTTGTAGACACCTCGTGTCCATTATAGAAAGGGGGGTGCAGGGTGGTATAAAATGTCAGTGAGTACAGTACTGCATTTGAATTAAGTTATGAACTGCCCTGGTTACACACACAGATTGTACACATAGATGTCATTATTTGCACTGGGTTCTGGCAGGGTCAGGTTGATCCAGGGTCCAGGCTACAGCCCAAACAGGCACTCCGTCTTTTCCAGGCTGCCACTCAGAACACTTCAAAGGCAGAATATATTTTTGTAAAAGCACAGCTATAACTAAAGAATGCAAAATAAGCTGGACAGCTGTGTTTAAAGTGAGACCCCCTTCCAACACACACACATACACACACTTTCCTTGACTATTGCGTGGCTGATATTTCAGATTTGTGAAATATGTGCACAAACTACGCCACAGACATCACTGGAAACTCTGTCTTCACAAAGTATTCCCTGTACTTCCTCGAAGAGTAAAAGGATCAGATTAAACTGGCCATACTCTTTTTTTCATGGGTTGTTTGAAAGACTTTTATTGAGCCGCACACAAAAAAAGGTGCACTGTCCCATTTGAAACTCCACGGCTGTTTCACGATCCCGTTAATAAAATAAAGTTGCTGTTAGTCGCCTTGAGTCTATTGTCGTTTCAGAGCTCATCGTTTGACTTTCCACACGCAGAGCATTAAGCTTTCATTTCCCTGGCTCTGTTTATCTTCAACACCTGCCAGTTCTGATGAGGGGTTAGCAATCTGAAGCATTAACTCTGTTCTCTCTCCACAGCCACTGCCTGACCTGCTGAGTAGCTTCAACATTTTCTGCTTTGATTTTATTTATCTTCCTCCTGGCTTTATTGCCATTGAGTTTAAAAATGAATCCCCGACTCCCAAAATGCACCGCAGCCGGAAACCATCTCAACTTGACAAACCCCAAGGAGGAAGCATTTTAAAGTTTTATAAATATCCAGGACTTAACCTGTGAGGTGCATGGTAATCCCCTCAAAATGAAAATACACTTTGCAAGGTGTGTGGGAAGCAGGGATCTACAATCAGAGGACAGTAAGGTACAGGCGTTGTCACTAAAAAAAAAATCCATCGAAAAAGAATTGGAACATGTAAAAGTCCGGGCTGATAGTGAAGAGTTACAGGGCAAGTAAAAATGGTTAGGTTTCTGACCACATCTGAGAGACAGCGGTCTTCCCCAACACAAGGTCACACGTTGGCCATGGATTTCCAAAGCAGGGTGTATCAGACCCTCAGCCTACCCAAATTTAATACCCCAGATTCAGCCCCTGTTCTCGTCCAAAAAAACCAGTTGAAGAACTAAAGCCAAACTTTGACACACTCGTACTTATTTGCAAAGTTAACCGTATACCCCTCCTAACCCCAATAACCACAGTTTCCATCTGTGTCTATTTATAGGGATTTGAGTGAATCCCCAGTTAATGCCCACCACCTGCACACAATTAAACACAATGAATATACAATTAACACCATGTAATGGAGCCCCTATGGTGTCTGACATTCACAAAGCTGCTCAACGTCGATCATTCAATGGATGCGGAACGGATGGGTGGAATTTTATGGTCTCATCGTGGCGGGAGTGGGGCTGTAAAATGTAGCGAGCCATTCAAAAGTCCATTGACTTTGGCGGGACCGGAAAATCCCGCCAGAGGGAGGGGCTGTAAAATTCCACCCGATGTTGCCCCTTGTGGGAGAATCTAGAACCAGACGTCACTGTTTAAAAATAAAGGGTCGCCGATTTAGGACAGAGACAAGGAGAAATTTTTTCTCTCAGAGGGTGGCAAGTCTTTGGAACTCTCTTCTTCAAAAGGCGGTGGAAGCAGAACTGTTGAATATTTTTAAGGCAGAACTGGATAAATTCTTGATAAGCAAGGGGGTGAAAGGTTATCGGGGTAGGAGGGAATCAGATCAGACATGACCTTATTGAATTGGCAGAGCACGCTCGAAGGGCCGAATGGCCTAATGCTCCTAATGTGTATGTGCACAAGTTCACCGAAACGTCCCGTGTGTAATCCTGAGCAGCTCCAGTGGTAGGCCTCCAATCACAGCTGCAGGAGGAGCTGACTCATTCCCCTCTGATCAAGTGTAAAGAAAGTTCTGTCCAGAAACATCCACTGGAAAGCCCACAGATGGGACTTTCCTCAGAGCTGCAGCCTCCCACTGTAACTACTCTGAAAGTGCAATGGAAACCCTATGGTTTGCACATAAACCTGGTTCCACGACAAGTTGTGGTAAAGTTATGGTGACGCAGCAGCTCCTAGACCAATCCCATCCTGTAAGTGTGGACATCTGGTGAGAACCGGATGGGGCTTGGCTCTCATGCAGCTCCACGATGACACTCGTCAGGGATTGAGGAGGTACATGGTTACCAATGGAGTATGAGTTGGCGCCTTTGGAGGGGGGTGGAATAAATTGGAGCATAAGAAACAGGAATAAACCATTCAGCCCCTCGGGCCTTCTCCACCATTCAATTAGATCATGTCTGGAAGAAGGAAAGAGAAACTTGATCAAAGAATTCCTCATGATTAGGGGACAGGGCAGCTCCATTCAATCTGGCAGTGCACAGCAAGGGAGTCTGGACATAGTGTAAACAGGGAGCAACACAGCACGAGATACAAACTTCCTTTCCTTCCCCTCCCTCAAAAAAAAAATATTTTAGTTCTGCAGAAGAGACAATGACTCTCTAATCTCTCCCTCTCGCTGGAGACTTCCTACCAAAAACACTATTCACTTCAAAAGGAAACTCCCCGCTTCTCTCAGCTCCCACTGCCAACCCTAGCCCAGTAAAAGGACAGGTCTACTTTACTAACCTAAACAGAAATTGAATTCAGTTAAGACCTTTTCAATAAAAAGAAACTGCCTACAGAACTGGATCCACCTATATTTCTCCGATGTGATCACCTTACAGTCCTACCTCCATTCCCTTCGACAGGGCATGTAGCATTCCAAAACCCTGTATGCAGTGAAGACTTTGTGCCAAGGTAAATCTGGTATCGTTTACTCCAGGTACCGCCAAGATAAGGATCAAAGCAGCTCCATTTACACTACAAACACAGTGCAGCAGCGGGAGATAAAGAAAACTGCTGAACAGGCTGCTTGCAAGCATGGTAGACCCAAGCAACAAGACGACCAGAACGACTTGCATTTATCTCGTACATTTAATGTCGGAAACTGGCCCAAGGTAGCTGGCACGAGCATTGTCAAACAAAATTTGACACTGAGCCACATGAGGAGATATTAGGTTAGATGACCAAAAGCTTGGTGAAAGAGAAAAGTTTTAAGGAGCTTCTTGAAGGAGGTTAGAGAAGTTTTGAGGGGCAGTTCCAGAGCTTAAGGCATGGGCAGCGGAACTGCATAGTGAGAGATTCTGGACAGCAATGGATCTCAGTAATAAACAAGGGAACAACACTGCATGGGGTACACACTCCCTCCCCTTCTGCTGCCCCTCCCCCGCCCTAGAAAGACATGTATTGTGTGATCACTGTGGTTAGACTGCCCCTGCTTTCTCTTGGAAGGTGTGCCAAGTTCTGTCGAAGGGTCATGAGGACGCGAAACGTCAACTCTTTTCTTCTCCGCCGATGCTGCCAGACCTGCTGAGTTTTTCCAGGTAATTCTGTTTTTGTGCCAAGACTTCGTTTATTGGCAACTGACAGGTCGCCTGTAAACCTGGTGCCATGTTTGTGGCAGGTGAAAAGAGAGAGTTCTTTGCCAACATTGAGCCAGAGAACATTATTTGGCAGTGTTCCTGTGGGAAATTTGGTTTCCTATAGTTATTACTCTGGGAAGCGGTGTGTAAGAGGATAATGTCAAATGCACCTGCAGTAAAGAAACATAATCCAAGATACACTCCCTCTGGATTTCATTAAACAAGACAGCATTTAGCAAATGGAAGAAAAGACAGGCATGCAGCAGAGAAAAAGAAACATAGTGTGAACACAGGTTAGTGAATCATTTGATGTGTGTGGGAATTTTTTTTTCTCCTCACATAAAGTCATGTTCAACATAAATGTGGTCAGTGAGATCAGTGACTGGACAGGTTACAGCAAACCCACATACCTTCTGTACACAAGTTAGTTTAATTGGGACCTGCGCCCAATTTTCCACAGTGAAGTGTTGCTCTTACTTAACAAGTACTTAAAGCTATGTTCAGTGCCTGTAACTTTCCATTTGTAATCAACTACTCAAACTTGTTTTATGGGTAGCGTTCTTCCTTCCCGAGTCGGAAAGTTGAGTGCAAGTTTGTGGAACTGAACGACTAATCTTAGTTGCCACTACAGCTTAACACTGAAGGAGTTCCTCACTGTCAGAGGTGCTTTCCTGCAGATGTTAAACCTACAGTCCTGCCTGCCTGTTCGGATATAAATGATCCCACAGCACTTTCCAAAGGTGAGCTTGGCAGCGGGGCACGGGAGGGGGTGCTCTCTCCAGTGTCCTCAGCAATATTTACCCCTCAACCTGCATTGCCAAAAACAGAGTAACTGGTCATTTATCTCATGCCTGGTTGCGGGTCCTTGCTGCGTGCAAATTGGTTGCTGCATTTGTCTACTTGACAAGAGTGACACACTGTGATGGCCTGGTGACAGGGAAGGTATTGAATACATTGAAGTTCACTCATTTAAGGGGTTTCCAGGGTGGTCTTTTAATTCAGATTTTGGGGTCTGGCACATGTGAGGCAGTTGCTAGGATTTATGCGGCAAAATCAGTTTTCCATAAACTGGCAGCAAAACCTGATATAAAACAGGGGAGAGAGTCAGATTCAAGAGCATTACAAGACTTCCTTCACAGATGCTAGATCCCCCAGAATCTAAAAGTTCAATCAATATAAAAGCAGCTTTCAAATGCAGGGGGCATCCGTTTGCCACTGATTTAGGTACAAATTTGGACCCTTCAGTTAGTGAAATGTTTTAATTAGTAGCAGCATCTGAATATGACTTCCCCAAGGGCGGCTGCATTAAGCAGCTTCTACTCTATATCAATTAGATTAAAATGAGTCATTACTGTAAAGTTTCTCCGATATGCTCTGTGTGTTTCTCCGGTGACCAGCTGAGCTGTAGTAGCAGGGTAGATCCCAGATTCAGTCTCTCAACTGGGGCAATGTTGAGGTGACACAACATGGGCAATAAATGCTGGTCTCGCCAGCAATGCCCACAGCCTGAGAACAAATTAATAAAGAAAAATAGGCCTTAATTGTCCTGGATCAGGGAGGGGAAGAGAAAAACCCGCCAGGTTTCTCGCTCCCAATGGCCACCTGGTGAACCCTGCCCCAGGGGGTGCATGCATGGACTTCAGCAGCTAGCGCCATCAGGTCTGGCTGTGATGCCTCTTGCTCAGCAATCGGGTTTGTGCATGAGTAATTAGTGCCTCAGCAAGTAACTGGATGTGCCGTTGAAGCTGCACTTCAGCTAAGGCCTTCGCCATCGAAGGCAGGAAGGCAAGAAAAATTGCGACAAAAGTGGCCCATTTTATGTTATCGTTATGTTTTTCTTCCAGCTACGTCCTGAAGCTGCTTCTACTGGAATCTTATTCCCCTCAGGCATTTTCCCCCCAAACCTCTGGTGAGTCAGTCAAGTCGCCGATCTTCCTCACCTCTTTAGCCACTGAGCCAACAGGAAAGCTGCTATCACCACCATCCACCCCATCCCCCAACCACCATTCCCCCTGTGACAGAGATCAGCAACCTCAGCACAAACCTGGACTCAAGCATGAAACTCCAGTGATCCATCTGATTAGTGGTTCTATGCAGCGCAATCGGTCTGTGGTTCTATGCTGAGCAACGCACTGACTGAATTTAGCCAACAGCTGCAAGAATCTCCTGCTCACATTCAGAAACATAGTGCCAAGTCAATTTTGTACTTACAATTATATGGGGAACAGCTCCATTTTGGAGCACATTTTCTGTTTCCACGCCGCCACCCCCCCCCCCACCTTCCCCCTGATAAGGTGCAGACTCCTTGTTAGGATAGGGGTGGCAGTCACCCTGCATTATCAGCCTCCCCTTGCCCAATCCCGTTCCAGCAGGAGTCACTTGGTAGTGATCTGGGGCTGATTTTTGCCTCTTCCCCTCATTAGGGCGTGAAAACTAATTGTCCCACTGTTACCACACATCACCTTGGTTGCCAACACCCCCCCACCCCCCACAGGGTTGCCCTGGAGACTCCAGGAATTGAACATTAACCTCATGGACACTGATGCCAGCAAGCCAGGAGAAAATCACTCGGGCATTAAAAAAAAGTGTTTTTTATTTTGCTTGTACACTTCATACAAATAGTTCTAGAAGTATAGGATACGGGGAGAAACAGTTATGTAGGACCATTGAAGGTGGGTGTCAGGAAATCTCCAGGGATACATCTCACCAGAGTTGGCAAGCTTATTAACTCAGGACTTCAACCAGTTAAATTAGCACAGGCTGGGTCTTGGGACTTTGGAGATATTACTCTACTTTTTGGCTGGAGTGAGAGATAAAACTAGCAAGCAAACTGGCCCCCTTTGGGGGCGGGAGAAGCCACAAGTATGTTAACAGAATAATTTAATAAGAAACTGAAGATATACAACTCCAGTTCAAAGGAGGGCATTCTATTTGCTATAGCATTTTGGAAACGAAACACAAAGTGATTTGGACGTTCCTATAAATATTTAAAAAGCGCATCAAAGTGGATCCTGTTAAATTAAAATGTTGTCACATTGGCACAGCTAGCCTCCAACACTGCAAGCTCATACATGCATTCCTAAGCACCATGAATCCAAATCAAATTTGGAAATGTCAAATTGCACCCTGTTTATTGAAAGTGTTACTTTCTTTTACAGTCATAGTTTATTCTAGAAAGCAAAGAGGATTATGTGGAAGCAATGTCTAATTTGCGCTGGCAGTGACTTTAATCTTGAGCACATCCTGGGGACACCAACCATCCACAGGAAAAGTGTCACGTGCGCTGTAACAGGGCCAAATCAATGACTGCTACGACGGCTACTGAATAAAACCACTACCTTCGGGAGGCAACGTGTGAAGGCAAGGCATTGGACTGTTGCAGCAAATCGGAATGGATTCCCAGCGCATGAAGAGCTGGCTGTACTTCAACATGCTTCATACTCGCGAAGTAACGAATGCCCTTTGAAACTTTTAAAAATGCCCCCATGTGTCCATCACATAACCCACTTTAACATCCCCCTTAAGTCCTACAATGACCATGACATTTTTTCCTTCCCTGTAATTATCATCCCTCAACAACAACAATTTATATTTAGATAGCATGTTTAACATAGCGCAAATGTCCCTGGAAGACTTCCGCTGCAGTATGGTTTGCAGCAACACTGAGGCTCTGGGACCTCACCTTAATGGCTGTTCTACCTCCAGATAATGAATGAATGCTCCTTGATCATGGGGCAGATCATCACAGCTGACCCCAATCCTGCTCTCACTTGATGCATAATTTGCAGTAGGGTGACTGGGTAGTTCTCATGAGCGGAAATAAGGCCAGCTTAACTCCAGGCACACTGAAGATTTAATCCAGAACATTCCTGGTCTGTATGGCACAATACCAAATGAGCCTTTGTACAATTCACTTTTTTTCATGAAAGCCACATATGCATATGCTTTTTAAAAATACTATATAATCCTTATTGCAGTGATGCAGCAACAGAACAATGCAGAAACTGATACTAAGCACAAGTCCTTAGCATACTAAGGGCATGTCATGAGATTCTGTTTAACTGCAGCTCAAACACTACAATCAACCAGAACATTTTCACTAATTAACTTAGGCACCCCATGCAACTTCCCTGCTGCAAAACAATGAGAAGCGTAGTTTTGAAAGATAGTTCAAATACTCATATACACAACATACACACCAATGTGGTTGACTCTTAAATACCCTCAGAACAAGGGCAATTAGGGATGAGCAATAAATACTGGCCTAGCCAACGATGCCCACATCTCATGAACGAATAAAAACACACCACACAAATATGTGAGAAGGCAAAAGCTGTAAAACACCGTCAATGGGCCTCAGCTAACGTTAATAAAACATTGGAGCACTTCTCTCAATTTATGAGGTCTATGATATCAAATGTCCGATGGCCATCCCTGATAGGGTGTAAAAAGCTGAACCGACTAGTCAAAATGTCCTCAGTCTATGCTGAGTTAGTTGATCTCTGCCAGGATAGCTACCACATGTGTCCTAGCTGCCCGGATTAAGGGTTGGGCGGGTGGAGGAGGGAGTAACAGTAACCCAGGATTCAGTCATTCTGGGATTGTGTCGGAATGTACCAATGTGCCCTGGACTTGGGCAAAACAGGGTTGACTTTGATACTCCCAAATTTAAAAGTGACTTGCTGACACACTCATTGTCAGATGTGAAGGATGGCCACCTGAATGAGTGGAACTGCACTCCACCATGAATTGGAGGCTTCAGAAGAGGAGGGAATCAACAATTGAAGGGAAAAGAATAGCATCAATGGAATTGCAACCCTTAACTCATGCCTAGATGTCCATACTCTACACTGAACCATAACTCACACCTAGATGTCCATACTCTACACTGAACCGTAACTCAAACCTAAATGTCCATACTCTACAACGAACCGTAACTCAAACCTAGATGTCCATAATCAACACTGAACCTTAACTCACATATAGAAATCCATTTTCCACACTGAACTGTAACTCACACCTTAGAAACCCATACTCTACACTGAAATGAGCAGAGGCTATCAAACTTCAAATACAACTTGCATTTACATAACAGTTTCAGCATAGTAAAGTGTCCCATCACACTTCACAGAACTGTAAGCAGAAAAAAGATTGACACCATAAAGGAGAGGATATTAGGTCAAGTGATCAAAGTCTTGGTCAAAGTTGCAAGTTCTAAGGGACATCTTAAAGGAGGGACAGAGAGGTGGAAAGGTATAGGGAAGAAATTGCAGAGCTTAGGGCATGACCAGCTGAGAGCATAGCTGCCAATGGTGGGCTCAAAGGTACTCGGGGATGCACAAGGTGCCAGAATTGGAAGAACACAGAGTTCTGAGGGTTGTAGGGCTGGAGGAGGTTACAGAGATAGATTAGGTCATGTGGGGCATGGAATGTAAATTTAAGACACTTGCAGAGATGGTCGGTTATGAAATGGCAAATGATCTTCTATCCTTTCTTTTGAATTGCACCCAAAGAAACTTGGTCCCTGTTCTTAGGAAATAAAGATCAATTTACAATGTGAAATTATATGAGGCTACGATCCACTTGTGACCAATGGTTTCAGCCAGCTACTAAAATGGCACCTTCAATTCGGCAACATGAATGTTTGAACACTCTCTAACATTACTTTATGGAGCAAAACCATATTCACAAAACACTCCTGAAATGTATGAGCACATTGTAATGTGAGACTTCATTCAGGGCAGCCATGCATGCAATATCTATGGACCTGTGACTGCACAGATACTTCCACTCAAAAGATAACTTTACATAGAAAAGGCTTTTGAAAGGTGTGCACTGAAATGTAAAGGCTATAGCTTCAGGCCAAAACTGCCCCCCACCCCCCACCCCCCGAAAAATGTAATGAAAAACACACACACACACACAGGATTTCCCATCTTTTCCCTTAGAAAAGGAGTCAAATGTTTTGGAGAGAGATGCAAATTATTACCCAACAAAGCCAGCTGAAGGTGGAGAGATAGCCATCTAAAGAGTGCTTCAAAGGAAAATAAAAGAACAGAAGTGGAAAGGGTTTGGTCTGAGTATAAATGCAGCTATTGTTGGCTGATAAACGGAGCCCAGCTAGCTGGTGAATACTGTACTGTCGTTTACACGATCACATTTCCCGCATGTCTCTACACAACAGGTTACATGGTCCTGCTGGATCCATTGAATTTTCCCATAACATGTGTTTTGCTGTACCAGGATTGAATGAGCCCCCACCCTCCAAAACAGAGTTCAATAGAAAGAGGGAGGAACATTATAAAAGGCCAGATTTCAAATCTTAAGCAAAAGATTTGGTGTACAATTTAAGTGAACTATTTTAACATGGTTTTACTATGTGTAACTGGACTTGGATGACCATTATCAGAAGGTTTGTAATTACTTGAACAATCTGCAAACCAGCAGCGAATATATAACATCTTCCACTCACTAAAGTTAGTTGGCATTGAGCTTCAGAAACAATCTGTTCAGGAGGTGGGGGGCAAGCAGATTCACACGCTGAGGTTGGTGTTCTGCAGCTGCGCCCAGGCAGAAGTATCTGTTTGCTCTGTTCTGTTTTATCATGTATTTCTCTTTCTACAACATAAACAGAAACGCTGTCGTCTCAAACATATCTGTTTCCCCATTGGTACTGTCTCTAGTTCAATGCAGCTACTTCGGAAGGACCAGTCTGTGGCATTCCAGCAATTCTGCTCATTTGTAACTTTGTTTTAGTTATGAACCATTGTGTAGAACACAGTCCCTCTATAATACAACAATCTCATATCTCGCCGTTAAAACGATCTTTTATTAAATTGCGCTTTACACCGTTCAACGATAATAACCTAATAATGTAACCCTAAATCATCAAAAAAACTCTATAGGTAATAAAGGTCACATGGAATAAACAAAACAGGCCTATTAATAATTTACTCAGACAAAACTTAAAAACTAACCGTGCCCCTCTTCGGAACAGTCAGTGTTGATCAGAGAGCACTTTTTCTAACGTGATGCAATTGATAAGCGAGTTTGGAATGAAATTGTCGTCGGGAACGAAGGGGAATTCGGGATTGCCAAATTCAAACATTAACTGCAAATTCTCCACCATAAGCAGGAGATCTAAGTGGCTGTAAATGAGCGGATTATTCAAATAGATAACATGTATTAAACTTTAGGGTACTTAGGTAGCAAGTTGACCTTGAAAATTCCCCAACTCCTAAGCCCTTGTACTTGATGCAGCGCACGTTTAGCAGTTAACAATTCAACTTTTATCTCGCAGGCAAATGCTTTTGAGAAAGATAGTCCGTTTTGGCACTGCGGTTTAATCATTGCAGACACACACATTTCCCAAATACAAACTTTTCCGAGGGCTGAGGATTTTTGAAGCATTTTTTTTTCAAACAAGATTTCTATTACAACCTACAACCCAATTGTGAAGAAGCAACAAACGTTTGTTTTAAAAAAATTGTCCTTGGGTGTGCATGGGCTAGTGAAGCGCAGAGCGACTCTGCGGAGGCTTTTTGTGTGTGTGTGGAAATCTTCCTTTGATGCTTGAATTGGGATTACTTTGATGTGCGTCTAGACAAACCGGATTTAACTACTAGCTTTGAAGGCAAAGGCAGTTTTAACGTCGCTATGACAGTTATTAAATCGTAGCCAGAAGGGGAAAAAAATTCTGAGCTCAGTCACACTTTTTTTCGGGGTGGGGGGGTGGGGGACCTAAATCGCTTTATAACTTAAGTCTCCTAGTTCCATTCTCACAGAGATGTGCTTGTCGATTTCAGGTCCGTTTCACTGACTTCCCAGGATCAGTCATTGCCCCCACCCCTCTCCACCACCCCACCCCCCCCCGCCCCCCGCAACACACACAGCCCCAACCCTTGCTGATTTACACACGGCCCTTCAGTAAATCACCGAGTGATTGAATTAACTTTAAAGAACAAAGGTGACGTGAGGTGACATTGCTATAGTCAAAAATATTTGATTCATATTAAAGAGAGTAATCCTCAGCCTACATCTCCACCACGTCTGAATGTCTTATTAACAATCGGGATGGGGGCCGGCGGGTCGGGTGGGGGGGAAACATTCTTCTTCCTTCGCCAGCTCTGCTCAGCCGGCCATACACAAAAAAAAACAAAAATGCAAATCAATAAAAGCAACCTTGCCAAGCTTTAAAAAAAATGGTTTAAAAATCAGGGCATGTTTTCTGCTTGATCAATAGGTGAATTTCCCTCTCACACTCGGCAGCTGCAACAAAGCACAAATAATAGTCTCCCCCCTCCTCTCTCTCTCTCTATCTCAGGGAGGACTCAGTTACAAAAGGATCTAACGAGAGCTACTCCTTTACTGGCGGAGCACATTGTCACACACACTGTAGAACGAGCTACTTTGATCAAGCGAGGGGAACTCTCCCTCCCGTCTCACAACACCTAGCTGTTTTAATAATTCGATGTGTGTGTGTGAGAGAGAGAGAGGCATCGCAGGCTGCATAAACACACCGGGGTCTATTGCAAACAAGCCGACCCATTGCAACTGCACCCACACCCCCAAAAGAACAATGATTTGGGAAGGAGGTTACCCTGATGTTTGGACGCAAGTTCCCCCACCAATTGTAAAACTAAACGCAGATCCAGATTAAGGAGGCAAGAACACGATCCACAAACAGAAATAACGTGGATATTTCGCTTTTTTTTTGAGGGGGGCGGTTGGTGGAAACAATCCCAGGGTTAATAATGGTTAAGTGGCCCTGTTAGCAGTTGTCATGGTAATCTGCTGCAGTGAACGCCTCAAATCTGTGTAACTCTCAAGCGGATCTCTTCATGGACCCAAGCACGCTGATAGACCAAAGGCTGGTGACGTGCGATTGGGCACTCTCTGCTCTAGTGAAATGCGTTTCATTTTTTAAAAAAAGCATATATGTATATATATTTTTTAAAAAGGCACTAAAAATAACAAATTAAAATGCCCACATGACAATCGTGTCAAGCCACCACACACTCACCCTCCACGTGCATCGCGGGGGCTCAGATCGTGAAATTCTAGACAACACACATCATTGCAAAAGAGAGATATTCTGCAGCACTGGCAAATTCAACACCAGTAAACTACACCCCCATTTACATCAGAACTCAAAACACCTCCTGGGACAGTGTGCCACCCACCCACCCACAACCACTACATCTTCGGAGAGTTTTTTTTGGGGGGGGAGGGAGGGGAAAACTTTCTAACAAAACTTTGTAACTCGGCCCCCATTAAAGTTTCTACCCCCAGAGCGGTTTAGACAAGGCACGGACAAGGGCTTTTGACAGCAGGATCAATAACTGCCAGCACAGCAGCGATAAGCGATGTGCCTGTGGATTTGAACCCCCGTTCAAACGACTCCTGCAGCGGCCAAGATCGGAGCCATCTTGTCGAGTGTGTGAACTTAACTCTCAGCAAAACTTTTTTTTTTGAAACAAAAAACGTATGGGCTTTCTCTTTTTTTTGGCGGGGAGGGGGACTCCTCCAGCTGAAGAAGGGAGAATCGCTCTGTTTTTGTTTTACCTGCACAATCTCTCCCTCGGCGCTGATGGTAGCTCCAGCCCGGGAGAAGCGTCCTTGCAAGTCGGTTGTGAAAGTTGTATATTCACCATTCGGACTGGACTCGAAAAGCACCACTTCCACAAAGGCAGTCTCCTTGGTACAGACGGACCCCAAACTTGCCACCAACAGCACCCACTCAACACTCCTCAACATCATCTTGCCGGTTGTACCAGCGCTGACCGGGACATAATTTCTGATTAATTCTGACTTGGACGAAGCTTGGTTTCTGTCCCTTTTTTTCTCACAAATACATATCCGTATAGATGCAACTTTTTTTGTGGGTTAAAGGGTAGAAGCAACACAAAATAACAATGATGTCTTGGTACCCGGTGCTGTTCCTTGCCTGAACGATCTAGATCACCATGTTAGCCTTGTCAATGACATGGCTCTGCGCTCCTCTCTCGCCTGCACTCTCTCTCTATCTCTTACTCACTCTTTCTCTCTCTCTCCCCAGCTCCCACAAGGCGGCACCGGGCTTTGATCCAGCACGTGATCCATGCAGGGTTATCCCCACCCACCAATCTTTCTGACCCCTTCACTTTTTACACGGCTAAAACCCAACTATTTCGGTGTGTATTTTTTTTTGGAAATTAAAACAGCCGAGTGCCCCGTTTCCCTAAAAGCCCGCGGCTTGACTGTGCTTTGCAGCCTGCCAGACTCGGGTCCCGGCTCCCGCAAGGGGAATCACAGGCGCCGCAGCCAAAGGCATGAGGGCGGATTTTTCGTCCGAGGATGGAAATTGCGCCGCCCGCCCGCTCGCTCATTAAAACTTTTAAAGCTTTGTGCACGTGTTAAAACTTCGCACACCTGAGGAATACAGCGCAACAGTTGGTCTGAAAGCGAAGAGGAAGCAGCTTCAACGGTGACTTCCCAAAGAGATCCGAATCTCGAAAAAAGAAAGGATTGCAGGCTCTGCGGAAAGAGTAGGGAAATTGGATATAGCTCTTTCAGAGAGAGAGAGAGGGATAGACACGGTGGGATGAATGGCCTGTTTCTCAGCTGGATAATTTTGAGTTTATTTTCAAAGTGTCGCACACATGGCAGATTCTGGGGTCACTATATACATATTGAGTAAAACATTTTTTTTCCAAAAATATACTTTGGTCATAAAGTTTTTAAAAATATATTCCAAAATATTTCAAATTGAATATTACAGAAAGTGCAATAACATTCAACTTTTCTCCACACAGCATGTTGCACTCTGAGATGTCTCAATTAAATTGCAATACACGTGATTTTTACTATATACATTCCATGTCAAATATACAGCCTGAGAAGTTCTACACAGTTTCCAATCTTAGACAGTGGCCTTTCCCCATTGTGCCCCTGCAGCAGCTGCCCCAAGCTTTAGTGCGTCCCTCAGCACATAGTCCTGGACTGTGGAATGTGCCAGTCTGCAAGACTCAGTCATTGACAACGCTTTGTGCAAGAAGACCAAAGAGTGTCTTTCACCAAGCTGATGGTCTTCCAGCCACAGTAAATGTTTATCTTGGTGTGCATCCCTGCAAACAATCCATAGAGCACAGAATCCTGCATCAGGAAGTTGCTCAGGATGAACCTCGACAAAAACCACTGCATCTCTTCCCAGACCTCCTTTGCAAAGGCACATCTTCACCCCTGCCCCCATCAAAAACAAATTCAGATGGATACTTCATGAAAAAAATGCAACCTGCACTTATAGACAGCCTTTAAAATAGTAAAAGGTCCCTAGTCACCTCATAGGAAGATGGTGAACCAAAAATACATATTAGCTTGGAGGTCCAAAAGCTTTGCTAAAGACTTAAGGATTCCGATTAGGCACCTTACAGCTTTCTGGACTCAACATTAAGTTCAACAACTTCAGACCATGAACTCTGTCCCCCATTTTATATTTTCCCCTAGTGCCAGTCTGTATCTTGTTCTCATGTTTTGCTTTCAGACACCGCTGACCTTTATTCTGCTATTAACACATTCTGCTATTTCGCTTTCAGGCAGCACTGACCTTTATGTTGCTATTAATGCGTACTCTGGACCATTGCTTTGTTTCTTTACTACTACCATTCTCACTCTCTTTACCTTTTGGCCCATGACATCTTTGCAATTAAATCTCCCCCACCCTCTAACCTATCACTGCTCTTCCCTTTTTGCTCCACCTGACCCTCCCCCTTTTTTCAACAGCACAAAACCCATTTCTGCCTCTCTTCAGTTCTGAAGAAGAGTCATATGGACTCGAAATGTTAACCCTATTTCTCTCTCCACAGATGCTGCCAGACCTGCTGAGTTTTTTCAGCACTTTTTGTTTTTATTTCAGATCTCTAACATCTGCAATATTTTGCTTTTATTTTAAGTTTTAAGGAACATCTTACAGGCCAGTGAGGTTGAGAGTTTTAGGGACGGAATCCCAAAGCTTTGGGCCTTGGCAGCTGAAGGGACAGCCACCAATGGTGGAGGCCAGGACTAGTGGAGATATCTCAGAGGGCTATAGGGCTGGGGAAGATTACAGTGATAGAGTGGGGCAAGGACACAGAGAGGTTTGAAGAAGAGATTAGGAATGTTAAAATCAGAATGTTGTTTAACCTGAGTCAATGTATGTCAGCAAGCACAGGGATGATGGGTGAATGGGACTTGGTCTGAGTTAGGACATGGGCAGCATAGTTTTGGATGACCTTAATCTTACAGAGGGTAGAATGTACAAGGTGGGCCAGGAATGCAACGGAATAGGCAAGTCTGGAGATATAATAGGCATGGGTAAGGGTTTCAATTAGAATTAAATTGGAATAATGAGAGGTTTAATTACATATGTAAACTTTCCCAGGGTGAGAATTATTGACTTATTGCTTCCCCTCACCCCCCCATAAAAAAATGTATACAACAGTAACTTGTATTTATATAGCACCTTTAATGGAATAAAACATCCCAAGGTACTTCACGGGGGCATTTTAAACAAAACATGACAAAGAGCCACGTAAGGAAGATTGGGTTAAATGACCAAAAGCTTGGTAGGTTTTAAGAAGTATCTTAAAGTGAGGTGGAGAAGCAGAGAGGTGTAGGGAGGGAATTCCAGAGCTTAGGACCTGCACAACTGAAGGCATCACCACCCAATGGTGGAGCGATTAAAATCACGGATGCTCAAGAGGCCAGAATTAGATGAGAACAGATATTTCTGAGGCTTGTGGGCCTGGAGGAGATTACAGAGGTAGGGAGGGGTCAGACCACAGTGGGATTTCAAAACATAGATGAAAATTTTAAAATCAAGACATTGCTTGACCTGGAGCTGATTGTACTTAAGCATGCAGAGGGAAATGGGGGCTACTGCACATTCGAACACAGGCAGCAGAATTTTGGATGATCTCAAGTTAATGAAGGGCAGAGTTTGGGAGGCCAGCCAGGAGTGTATTGGAGTAATGAAGTCTAGAGGTAACAAAGGCCTGGATGGTTGTCTAAGTAGCAAGTGACTGAGATGGGGTGAAGTCAGGTGATGTTACTGAGCTGGAATAGGCGATCTTAGTGATGGCAGGAATATATGGTCGGAAGCTCATCTTGGGGTCAAATGTAGCACTGAGATTGCGAACAGATTGGTTTAGTCTCAGACGGTTGTGAGGGATGGAGTCAGTAGCTAGGATCTATTCTGTCAGCTTATCATTATATTCCTTTCTCCCTTGTCTGTTTATCAAGAGCATCCGAACAAAATGCACATTTGGCATTGTGACATTATTGGAGGTGGGAGTAGGAGGCTATTTAAACCATTCTAAGTCAAAATGTACAAGACCAGAAAAAATAGTTTGGACAACATAATTACAGCTATTTTGTGAAAAATAAGCATGAGGGCAAATGTATGGTTCTTAATAATAGCATTCCTGGTAAGGCACTCATTCACATGCAAGTCTAGTGTGTTGCCTGTATCAGCCAGTTAAGTAATTGCATGGCTATTATAATACAACCTCGATATTTTCTATCCAAACGATTTTTCATGAAATAAAATTTGGGAACTTTCTTTGCCCATATATATTATACCCTTTCCATAGTCATGCTTAATGTATTAGGACATAAATTAAATGCGAAGCAATTGGCCTGTAACCTCCTCGAATCCTCTTGGAACTTCTTTTTGAAATGAGCCAGTACAAATATTGTTTTATGGCGATATTAACACCACCTCTTGTTAACTGCTTATGGCGTGGTTACAATAAATATGGCCACATGCTCAAGCGCTGGAGAGGAATCAACTGCACGTTGGTCTCTTTCTCCTGTGAGATGAGAATGTTTAAGGCAGAAGATCGCTACGTTTGCACCATTACCACCACAAAAATGTACAATAAAAACATTCACCTGCAGTGTAACTTTTGGCACTGTTGTTAAACGGTAACGGTTAGGAATATGAAAAAAAGTTAACTCCCACAATAAACAGGCCAAACCACAGTGTGTGTTTGTTGGGTGGGCGACTGGGTGGTTAGGTGTTAATTAATGTGTTGTCCAGTGATTTAATGTTGGAATTGTTCCTTGTTTCCCCAACCATTTATTCGTGGTTCCTGCTTCCCATACTGTGTGACCTCAGCCACAAAACGCATTGCAATGCTCGCAATGTTGCAGAGTGAGGATGATGATGGGGATGGGGGAGGCATGAATCTAAAAAAAATAATGCATTTTGCAGACTGAATAAAGTGATTTCCAAATCTGCCATTTTAAAAGCAGCGTTTTATTTCGCCCTGTTAACTTTTGGAAGTTATATACAGGCGGTTCAGTTGCCTCTGCTGATTACAGAAGGGGGGCTGATAGTGCGGTAGCTCCCTTTGATCTGTCCTCTGATTCAGTGAGTTTTTAGTCCCTCCCCACAGGCCACCAGCATCCTTCATTGTTCTTTTAGGACAAGCATATTAACCAGTATCCCTATCGTGTTGAGCTTTAAAAAGTGCAAAAACTAATTTATTTTTAAGCAAATTATGTTGTATTTAAATCCAAAGTCCTCTCACAATCCTGTTGCAAAGTGGTTGGTGTTTGTCGGAGCCATAGTGATCTGAATGACGTCCATGTATTGATGCCACAGTCATCAATTATGTTGTCAGTTTCTATAATTCCACTATTAACATAATATTCCAAATGGACCTGTTAATCTCCTTCTCTGAAATAAGCAGCTCCTTAAAATATATATTCCCCAGCACTGTTTAAAATGTTGCCTTTTCCGCTGTTGGTTTGATGTTGTGCTGTCCCGGAATTGGCTGAGTTCAGCGGCTGGGAGATGGGCGTGGTGGCGGTAGTTACAAGTGGCAAAAGTGCTTCAAGGCTGGGGAATGAAAAGTATAGCTGGGGTTGCCATTCCTTATCACTATCCGGTGACCCCTGCTGGAAGGATGTGCTTTTACATTGGACATTCTAGAGGACACAGGAGCTGGTTCAGCTGTGCTGCCTTCCACGGTTGAATATCCGCCTTTCAGATGAGACTAAGACCCTGCCCGCTCTCTCAGGAAGACGTAAACAATCCAATGGTGCTATTTCAATGAAGAAGCCCGGGAATTCTCCCTGATGTCCTAGCCAGCAGTTATCCCTCGACCAACATCCAGGAAAACAGACCATCTGGTCATCCATTCTGATGAAAGGTCATCGACCTGAAACTTTAACTCTGTTTCTCTCTCCACGGGTGCTGCTGGACCTGTATGCTGATTATTTCCAGCACTTTTTGTTACTATTATCTGGTCACTAATTTCATAAGAGCTGGTGGGCGTTTGCTGTGTGAAAATGGGCAACCAAAGTTCCCTGCATTACACTTCAAACATGCTTTACTGGTTGTGAAACAGTTTGTGACCTCATGAGATCAGAAAGGTGCTATATAAATGCAAGTTCTTTTCTTCCATCTGCATTTTATTCTTTTGTTTCCCTTGGTTGAGTTTGCACTATGAGCTGTGTCTCCTCAGCCTACAAACAACTGTGGCTCAGAAAATTGGTGGGACACCTATGTCTATCCCAGTTCAACTCTGTGAGCTAACCACTTGTGAATGGCCCAGGTTCAGTTCTCCTTTCTTCTATCTGCATGTGCTTGGTCTCTCCCTTGCATCTCTCACAACAGATAACACTCAGGCATGTGAGAAACAACTGTGCGCCACCACTCCCCATTGGCATTTCAATAAGCACTGACTCTTTGCTGCTAAAAACTGAAAAACAAGGCACTAAGTTTGACGTATTCAAAGTGTGCATCTTATCTGTATAAACTCCTCCAAGTGTGTTGAGATAAGAAAGACTGCTTCATTGATATCACGGGTTCAGAGAAATGTGAAGCAATTTAATTCAGGTTTTGATTGTAGCAACAATAACATTGATTGCTTATGTTAAATTGGGTGTACACTTAGGTACATCAATATTTATATGTTGCGATTTAACCTTGTGCCATGTTTTGAAGGATAATAAAGATGCAATTATTTCATTTTGTCTTGTTCCACTACTGTAATCTAACATTGATGGAATGGAAACCAACAAAATGAAAGAAACAAAAGGTTTGCATAGCTCTTTTCATATGGTAAGGACTTCCTAAGGCAGCTCAGAAGCAATGATTTCCCTTTTTGAAGTTCAGTCACTGTCATGTAGGCAAAATTGTCAATCAATTTGAGCACACTGAGATCCTGCAATTAGCATTGAGATAACTGATCACTTGATCTGTTTTGGTATGGTTGGTTGAGGGCTGTATATCAGCTAGGAAATTAGAAAAACTTTTTAAAAAAGACACGTAATCTCTCATGCCCACCTGTACAGGCAAACAGGATCTTAGTTTGCGAACAAATGAATTAGGAGCAGGAGTCAGCCACTCGGTTCCTCAAGCCTGCTCCGCCAGTCAATAAGATCATGGCTGATCTGACTGTAACCTCAAGTCCACATTCCTGCCTATCCCCCGATAACTTTTCACCCCCTTGCTTATCAAGAATCTATCTACCTCAGCCTTAAAAATATTCAAAGACTCTGATTCCACCATCATTTGGGGACGAGAGTTCCAAAGACTCATGACCCTCTGAGAGAAAAAAAATTCTCCTCATCTCTGTCTTAAATGGGCAACCCCTTATTTTTAAACAGTGACCCCTAGTTCTAGATTCTCCCACAAGAGGAAATATCCTTTCCACATCCACCCTGTCGAGACCCTTCAGGATCTTATATGTTTTAATCAAGTCGCCTTTTACTCTCCTAAACTCCGGCGGATACAAGCCTAGCCTGTCCAACCTTTCCTCATAAGACAACCTGCCCGTTACAGGTATTAGTCTAGTAAACCTCTGAACTGCTTCCAATGCATTTAAATCCTTCCTCAATACTTAAACCTTGACCGTGTTGAATTGCTTCAGTATTGCATTGAAATGTCAGCCTGGATTTCTGTCTCAGGTCCTGGAGAGGGGCTTGAAGTAGAAAGGAAAAATGAAAAATGGGATTTGGCTTTTGGAAATACTCAAGTTTGCATTCTCTTCCTGTGTGTGAAGATGCGGTCTCTTTATTTGTTTTCATCAGCACAGGTAGGGATTAGGACAGGTGGGAAAGAAAGAAAGACAGGGCTTTCATTTATATAGCGCCTTTCATGGCTGCAGGGCATCCCAATGCACTTTGCATCCAACAAAGTGCTTCTGAAGTATTGTACAGTTATAATGTAGGAAACAATACATTAGTATTCCCAGCCCCCTGATCTCATAGGAAGTTAATCCAGTGAGTATTTCTTTTTATTTCATGGGATGTGGCATATCACTGGCAAGGCCAGCATTTATTTCCCATCTCTAACTGACATTGGTGATGAGCCGCTTTCTTGAACCACTGCAGTCCACCTGGTGTAGGTACACCCACAGTGCTGTTAGGAAGAGAGTTCCAGGTTTATGACCCAACAACTGAAGGAAAGACGATATAGTTCCAAGTCAGGATGATGTATAGCTCTGAGAGGAACTTGCAGTTGGGGGTGTTCCCATGTGTCTGCTGCTCTTTCCTTCTGGGTGGTAGAAGTTGCGGGTTTGGATGTTGCTGTCGACAGAGACTTGGTGAGTTACTGTAGTGCATCTTGTAGGTGGTAGACACTGCTGCTACTGTGCGCAAATGATGGAAGGAGTCAATATTTAATGTGCTGAATGGGGTGCCGATCAAGCAGGCTGCTTTGTCCTGGATGATGTCGAGCTTCTTGAGTGCGGTTGGAAATGCACACATTCAAGCAAGTGGTGAGTATTCCATCACACTCCTAACCCATGCCTTGTAGATGGTAAACACCAGTCTAGAAACCTAATAAAAGTTGGACAACAGCTTCAAATAAAGAGCTGACGTAGTCCTCCCAGAAAACTGCCAGCTCAAAAATGGTCCAGATTTCTAATCCTATAGTGTGTGAGCATGAGTGGTGCTCAATGTTTGTATTGGAGAGGAAAAAAATAAATACACAAAAGCCCTGAAGGGGACAATCAAGCTAGTTGAAGGCATAAAATTGGTGAGGCATTCCTTGAACAGCCAATGATGCAACAGGAAGCTTATCTGGAAAATTTTGAGCTTTTGCATTAAAAAAAGATGCTTCCTGGTTCATTTTAAGCACATTTCAAGTCAACATTTAATACATTTTTAATCTAAAAGAATGACCAATGCCTGGTCTGCGCTGACTTTTTATTTGTCCGCAACTGGTGTCTGAGCCCCAAAATAGTGACTGTCAGCAAGATCCACTGACAATTGGCTTACGCAGAGTACCAGAAGATTACAGTTACAATCCATTGCCTCTGCTGAGTTAGCTGATTTTGTTTCTTGTTGTTGGCGAGGATGCAATAATTGGATGTTACAACACCTCAGGGTTAAGGAAAGGGGAAAAATAAGCTCATGTTCCTGCTCCTGATCCCTCAGCTGGATGTCCAAGAACAACATCAGTCACTGGGGTCCATTTTAACATTTTTGGGTGGCTGCTTTGTTTGCCCACTTGTTCCAGCCCAACCCTTAGTTAAATAACACCAGTGAACTGCGGACACCAAACAGGCAGCTTATCATATTCATTCTCGTGCATTATATGGCATTCTGGAGGATGCCTCCCAGGCAGCAGGCAAAGTCCGGGAGGGAGGTGGGGTTCGCTCACTTAGTGCTAAATGTAGTTGGAACACATGTGTGTCTTAGGATCCTAATTTGCAAATTGAAAGGGGCTTCTTACCTGAAACAGTGAGGTGCTTCAGCTGCCCAAGGATTATACCCTAAAGTAGACCTGGACACAGCATTGAATGAAAAATAGACTTGCATTTATTTAGTGCTTTTCACCACCATCGGATGCCTCAAAATGTTTTGCATTCTGTATACTTTTGAAGTGTGGTCACTGTCATAGTGTAGGAAATGCAGCAGCCAATTTTCACACAGCAAACTCCCACAAACAGCAATGTGAGAATGACCAGATAATCTGTTTTTTTGTGATGTTGATTGAGTGATAAATATTGGCCAGGAAACCAGGGATAACTCCCCTCCTCTTTTTTGAAAGAGTGCCATGGGATCTTTTACATCCACACAATTTGGCAGATGGGGCCACAGTTTAATGTTTCATCCAAAAGACAGCACCCCTGGCAGTGCAGCACTCCCTCACTACAGCACTGGGGTGTGAGTCTTGACTTTTATGCCTAAGGCCTGCAGTAGGACTTGAATCCAGCATTTGAATCAGAAATAGGGGCGTTACCAATCGAGCCGCTGCAGTGAACAGATAGCAAGTCCACCAATCTCATTTTGAGACCATCATTTTGGCAAGTTAAAATATTGGGTCACACATAAAGACTGGTCATATGTGTGGAGCAACAGAGATCTGCTGGTAACCGTAAAGACAGACCTCAATGTGAGATGAAGCACCTTAAACTAAAGGGAATTGGTGACATGACCCTAGACATGAAATAAATTATAAACTATGTGAATCAAACTTTATTCTTTTTTGGATATTTAAAAATGAACTTTGCTGAACCAAAAGATGGTGGCCACAAGTCACCTCATGTGTGGAGTTGTAAAGTGACCACTAAGGCATTATATGAATTGAACTGGAGATGTGCCCTGATACATTGCTCATGGAATCTCACACATGGGCTGCCAAGGTCCATTTAAAAAAGGAACTAGTGAAAAGAAATGGATGCCATTTGCATCTTTATAAGCTTACCCTGCTAGTGGAGTCTGAGGGTCTACCAAGGCAATAGCTACCCAGAACAAGATAATTAATATGGATATCTCTTTCAATGGCTAATGACTGGGACATTATAAGCCACAAAACAAAAGCCAGATCCAGACAATAGATAAACATTCCTTTATGAAATCATTGTGGAGGAGGGAAGTCACATGACTCAAGCGATCATTTTAAAATCTCAATATATAATTGAGAATTCAGAAGTAGGACAGTATGTTGATTTAACTCCAGCCTGCAAACATCCAACAGCAGGACTCCAGGCTGACCAAGCAACCTGCAACAAGCCCTCCTCAAAGCTTGTTCACCTGGAGACCACTGGCCACTGCCTGCCAGGCAGACCATGTCTCTGAATATCAACCTTATCTCATTGCATCACCATTATCTTTAAAGAAATTCTGCACTTCCATCTTCAGCCAGGAACCCACCTGAACTGGAACTTCTCGGTGAGGGAACCCCCTCTCGATTTGGGCTTTCTGGACCCTGGCAATCACGTGATCTGATATCCATTTCTGTGGTTCTTTTTACTGTTCAGTTATTTATGGTTGTAAAACCCTTCTTTCCTATCCCCTCATCCCCTTACTGTATACGTGTGCGTGTGTTTGTGTGTGTGGGTGTGAAGTTGCGATTATTCCCCCGGGTTTGAATGTATGCATAAACTAAACTTCTGATTTAACCCTAAGACAGTTTGCTGTGAGTCGCTTTAAGAATTGGCTACACAAACAAAGGGTTTTGGAATAAGTGCCATAGGCTACTTTTAAAATGAAAAAAACACCTCTGCTTACAGACAGATAGTGAAAGAACAAAGGAGTACAGTTTTCCCATCTTTCCTGTCTGTAATATTAGCTAAATATATAACTTTTCATTCAATATGAATTAAAGCCATTGAGGACAGATTTCAGAATAAATGCCAGGGGAATCCATTTGGTTCACACAATCTCACAGGATCCCAGCTCACTAAACTCCAATGCCATGAGTGTGAGAAACATGGATCACCATTGAATCATTCCTGCAGTGCTTAGGCATGTACTGAAATTATCTTCAGGGTAAAAGAAACTACAATTCTGCCACCTGCTCAAACATGCTGCAGGCATCAGGATTTCAATTTTGGTGGCGTAACAAATATTACAATTTTTCCTGTCTGTCACTTAAGAAGGAAGAAATGAAGACTTGGAGCTATGTGGTTCTCAATCACATTTTTGAAATAAGCCCGAAAGCATTTCAAATATATTTATTTACTTTGAACTTCAGTGATTGCTCATGTTGGAGAGGAACACAGCAGCCACTCTGTACACAGCCAGATCCTGTAAATAGCATTGAGGAGAATGAGAAATTAATTTGGTTCTTCTCATCTTGGTTGAGGGAAATATATTGGCTAAGGCACTGGATGAATACCCTGCTCCTCTTGAGATAGTGCCAGGGGATCAGGTAAAGCTGGCAACACCACTATCTAAAGTCTTATTTGAAGGACACAGCCTCATAATTTTTGACTGTCGTGTCAATTTTTTCGTTCATCATTGGTTAAGCGTCTTTTGTTTTCCTCCTTCCTAATTGGTTATTTTCTACTTTTGTTATAGACTAAACATGTTGCATGAAAACCTTTCTCTCCACTTAACATGTCCTGCCCCGATCACCTTCTACCTAATTATGTTCCAGCGAAAATAATCTCCAAGATACCACATCGTGACTGTTGCTCACCAATCCAGTTATTTCTGTAAAAATAAGATCTATGATAGCAAACTTTAAATAATAGATCACCCAAGATGCACTAATACCAGTGTAGGACCTCTTCCCCTGCCCCCTTCAGCACTATGTGAGCTTGGGACTTCTGGAGAGGTCAGACATACAGGTCTCGAATGGGGGCACAATTCCCTATCTGCCATCATCATGGTGATAGATTCACAAATTTCAAGCTACTTATTAGTTGTACCTGACAGGCAGTGTAACAGCACTGTGGGCATACCAATCCACCACCACCCACGCCCCCACCCCACCCTGCACTCTGCAGTGGTTCAAGAAGGCGGTTTACCACTATCTTCTCAAGGGCAACAAGGGGAGGGCAATAAATGTTGGCCATGCCAGTGATGCCCTCACTCCATGAATAAATAAAACAAACTTGCTAGGGGTTGGATGGAGATCTGGCAGGTTGGAGGGTGACGGTGAAAAAGTGAGAAGCTTCAGAGAGAGTGAACGCCCACAGGTTGCTCACCTTGTACTTTAAATGGCCCTTGAGGGCAGAAAATTGAGCAGGACACCAGGTGAACTTTTCTGTTCATCTCCAGGCAATGCTAGTGGATCTCTGATCCTCGCCAGAACAGGGAGATGACATTTACCGCCAAGTGCCAAAATCATGTTATTTTGGAAGTCTTATTATAGTATAATTGTGCTCCTGTTTATTCTGTAGTGATGGAAGCCGCTTGACATTAAGTAGTGTGGGATCTCTTCACCAGTACTCAAAATGCAGCTCCAACTGGAGAAGAATCCAGTCTCCACTTTTACTGCACTGAGGTTGTTCGTGCAAGAGGAGTGTGATTGTTCAGGCAATGTGATTAAGAGAAACTAGTTACAAAACCTTTAGTGATTCAGTGATAATTAATGGGGTTAAAAAATGATTGATGGAAATGGGAATTGGTTCAGAATGTCAATGCAAAGATAAAATGGGAGTGCTAAAGTCAGAAAGCGGTCTTCACATATGCCTTCACTATGCGTTCAGAGAGATGCTGGGTTGCTGGAACCCACAATAAGGACACAATTCTTTCTCCTAAATCTTTATCGTAAGATTGATTTGGGGGTGCTCAGTACTGAGCAGTGATCACTGGAAGCACTAATTGGGAAATTGCAGGTCCTTGGTGCCTGAAAGTGCAATTTAGTCAGAGAAAATGCAACAACAAGAACAGCTTACATTTAATTAACATCATTAACTTAGTGAAACATCCCAAGGTGGTTCAGTAAGTTATTACTGAACCATGTAGAGAGAAAATAGGGCAAGAGACCAAAAGCCTGGTCAAAGGGGTAGGTTTTAAGCATCATCTTAAAGCAGGAGACTGAGATAGAGAGATGGACAGGTTTAGGGAGGAATTTCCGGAAGCTAGAGACTAGAATCGGAGGCATGCCACAATCTTGAAGGGTTGTAGAACTGGAGGTGGTTACAGAATGCAGGCCCTCAAGTTTCTGGTCAGGACCGCCTGTGAGGGGTGCCTCATTCTCAGAACTCCTGACAATGGAATCAGCTCTCATAATCCATGCAGACATATAACAAGACCTTTGCTTTTAGCTGAAGGGCACCCTTTTATGCATTTTATTTTATCTTCCCAGAATACAATTTTAACAGCTCCCATTAAAACATGTTTCTTAAATGAGTCTCCTGATCTGGCCTCATTTAGCATTGCTAGCAAATTGTTCCAGCTAATGGCCATCCTTTGTGCAGAGAAATACCTACTGGTGTTGGCTCTAAACTTCCCTTGCACAACACTGAATAAGTAACCTTTGTCCTGCTGCCATATCAATTTCTAAAGATCATAAACTTCAGATTGAGAAGGCTCCTCATTGAAGAAAGCCCCCTCAGATGAAGAAGGCCCTGTAAATAAATTGCTTTGCTGCGATTCAAATCCAGGA
Organism: Carcharodon carcharias; assembly: GCF_017639515.1. NCBI lineage: Eukaryota > Metazoa > Chordata > Chondrichthyes > Lamniformes > Lamnidae > Carcharodon > Carcharodon carcharias. The sequence goes on along the minus strand of NC_054479.1, from coordinate 48,491,662 downwards.
TCTCCAGCTGACTGGGCATTTGCTTTAACTAACCAAGTCAGGGCAACATATGGTCTCATGGATGTGAGTTGCTCTTTGTAGCTTTACCCAAATGGTCATCTTCATGAATGGTGGCAGGCTACTGCACATGACAACCGAGTCTAATTCTCCCATACCAGATGTCCCCATTCATGCATTTTCCAGCAGGGATGATGACCAAGGACAGGAACCTCAGCTAATCATTCCTAAGACTTGGGGTATTGCGGCTAATTGTAATATCTGATCACAATCCTAGCTGAGATTAGTCAACCCTGCACAGACCATGGAATAAGCTGAGGTATTCATCGTCTGCATGACTCAATATAACATCAGCAGTACATTTCAGCAAGATATTGCGGATGTCCAATGCAACCTATTTCATTCATTCACTCGTGTTGATATCATTGTTTTTTTTTGTTCTTCCTCTAGTGGTTTCTCCCCTTTACTCCTTTCCTGAAGGTATTGAATTTATACCGGAGCAACCTCCGATACTAGTGGCCATGTGAGTCTCAGTAGTGAGTGTGGGTAGCCTACAATACAGCAAATAGCAAAATAGAGTTGGTTCCCTCTCCATTCCCATTCACCCTGGCTGGAATATAACTAATTATTTAACTCAAGGGTGTGGGAGCCAATTATTGAGTCCCTATTGCCACAAGAATAGCATCAAAACTGGATCTTTATGATTTATATGGTTCAACTGCTCACAGTATAAACTAACTAAGCCACAAGGTGCATCTCTTTCAGCTTTTGTTGCCTGCTATGTATAAGTTTACACTCTGTAACATTTAATAGCTCCTTTCAAATTTTCATAGTTGCTTTTTAGCCAACCCCTTGGATGCAAATTGTGCCAGTTTGGAGTTGTATTGAAGCTGAACATTAAGGGCTGAGGGAAAAGTGAACTGACAATGAGAGACTGGCAGAGATTTCAACCCATACAGCAGCTATATTTTGCTGAAACTGATCATTTTTTTGCTGAGATGGAAATAAAAACCTCTTCATTTTACACTATGAAAGCAACTGCCCTGTTGTTATTTTTTAGGGTGAATCATGCTCTTTGGTATTAAATAACACAGGCATTAATATGTTTATGTAAAATTCTTTTTTGCACTATTTTAATAAAGAGTATTAACCTGTTTATTTTGAAGGGGTTAATATGTTTGTTAAAATAATAATCATCTTTTGAGTTTGTTATGAATATTGTCTAACATCATTTTAAAACATCAAAGAGGGAGTGTTACAATGAAGATCCATTTAAAAATTAAATTGTTAAAACGACTATAATTAACTCTAACTTCTTTTTCTGTCTCAAGCCATTTCTGTAATTTTTATTTAAGCCTCAAGCATTGGTATCATTAATAAGCAAACTGTCTGTGATGTGTTTATGGGTCTGTGGTGAGGGGGAACAGCAATATCTTAATGAGGTGAAATTGCTGAACACCTTGGATTAATGTTCGTGTTTGAATTTGTTCAATTTATCACACCAAATAACTCATCTCAACCATTTCCCCCGATTATGTCATTGCTGTTCATTGTCTCAATAAATTTAAAGAAGACAATAGAATTGTGACTACAACTAGTTAATATTAAAAAGCTTGGTCTAAACTATGTACAAAGCTGGATTTTCACTGCAAGAGTTACTTTACAGCAGAGCCCCGCTGGCACATTACAAACACAACATCAGAAGAAAGATGATACCATAATGTAGGACAAAGGATGAGTAATGCAATTTGAAGAAAAAGCACTGTTAGAAACCAGGAAATTAAAATCTGTTTTAGTTAGCCATCCTTAAGCTCGCCAATTTATTCTGGCTGATGGCTTAATTGATAAGTCCAATGTCTGGTATGGTGCTGGGACCAGAGAAAAGATGTTCAAATTTTTCCATGGCTCAACCCTCCCTATATCTGTAACCCTCTCTAGTCCTATAATGCTGTAGAGGAACTCTGCATTCCTTTAAATCTGTTGGCCTTTTCTGCATCCCCCTACCTTCACCCTACCATTGGTGACTGTAGCCTCTGCTGTCTAAGGCCCATGCTCTGCAATTCCCTCTCTAAACCTCTCCACTTCTCTACCCCTGTCCCCACCTTTAAGAAGCTCCCTGAAATCTACTTCCCATGTCCTAATATTTTCTTCTTTGGTTCAGTATGATTTTTTTTTGTCTGATTATGTTCCAGTGAAAGACCTTGGGGCTCTTTACTACATTAAAGGTGCTATCTAAAGGGAAGTTGTTGTAAACTGAGTGGCTCACCATCAATTTAAAGTTGCCTACTACTGCCACTGACACCAAGCTGTGTTGATACCATTTGGCCATTATTTATTAATCAAACCACCAAATGACATTTAAATTACCAAAAGAACAGATCATGAATGAACCGACAGCTGATCTGATTTGATTGTTCCTTAAAGCAAGTGACCTAAGTGTTTCAGATTGCTGCATCATTTTGAATTTGCACTTTTTCTGTAAAGCTCTGTTGCCCGAGAAAATGTGCCGCACCTTTTCTGTTTTCTTGTGCTGAGGTGAGCTCGATGAAAATAGCAGCTGACTCTTCCCATTCATCAGTGAAAATGTTTTTTTCATCAAGACAAGAAGCATTAGCCCAGCTCCCGACTCCCAATCGTATTTGCTGGAATCGTCCTGCCAATTGGTGTGTTACTCAAGGTGGGGTACAGATCAGGCCAATTATGATGCTCCCCACAGTTGAATGGACTGCTGAAATCCATTGTCCTCTTCATTCCACTTACAGAAGTCACTCTTTCAACAACCACTTGTGCCTTGCTTCCTCCCTCACTATTTTCAAAAGCCTTTCAGAAACTTTTCCTACAATCATTCAACAGAACTCTCTAATTTCACTTTTACCTGCTCTTCTTCCCTGCCCGAAGTCCATTCTCTCCGAAGAGCTCCAAGATGCCCTCTCAATGTGAGGAAAGCTCTGGAGTACAGAGCTCTACATTCAATAATGGTGTCACTCCCATGCCAAACCCGGCAACACTTTGGACATGCAACATCAGGTTGACTGCCTGGCAAATTAATATAAGTCATTGTTGTTGTTGGCTCAGCTATGAAGGAATAGTCAGTTGGATGAGGTATCAAAAGGTGACCTGTGGCCATGGCACTCTACCTCAGTCAACACTTTCAGACAACAAAGCCCTAGGGATCCTTACTCCCACAACAGTAGATGCAGTGTTGACAAGTTCCCTGCAGACTTCACAAAAGACGTGTGCAAATGTTCTGAAGCTTTCCAGAGATTTCTATTCACACTTTGCATCAACTATAACCAATGAATACGTTATAAGGAGATAAAGAGTTTGGCTTCAAGAGATTGCATTCAGACGATCATGAGATAGCTACAGATGAGTAAGGCATTCTGTTAATCCTAGTTCATTTACTAAAGAGAAATATTTATTTCTGCATCACAGCATTTAACATCCTTTAAGTGATTCCAGAGTTTTTATCTCCACCACCCTACCTGACAGTTGATCCCATGTGTTGATCTCAGGAGTTGTTCCCATGCATTAATCCCAAATGTTAATCTCTTTTTGCGTTCAGCAGTGCTTCCTAACGACAATCCCAAATTATCTTCCACCTGTAATTAAGGTTTTACCAGCATGGTAGAAGTAGGGCTTTATCCTTTAATATTTCAAAGACATAGCACTTTTTATACTGACTTATATGTATTCGATTAAAACATAAGAAGGCATAGGACAAGAAGAAGCCACTTGACCTATCCATCATGCCCTTCCTGTTGTTGGTTCTCTTCCATTGATTTAATCTCCTAAAGAAGGGAAATTACAGAGTCAAAGTCTTCCAGATGATCCTTGAAGTTTAGTGAGATGAAAAGGACATTAATAGAGCAATATTCAAGTTTTGACCAGTTGCTATTTGAAGGCAAAGGGGGGTAATTTTGACCTTATAGAAATGAAAATCAGGAGAGTTGTAACAGGTTGCTGATTCGCTAAACAATGTCACAACCTAACCCATTTTTCCCTTGATCCCAACAGGACTAAAACACAGTTTTCCATCTAGCATTTTTCATCAGTCCACACTTGATTTTGTATTCAATCCTGTTCTAAACTGGGTATTCATTTTAAGAGCCCTTTGCAAGTTTATCCCATAGATCTAGTGATATGGGAGAGAACAACATTCATTGAGCACCTTGTCATGACTGAAGCTTGTTAACTTATTTCTCATGTCCTTCAGCATCGAATTACATTAGTCATACATTTCAGTTTTAAATGTTTTTATAAGTGGACCCTATTTAGACTGTCAATAAAATAAAATACTCATTTTTCTGTTTTTGTCATAAACAAAATCATATTTTATACTGGATAACTTAATTTAGTTGGAAGTAGCTACTGTGTAAATTTCTAATGCTGCCAGGAACTGTTCTGTGTGGTGATTTGTGGTTAATAGAAACCAAATAAAACAAGTAAAACAGAGCAGCTGCTATAATATACTTAAAGAAAGCTACTGAAAGAGACAATGAATACTATATTAGGACATATAAAAAAAGAAAGGCTAATATTTATATGACATCATTTGTTGTAATATGTCTTTAAGGGATAGTAGCATGAGATCAATAGAAGGGAAGTGTGTCATGCAATCCAGTCTTAATTTCACTTTTGCTTTTTGAGCAGAGCACACACACACAGCTCTGCTGCTAATGTCTTCAAGCTTTCTATCTATGTATAAATATTCTCACATGGCTAAGCAAATGAACACACTACATGTTTACACAATCCTTTATGAGCAATTGACGCCTTTATATCATTATAACAATACAACAACATTAAAAATCTTAAGACATCCCAAAGTGTTTTACAGCCAATGACATACATTTGCGATGTAAGCACAGTTGTAACATAGGAAACATAGCAGCCAAATTGCGCAATAATGTCCCATATACAACAATATGAAAATGACCAGGAAATCTGTTTTTAGCTGTTGCTTGAGGGTTAAGTATTGGCCAGGCCACCCCTGATCTTCAGATTGATGCCATGGGCTTTTTTACACCCACCTAAGAGGGCAGGTGGGGCCTCGGTTGAGTATCTCATCTGGAAGATGGTATCTCGGACAGTGCAGCACACTGTCAGTACTGCACGCAGGCTATCTCTACTTCTTTGCGGGGCAAGATGGAGTAGGAATATAGTCCTCCCTCAGAACATCACACCCACTCCTCCACACTTACCCAAGTGCAGGCGGGTTGCCAAGGGATACCCAAATCGCTGCTGGCTAGCAGCTACTTTCCCCCTCCTTCCAACTGATCTGGGCCACATGTTACTGAGGGCCCAGTGATTAAAATTGCCAAGGCCTCATTTTGCTGCCAGCGGCCAGAATTCTAACTGAAGCCAGCAGTTTCATGATGCAAACTGGCAGTTAATGTCACGTACCCGCCTCTCGCTGAACAACATGACTCTATCATAAATTACCAGTTTAACGCATCGAAAAACTTAGTAAATTTACTCTTGCATGCGTTTAGAGCCAGGTGTTGCCAGAGTGACAAGGTACAAGCTTGCCACAATTATGTCATCCTACTGCAGAATGCTCTACATGAACTTAAAACAATGGCAATTTTGTGCTGCTAAAAAAATACCCTGCAATGTTACAAGATAGATTTCACTGGAACACGTGGTCCACAATATTTGGTAATGAACTTTGTCTGGCAGAAAAAAGAAGTGTAATTTTTAATTAAAAAGTAATGTGCCCTTTGAAATGCTAATAATGTGAAGGTGGCTCTTTACAATGGGCTCTGAGCTCTCAATTTTAAATTAACAACAGAAAAGGCAAACGTTTTGGGGCTTGCAAGTAATGGGAGTGGATTCTGAAAAGGTGGTTCCCTGCAATCATTACTTTTAAATTATAAGAGAGCAGTTTTACTCTGATAGTGACTATTCCAATACTCTCCAGCCAGCTCCCAGCTTTCACCCTCTATAAGTCTGAATTCTTCCAAAACTTTGTTGTCTGTACCTTAGCTCACATCAAGTCCTGTTCGCCCATCACCCCTGTGTTCATTGACTTACATTGTGTCCTTGTAACTCACCTCATGACTCCCCAAAGCCTACATCTCCATCTACAAGACAAAAGTCAGAAGTGTGATGGAATACTCTCCATTTGCCTGGATGACTGCAGCTCCCACAACACTCAAGAAGCTCGACACCATCCAGGACAAGGCAACTTGTTGATTTGCACCTCATCCCTTCAACATTCGATCCTCCACCAGCAACGCACAGTACCAGCAGTGTGTACCATCTACAAGATGCACTGCAGGAATTCACCAAGGGTCCTTCGACAGCACCTTCCAAATCTACAACCACTACCATCTAGAAGGACAAGGGCACCAGAGGCATGGGAACACCACCACCCGCAAACCACACACCATCCTGACTTGGAACTATATTACCGTTCCTTCATTGTTGCTGGGTCAAACTCCTGGAACTCTCTTCCTAACAGCACTGTGGGTGTACTTACACCACATGGACTGCAGGAGTTCAAGAAGGCGACTCACCATTAATTTCTCAAGGGCAATTAGGGATGGGCAATAAATGGACAAGATGAGGACGTGAGCTCAAGAGGATATGAGCCTAATGGAGATGTGAGGTTGTGTGCGAGAGTTAGTGGTGTTGCCCTTGAGGTGTGAGATCCTTATGGATGTGTGATGGTTTTGTGAGTGTGAGTTGACAGTGATGAGAAAAGTGAGTTACTCTGGCGGAATAGATGAGACCATTCATCCTGTAGCGGCAATGGGTGGCTGTCCTTTTTTGTAGGGCATTGGCACTGACCACCGCCTCCCATACTGGATTGGTGATGCCGCTGCTTCTCCTGCGGCCAGAGCGGGGGTAGAGGACATCACAATGGGCCTCCACAAGACGGTCAAGGGACACGTCACTAAACCTGGGGGCTACAGTCCTTTTTGCCTTTCGGGGCCATCCTGCCTTTCGTGAATTATTCATGGGCTGGAATCACTGAGAGGTGTGCACGCGGCTGCACTTTAAATATGGTGCCAGGTGTGATGGAGCAATGAGGTGATGGCATGGTGGGTGAATGAGAGCCAGCCCGCCATGGAAACAGTGTGTTTCCTGGGAATGCATAATGAATGCGGCGAGTTTGGGACGATACGGCACTTTGGGCAAATCTGGGACAATTCCGCCCGATGTGTTTTTTTTAAGATTTTCCTGGCCACTTCCCCAACTCCAAACCTGCCTCTTATAGGCTGGGAATATTCCCCATATGATTCCCGAAGATATCATGATGTGTCCAATCTTGCAGTCAACCAATTTCCCACATATTTCGCAGCTAAAATCACTGGGTAATGATTAGAGGTGGGAATGTTGACTGACATTTATCCCCTGTCCTAGATGACTTGAGGAAAATTTAGGTATACTACCCTCATTGCAGCTACAGTTGGTTAACTCAGTGTGGACCAGTGATTGAAACTTGCATTTTTCTGATCTATATATAGTATCATGCCAGGTAATACACAGCGTCCTTGGGGAGAGCTCTCCTATTGCTTTCCTTTCTGGGTCAGAAACCAGTTCAGCTGTTTTTTGAGCAATTCCACCCGTTCAGCTATTACGGGAGAAAATACATCATTGCAGTTGTTTGAAGTTAGCTGGTTCCCTTTAAAATCCTAGAGTTGAATGGGAGTCCAGGAGGGGAATTCTTCCTATGGCGGGTGGACTGGGCGGGAGCGGGTGGGGGCGGGCGCGGATCCGATTGCTGCCTGTAATCGGCTGTGCCCCGCCATTTTATGCGGGCTGGCCAATTAAGGGCCACCCAGCGTAATGCATGGCCGATAGGGCTACCTGTGCGGGCGGGGGAGGGAAGGAGAATTGGGACCATTCACAACCCACACACACCAGGTATACTTATCATCTGGCCTGGCAGTGGTCCTGGCAGACTCTCTCCATCTCTATCCATGCAGGACAAGCTGGCACATAACAAGAGGGAGAAGCCACAGACCAGTGGAGGGATGTCTGAAATCAAGGTCCTCATGGACTTTGAAATGATGAAGATCAGGGCCGTTCTTGTGCTGATGGTAAGGTCGGCAAGTGAGGATCAAACAGTGCAACATCCATCAGACAACCGTGCTGTGACTGACGTGTCCTGTTCCACAGTCTCCTGCCATGCACTAATTGTCTCTCCTTGCTTTCACAGACACATCTGGGAAACAGCCTACGGAGTCCATGACCCAGGGCCTACAATCAAGCCCCAAAGAAACCACAGAAGAGGAATCTGAAGGCACCCTCCTTGAAGTCCTGTAACAGTGCTCATCCGCACCCTCCACTAGCGCAGAGACGCACATCTCAGTGGGACCTAGCTTTAGAGTAGCCTCAGGATCACAATCTGGTGAGCACATCACACTGTCAGATGACAAGCCTCTGGGCTCGGTCGTGTTTCAGTTGCTGGAGCTGCAAAAGCAAGTCAGGAACATCAGATTGCAAGGCCTTCAGGCTGAGGTGATAGAACCGACATGCCAACGCACCAAGGTCAACACTGGTAGGATCATGGTCGTTATGGAGGCCTTGGTCCAGGATGTTGCTCCTGTCCTGCTGCACAGGCTGAACTACATTGCTGAGGTCATAGTTGGCTTCCAACAGTCTGTAGAGGAGAGGTGGTTCGATCTCACTCCAGCTTCCCTTTCTCCTCAAGGTGTCTTACAGGGGTCCTCAGGCACCCATAGGGAGGAGGATCAGCAGGTGCACACACCAGGGCCATCCACCCAAGTGACTTTGTGAGTGATCGGCCAATTCAAACCTCCTCTCTCTGTGACCCCAGAAGCTCCAGTTCCACAGGCTGAGGGTGGGAGGGGGGGAGGGTGTGGGGTGGCCACTGCCACCCAGCAGGACCCCGAAAGCAGGCCGGGGCCCTCTAGGTCTCAGCCCTCAGAGGGTGCCCGTCAATGTCATCACAGACAGGGCATCACCGTCCGCAGGCTGCCTGCACCTCCACTGTGGATGTCGGGGAAGCAGGAAGACATAGCAATAGAGTTAAGAAGGTTAAGAAAATGTAACTCTTTCGAGTACAAACACGTTTCCATCTGTTCCTATTCAGATGAAGTTACATTGTTTCATAGTTTACCATTGTGAGATCTGAACTCTTGATCTTGGAGTTATAAGCCCAGTACCATAACCACTTGGCTATTTAGGCAAAGCAAAAACACATTTCCATCTGTTCCTATTCAGATGAAGTTACATTGTTTCATAGTTTGCCATTGTGAGATTTGAACTCTTGATCTTGGGGTTGCAAGCCCAGTACCATAACCACTTGGCTATTTAGGCCAAGAAAATGTAGTTACACAGCTTGGGCACGGGTACTAATTACTTGTACATAATGTTCAATATTGTCAATAACTTTCAACAATGTCTCCCTGCCTATGGCTCTTTATTCTGATGAGCAGTGCTCATGTCACTCAATGTGAGACTTTTCTGCACAAGATAAAGGCAGGTGTCTCAGTCCAGGGCCTCTTCCCTGTGCTTAGTGCAGCCTTCAAACCAAAGTGATGGTCCGGCCTCACACTCCCTGGACACATTACTGATGCTTGCACCTCGACAGTGCTTGTCATTGCTGCCAGAATGTTGTGGGCAGGTGTCACAGAGATCCATCATTCTCCCTGTGTGCTCTCAGCACCTTTGAGGTGGGGCTGGCCCCCATCTCTTCAGCATCTGAGACCAGTGATGCTGTGCTCCTGAAGGGCTCAGGTGCTGAAGGCGGACAAAGGATCAGATGTTTTTAAAGTTTCATGGCTGCATCTCCATGAGATGACCCTGACCACAGAGCGCAAGCGAGCTGCCTTCAGCCAGACAGGAGTCAGACATTCTCAGAGGAATGTGTAGATCTATGGGGTGTCCTCACTGCATGTCGTCATTACCCTCCTGCAGCTGAGCAACCATTAGGGCCTTCACTATGTCTCCATGACTAGGAGCCTTATCACAGAGGGTATGTATGGTGCCATCAGCCAGACTGGAGTCAAGCATTCACAGATGCAATGCGAGGATCTATGGTGTCTCCTCACTTCATGTCAGCATCCTCCTCCACAAATCTAGCAGCTATGAGCGTACCTGTCTCGTTGCCATCATCGTCACCTTCGAGGACCTCCTCACCTTAATCCCTGTTGATGTCCTCCTCACTGGAAGAGATGTGCAGTTCTTCCATCTCCTCCTAAAATAGTTACTCTCTCCATTGCAGTGCCAGGTTGTAAAGGGCGCAGCAGGCAACAACAATGCGTGATACCCTCTGTGGATTATATTGCAGGGCTCCACCAGACCGGTCCAGGCACCGGAACCTCATTTTCAGTATCCTGATTGTTTGCTCTACCAAGTTGTGAGTTGCAGCATGAGCCTCGTTATAGCGTCGCTCTGCTGTAGTCTGAGGCCGCCACACGGCTGTCATTAGCCATGGCCTCCGTGGGTAGCCCTTGTCCCTGAGAAGCCAATCTTGCAGCCTCTGTGGACCCTGGAATTATGCGCAGACCTGCAGGATGCATTTGTGGTGGTTGCACACCAGCTGCACATTCAGTGAATGGAAGGGCTTGCAGTTGACATAGTTGTCCGCTTGTTGAGACGGAGATCTGAGCATCACATGAGTGCAGTCGACGGCACCCTGCACCTGTGGGAAACCCGAGATCTGGGCAAATCCAATTGCTTTTGCATCCTGGCTCTCTTGGTCCCAGGTGAAATGAACAAAGTTGTGTGTCCTTGCGAAGATGATATCCGTAACCTCATGGAAGCATTTGTGGGTGGCAGCTTGTGATATCCCACAGAGGTTACCTGTGGCGTCCTGAAAGGAGCCACTGGCATAAAAATTGAGCACCACTGCCACTTTCACAGCCACAGGCAGTGGATGTCCTCCACGTCCCTGTGGCGCCAAATCCTGCAGCAGGTGGCAGACGTGACCGACCAGTTCCCTAGGCATAAGCAGTCTTTGGTGACACTGGTTCTCGGTCATCTACAGGAATGACAGGCGGTGTCTGTAGACCCTGGGTCGAGCGAGTCGCCGACCAGTAACGGCTTGCCCTGGCTCTTTGGCAGTGTGTGCGGAAGCCCCAGCTGCCTCTTCTTCCTGAGGGTGCTGCATCTCCCTCTGCCCAGCCAGAAACCTCAGTCGCTTTCTTTTCTGTCATCTCCACTCTCTATAAGCCATGAGGCATACAGCTAGGTCACCAGGCTCCATGCTTCTGATGCAGTCCTCCTGCAGGATGAAAGAGAGAGACATGTGGGTTAACTTGGGTATTCTAAGTACCTCTCTTGGTTAAGTCTGAAGCCCTTTACTCACAGAGAGTGCTGGCCACCACTTGGATGGCCTGAGTTTAATACAGTGCATGGCTGCCTGAAACCCCAACCACCTCCGCCCCACTCCAGCCGACCAATTGGCTGCAGCTTTGCCCACTGGACTGCATGCTGTACTCTCAGCTCAGGCACAGGCATTCTCCTAACCTGCACTGCAAGGCTGCGCTGTTAGCTTGAACCATGGGGGAGACTGGTCCAAACCAGGATGATGACATTGCAAGGGGTTGTGAGCACCTCCACCAGTAACTGCTCCACAGCCAACTTCAACAAGGAGATTGTACAATGTGCCCAGTTGTCCAATTGTTCTGCAGTCCACTAAAACACTCATTAGTTTGCAGTCTGTGCTTGAGGGGTGAAAAGCTCTGGAGCACTTGGTGGCACTTCCGTGCCTCTGCATCGCTTGAGTGGGCAGATAAGCTAGAGAATTGACTCCAAGTGTGTCAATGTGGCTGTGTCTGAACTGTCTCAGTTGCAGAGGAATGGTCACTTTATACAAGGTTTCTCTAATGAGTGGCCACATCCATCCCCCCAACCCCGCACATGCTTGTGCACTACCTTCAATCATAGGGCAACCCTTGGTCCCTGAAAAGTTGCCCCAACCACAAGGCAGCCTTTACCTCCCTCCCACCAAATGGCCTGAACCTTGAAATCCAACCAGCAATCCTCGTGAGTGCTGCACAACTTTACTGTGCACTCACTTCCGAGTTCCTTCAAAGTGCAGACCACCAGGTGCACACCTTATATATGATGTGAAACTTGTCGGCGGGTGGACGAACCAGCGACGGGTGAGCTGACCTGATAATGATATGCAGATATATTACAATGAAGTTCTCGATGTCCGACGGCGGGAAATGCGGCCCGCCATTGATGGGCTGAGTGGACGTTGCAAATTGGTTTTTCAATATCATGAAACTGATTTTTGGCCTTCTTGCCATATTGTCTGCTCACACTGCCGAACACACCCAATGCCAGCGGGCATGGAAAATTCTTCCCACTGTGTTAAAGATGCTATATAACTGGAAATTGTTGGTGCTGATCAAAGCTTCACAATGGCCTGGATTTTGTGGTGTTAATGAAAATGGATCAGTCAGCATTCATCATTATTACACTGCTAAAAATGGCAACAACTTCGTGAATGCACACATGTACACAATAATACAGAAATCCTGAAGGATCTGAAGATGGTTTTTTGCTCTCCACAGAATGTGCTGTTTAACTCTCCAATGTAGAAATCAATTCAGAAACCATGACACTGGCAGGAATTTTGTCTAATTGATCACTTCATAAGAACTATTTTTTTCACCAGAAAAGATTAGTGCTGGTGTGAGGAGGTGCATGCAGCCTCCTTTGTATTCGTGAATGTTTAATGATGCCTCCATTGTACTGGAAGAAGAATTTCTACATAGAATGAGGGCAGAGTCAGTGCAGGGAGCGAAGATCAGTATAGACTGTAAATATCGAGGTAAAGGTCTAAGATAAACTAGAATAATTAAACAGGACTTTATTTCTTGAGCTTGCTTTCAAAGTCTGAACTTTTATTTCTCATAAATTTAGCTAATAATCTAATAAACAGAGGTATGGCACGGCACCTCAGTCTTGTTCAATGCACATCCTGCTCCATGTGGGAACTCCAGGACACTGCTTGTGTCCTGGACAACATTTGTGCTGAAAGTTCTATTAACTGGAGGAACTTGAGCTCCAGGTTTTGGAGCTTGAGCAGCAGCTGGTGTCACTGCAATGCATCCTTGATGTGCATAGCAGGGAATAGGGAAGGCAAATGGAATGTTGGCCTTTATTTCAAAGGGAATGGAGTATAAAAATAGGGAAGTCTTGCTAAAATTGTACAAGGCACTAGTTAGACCACACCTAGAATACTGTGAACAGTTTTGGTCCCCTTATCTAAGGAAAGATATACTGGCATTGGAGGCAGCCAAGAGACGGTTCACTAGGTTGATCCCGGGGATGGAGGGATTTTCTTATGAGGAGAGGTTGAGTCGGTTGGGCCTGTACTCATTGGAGTTTGGAAGAATGAATGGCAACCTTATTGGAACAGAAAAGATTCTTGGGGGGCTTGATGGGGTAGATGCTGAGAGGTTGTTTCCCCTCGTGGGACAGCCTAGGATCAGAGGGCACAATGGGTAATGTATTAAGACAGAGATGAGGAGGAATTACTTTTCTCAGACAGCAGTGAATCTGTGGAATTCTTTACCACAGAGAGCTGCAGAGGCAGGGTCATTAAGTATATACAAGGCTGAGATAGACAGATTGTTAATCAGTAAGGGAATCGAGGATTATAGGGAAAAGGCAGGAAAGTGCAATTAAGAATTGAAGCAATGGTGTAGTGGTATTGTCGCTGGTCTAGTAATCCAAAGACCCAGGGTAATGCTCTGGGGGACCCGGGTTTGAATTCCACCATGGTAGATGGTGGAATTTGAATCCAATAAAAATGTGGAAATAAAAGTCTAATGATGAGCATGGAACCATTGTTGTAAAAACCCATCTGGTTCACTAATATCCTTTAGGGAAGGTAATCTGTCGTCATTACCTGGTCTGGCCTACATGTCACTCTGGCAATATGGTTGACTCTTAAATGGCCTAACAAGCCATTCAGTTGTTACAAAGTCACAAAAAAGGAATGGAACCGGACAGACCACTCGGCCTCGACCTAGGCACTGGAAACAACAATGGCAATCTCAGCCCTGTCAACCCTGCAAAGTCTCCCTTACTAACCTCTGGGGACTAGAGCCCAAATTGGGAGAGCTGTCTCACAGACTAGCCAAGCAACCACCTGACATAATCATCCTCACAGAATCATACCTTACACATAATATACCCGACACCATCACCATCCCTGGGTATGTTCTGTCCCAACAGAGGTGGGGGCATAGTGGTATACAATCGAGAGGGACTTGCCCTGGAAGTCCTCAACATCAACTCCAGATCCCATGAAGTCTCATGGCATCAGGTCAAACATGGGCAAGGAAACCTCCTGCTGATTACCATGTACCGCCCTTCCTCAAGCTGATGAATCAGTGCTCCTGCATGTTGAACATCACTTGGAGGAAGCACTGAGGGTGACAAGGGCACAAAATGTATTCTGGGTGGAGGACTTCAATGTCCATCACCAAGACTGGCCCCAGTAGCACCACTACTGGCCAAATTGTGAAGGATATAGCTGCTGGACTGGGTCTGTGGTAGGTGGTGAGGGAAAAACATGACCTTACTCTCACCAACCTGTCTGCCACAGATGAATCTGTCCATGACAGTAGGAGTGACCATCGCACAATCCTTGTGGAGACGAAGTCCCACCTTCACATTGAGGATACCCTCCATCGCATTGTGTGGCACTACCACCATGCTAAATGGGATCGATTTCAAACAGATCTAGCAACTCAATACTGGGCATCCATGATGCACTGTGGGCCATCATCAGTAGCAGAATTGTACTTGAACACAATCTGCAACCTCTTGGCCCAGCATATTCCCCACTCTACCATTATCATCAAGCCAGGGGGTCAACCATGATTCAATGAAGAGTGCAGGAGGGCTTGCCAGGAGCAGCACCAGGCATACCTAAAATGAGGTGTCAACCTGGTGAACCTATAACACAGGACTATTTGCGTGCCAAACAGCATAAACAGCAACTGATAGACGGAGCTAAGCGATCCCACAACCAACGGATCAAATCTAAGGTCTGCAGTCCTGCCACATCCACTCATGAATGGTGGTGGACAATTAAATAACTCACTGGAGGAAGAGGCTCCACAAATATCCCCATCCTCAGTGATGGAGGAACCCAGCACATCAGAGCAAAAGATAAGGCTGAAGCATTTGCTACGATCTTCAGGCAGAAGTCCTGAGGGGATGATCCATCTCGGCCTCCTCTCAAGGTTCCCAACATCACAGATGCCAATCTTCAGCCAATTCGATTCACTCCTTGTGATATCAAGAAATGGCTGAAGACACTCGATAGTGCAAAGGTTATAGGCCCTGGCAATATTCCAGCAATAGTACTGAATAATTGTGCTCCAAAACCTGTTGTTCCCCTAGCCAAGCTGTTCCAGTACAGCTACAACATTGGCATCTACCTGCTATTGTGGATAATTGCCCAGTTATGTCCTGTCCACAAAAAGCAGGACAAATCCAACCCGTCTAATTACCACCTCATCAGTCTACTCTCAATCATCAGTGATGTAATGGAAGGGGTCATCAACAGTGCTATCAAGCGGCACTTGCTTAGCAATAACCTGCTCACTGATGGCCAGTTTGGGTTCCCCCAGGGCCACTCAGCTCCTGACCTCATTAAAGTCTTGGCTCAAACATGGACAAAAGAGCTGTACTCCCAAGGTGAGGTGAGCATGACTGCCCTTCACATCAAGGCAGCATTTGACCGAGTGTGGCATCAAGGAGCCCTAGCAAAACTGGAGTCAATGGGAATCGGGGAAAACTCTCCACTGGTTGGAGTCATACCCAGCACAAAGGAAGATGGTTGTGGTTGTTGGAGATCAGTCATCTCAGCTCCAGGACATCACTGCAGGAGTTTCTCGGGGTAGTGTCCTTGGCCCAGCCATCTTCAGCTGCTTCATCAATGACCTTCTTTCCATCATAAGGTCAGAAGTAGGGATATTTGCACAATGTTCAGCACCATTCGTGACTCATCAGGTACTGGAGCAGTCCATGTCCAAATGCAGCAAGACCTGGACAATAACCAGGCTTGGGCTGGGAAGTGGCAAGTAACATTCACGCCACACAAGTGCCAGGCAATGACCATTTCCAGCAAGAGATAGTCCAACCAGATAATATCACCACCTTCAACACCTCTTTGTCCTTTTGTCTGTGACATCTTTTGGTTATCTATCACCTATCACTGGCCCAATCCAGCTCTACTTGTCCCAACCCCCTTAAACTAGCTTATATTTCACCTCTCTTCTATTTTTACTTAGTTCTGTTGAAGGGTCATTTGGACTCGAAACGTTAACTGTGCTCCTCTCTGCAGATGCTGCCAGACCTGCTGAGTTTTTCCAGGTATTTTTGCTTTTGTATTGCCCCTTGATGTTCAATGGCATTACCATCACTGAATCCTCCACCATTAACATCCTAGTGGTTACCATTGACCAGAAACTGAACTGGACTAGCCATGTAAATGCTGTGGCTACAAAAGCGGGTCAGAGATTAGGAACCCTGCGATGAGCAACTCACCTCCTGGCTCCCCAAAGCCTGTCCATCATCTACAAGACACAAGTCAGGAGTGTGATGGAATACTCCCCCTTGCCTGGATGAGTGCAGCTCCCACAGCACTCAAGAGTTTGACACCGTCCAGGACAAAGCAGCCCGCTTGATTGGCCACAGCCATAAACATTCATTCCCTTCACCACCGACACACAGTAGCAGCAGTGTGTATCATCTACAAGATGCACTGCAGGAATTCATCAAGCCTCTTTTAACAGCACCTTCCAAACCCACGACCACTACCATCTTGAAGGACAAGGGCACAGATACATGGGAACACCACCACCTGGAAGCTCCCCTCAAGTCACTCACCCTCCTGACTTGGAAATATGTTGTTGTTCCTTCACTGTCGCTGGGTCAAAATCTGGGAACTTCCTCCCTAAAAGCACTGTGGATGTACCTACACCACATGGACTGCAGCTGTTCAAGAAGGCAGCTCACCACCACATTCTCAAGGGCAACTAGGCATGGGCAATAAATGCTGGCCCAGCCAGCGAAGCCTTCATCATGTGAATGAATAAAAAAAAGGATTATCAGATCAGCCATGATCTCATTGAATGGCGGAGCAGACTCGATGGGCCGAATGTCCTACTTCTACTCCTACATCTTTTGGTCTTATAGTGCATTTCTGGATGTGGTTACCCTGCAGCTTAAGGGTATGCAGGCAGAGAGGAAATAGTTGAACAGCCAGAGATTATGATGCATATCAGCACAAAGGACATAGGTAGAAAAAGGGATGAGATCTTGCAAGCAGATTTTATGAAGCTAGGCAAGAATCTAGTAAGTAGGACTTTAAAGATCTCTGGATTACTTCTGGTGCCATATGCTAGAGAGTCTTTAGAAATAGGAGGATAGAGCAGATGAATGCATGGCTGGAGAGATGGTGTGAGATGGAGGGCTTTAGATTCCTGGGACATTGGGACCATCTCTGGGAAAGTTGGGACTTGTACAGGCCAGATGGGTTGCATCTAAACAGAGCTGAGACCAATATCCTTGTGGGATGGTTTGTTAATGCTGTCAGCGAGGGTTTAAACTAACTAGGTGAGGGATGGGAACAAGGATGTAGCATTAGGAAGGATAAACAAAGTGCACAAAAGTTTGGGAAATGCAGTTGCTACCAGAGTAAGAAATGGTAAAGTATGAGATGGTGTCAGACTAACATGTAATGCAATAAGGTCAAAATAAGGTCTACAGTGAAAGTATGTAAACGTGTGATGTGTGGTAAATAAGGTTGGTGAGCTCGAGGTGCAAATAGCCACATGCTGAATATGATGTTGTGACAATAATGGAGATCTGGTTCAAAAAAGAGTACTAAATACTCAGATACTAAATATTCCAGGATACAAGGTTTTCAGGAAATATATTAAAAGGCAGCTGAAATGATTAAGAAGAATATTACGATGCTGGAGTTACACAATGTCCTGGAGGAGTCAGGGACAGAATCTATTAGTTTAGAATTAAGAAACAATAGAGGTGCTTACACTACTGGATGTATTTTATAGGCTACCAATTAGTGAGAAAATATAGAGGGAACCTGCAGAGGTGCAGAATCTATTGAGTAGTTATTAAGGGGGGCTTTAATTATCCTAACATAGATTGGGATAGTATTAGTGTAAAAGGCAGAGAGGTGGAAGTGTTTCTGAAGTGTGTTCAAGGGAACTTCTTGATCAGTATGTTTCCAACCCAATGAGGAAGGAAGTATTGATGGATTTGACTCTGGGGAATGGGATGGGTCAAGTGGATCAAATATCAATTGGGGAACTTTTTAGGAACAGTGATCATTGTACCATAAGGCTTAGGATAGCCATGGAAAAGTACACAGAACAATTTAAAATAAAATACTAGATTGGAGATGGGCAGTGCCAATGGGATGAGAGCAGATCTGGCCAGGGTAGATTGGAATTGTAGATTGGTGGGTAGACCTGTAATGGTACAAAGGACTGCCTTTAAAGAGGAGATAATTTCGGTACAGTCAAGCTCATTCTCACAATGGGAAAAGTAGGGCAAGCAAAGCCAGAGCTCAGTGGATGGCCTGACAGAAAGAAAGTAAGATGAAGTAGCAAAACAGGGTATATAAGTGAGAACCAGGTTGAATGTAGAGAGTTCAGGGGAGGAAGTGAAAAGGGAAATCAGAGAGGCAGTTAACATAAAAGGGAATCCAAAATTCTTCTATAAGCATATCAATAATTAAAGGTAGCCAAGAAGAGAAGTGCGGCCAATGAAGGATCAAAAAGATCAACACATGGAAGAAGGGGGTATGGCAAGATGTTGCTCAAGATATAGTGAATGTGGAGGTAGTTGAGAGACAGGATGTTCTAAAACTTGATAAAGAGAAGGTATTAGAAAGGTTGGCTGTACTTAAAGTTAATAAATCACCAAGATGGATCAGATGCCTGTGAGGATGGTGAGGGAAGAGGTACTGGCCATTGTTTTCCAATCCTCCTTACATACGGGGATAGTGCCAGAGAACAAGAGAAGTACAAATATTACACCCTTGTGGGTTTAAAGATATATTCAGAAATGACAGGCCAGTTAGCTTAACTCAGATATAAGTGCACAAATCGTTGAAGGTGGCAGGGCAGTTTGGCAAAGTGATTAAAAAGACAATGTGATTCTGGGCTTTATAAATAGAGTAAACAAGCAAGGAAGTTATGATGAAACTTTCTGAAATTCTAGTTTGCCTTAACCGGAGTATTGTCCAATTTTGGGCACCACACTTGAGGAAGGATTTGAATGCTTTAGAGAGGATATAGAAAAGATTTATACCAATGGGTTCAAGAATAAATGATTTCACTCATGGGGATAGATTGCAGAAGTTGGGGTTGTTTTCCATTGAAAAGAGAAGGTTGAGAGGAGATTTGATAGAAATGTTCAAAATCATGAGTGAAATTGTTCCCACTGGCGGAAGGCTTGAAAACCAGAAGACACAGACTTAAGGTGATTGGCAA
Source organism: Carcharodon carcharias (assembly GCF_017639515.1). Classification (NCBI taxonomy): domain Eukaryota; kingdom Metazoa; phylum Chordata; class Chondrichthyes; order Lamniformes; family Lamnidae; genus Carcharodon; species Carcharodon carcharias. The sequence goes on along the minus strand of NC_054479.1, from coordinate 48,472,187 downwards.
AAGAATAAAAGGCAGCATGAGGAAAAACTTTCTCACGTAGCAAGTGGTTAGGATCTGGAATGCACTGTCTGCGATTGTGGTGGAGGCAGGTTCAATCATGGCTTTCAAAAGGGAATTGAATAAACACCTGAAGAGAGAAAAAAATTGCTGGGCTAAGGGGAACAGGTAGGGGAGCAGGACTGAGTTGTTCTTTCAGAGAGCAGGCACAGCCCAAGGTGGCCTCCTCCTGTGCTGTAACCATTGTATAATTCTATGAATAACACTTTCAAAACAACTGTCAGACACAGCTTTGAGATTAAAAACAAAAAAACTGCAGATGCTGGAAAACCAAAACAAAAACAGAATTACCTGGAAAAACTCAGCAGGTCTGGCAGCATCGGCGGAGAAAAAAGGGTTGACGTTTCGAGTCCTCATGACACTTCGACAGAACTTGAGTTCGAGTCCAAGAAAGAGTTGAAATATAAGCTGGTTTAAGGTGTGTTGGGGGGGGGGGGGGCGGAGAGAGAGAGAGAGAGAGAAGTGGAGGGGGTTGGTGTGGTTGTAGGGACAAACAAGCAGTATTGTTGGTGACATCTTTTGATGAACTGCTTCTATCACTGCTTGTTTGTCCCTACAACCACACCAACCCCCTCCACTTCTCTCTCCCTCTCTCTCTCTCTCTGCCCCCCCCACACACCTTAAACCAGCTTATATTTCAACTCTTTCTTGGACTCGAACTCAAGTTCTGTCGAAGGGTCATGAGGACTCGAAACGTCAACTCTTTTCTTCTCTGCCAATGCTGCCAGACCTGCTGAGTTTTTCCAGGTAATTCTGTTTTTGTTACAGCTTTGAGATTATTCAACTATGTTCATGTTTATATAATTTTTAAATGTTTTATTCCCATTTACCAGTTTATGACTTTTCAAGTCCTGTTTGCATCCACATGACTTCATAAAAGTAACATTTACAATGGCTTGTTCATTTTTAAAAATGGTTACGGCAGCAGCTTATCTGAGGGAGAAATAGAGAAATATGCTTCTTCCGACAGATTCTGTGGGTGTAGCCCACGCGTATTTGTGGCCCCATGTGCTCTGACGTTTACAACCAAGTTAGAGTATGCTGCAGAGTTCTGTTGGACCCCATATTATGGACGAGTCCTTTGGTCTTTCCAACAAAGTTCTTGCCTGGACCATTGCATTAGCTAAGTGGGTATTTTGGTTGACGTCCGTAGCGAGGGCTGTCACTTTGTCACTGGTACAAAAATATGGACTATTTATGTTTGCTTAGAGGTTCAGCAGGTTGTACTGGTGAGTATCTGGGCTGTTGAAATTTGGAAAGTTTCCTCCTAGGTCAGTACTGTGTTAACTGATCTCAGCCTGTGCAACAGAACGTAATACAGCTTATAACTGGCTTCTGTTCCCCTGAGCTATAGAGGGAGTCAAATAGCCAGAGCTGATTGCTATTCAGAAACCCTTGCTGTATTTGTGTGCATGTGGATGTTGAGTAAGTACTTAATTGATTTTCTTTTACCCTTCTTGAGTGCATTGTGTCTGACCTGAACCCAGCTGTATTTGCAGATTCAGATCATTAGTTTAGGTTCTACGCACCCCAGCTGCAGGTCCACTCTTCCTCAGGGCTTTGTGCCAGGAAACTGGGTCGAAAGTACAGCTGAAGTCACAAGGCTTTATGCTGCCATTCAAAAACAGAAGGCCTCCAGTCTCGAAAATTGAATGGGGATTGAGGAAAATGTGTGTTTACCCTTTCAAATTTGCACTGGCCTTGTAGTCTACTCCCTTCTCTTTTTACCTGAGGACAGGTGGGTACAAGACTGGCTCTTCCAGTCACTTTACCCAATGGCCATCTGGCATATTGGGAGGAAAATGAGACCATTATGCTTATTCTTTATGAAGTCAATGGAAATGAAAATTATATGAGATGTAAAATGGGCTCCAGGTGCACTACAACCCAAAGCCAATTTACACCCCTGAGATTATATAGCACCCTTAATGTCCTCAGGATGTCCCAAAATGGTTCACAGTGAATGGAAGACTTATTGAAGTATAATCACATATGACAATCACATTTGCACAGAACACAGTTCCATGAACATCAAATGGAATAAAAGTATGAACATTAGGCAATAAACTAGCTGACAGCAAACTGGTTGGACAATGGTATCTTCTGGTAAATGTATAAAGGGTTAATGTTAAATATGTAAATATATAGTCTACATCATCAATGGCATAAGATCACATGACAACAGGGCATGGAGAGAGATAGTTCTATGTAGAGCCTCGTGCAAATTCTGTATTGTACATAGTTAGTATTATGTTCAATAAAAGATAAGAGTTTACCTACAGCCTTGTCTCCAGCTATATCTATAAGTCTTAAGATCATCAACAATTCCATCTAAGACCCACAGTGATGATAACAGAGTAAACAACAACATGTATTTCTGCCACTTAGTACTAGGAAGGCAAACAAAATCAGAAAGGCAAGGTGGATGGAGTATAAAAGTGGGGAAGTCTTACACTGTTCTGGTGCACCTCGAGTACTGTGTACAATTTTGGACTCCTTACTTAAGGAGGGATATACTTGCATTGAAAGTCGTTTAGCGAAGGTTCACTAGGATGATTCCTGGGATGAAGGAGTTATCTTATGAAGAAAGGTTGAGCAGGTTGGGTCTATACCTGTTGGAGTTGAGAAGAATGAGAATCTTATTGAAACATAGAGGATTCTGAGGGGGCTTGACGGGGTAAATGCTGAGAGGATCTTTCCTCTTGTGGGGGAATCTAGAACTAGGGGGCAGTTTAAAGTTAAGGGATTCCCCATTTAAGACAGAGATGAGGAGGAATTTCTTCTCTCAAAGGGTTGTTTGACAGAAAGCAGTGGAGGCTGAGTCATTGAATACATTCAAGGCTGGAGTAGACAGATTTTTGATTGACAAGGGAATCAAGGGTTATAGGGGACAGACAGGGAAGTGCTGTGATCTTATTGAATAGCCGAGTAGGGATGATGGCCCAAATGGCCTACTCCTGCTCCTGTTTCTTATGATCCTATGGACCACTTAGATGGGGCAAAAGATCCCACAGATCATCTACTGAATTTACCCCATCCACTTTCACTTGCCACCACACAAATACTCATCAGAGTTAATGGGAAAAGTGGCACTGCTTTTGATAAGACTCCAACGAGTCAGGTTCCAAAGATGGAGAGCTTCAGTCCCAGCTTGCGTTCCACGTTCAGCCAGTTCCTCTCCTTTGTTTTCAGCCCCACATGTGGTTGTGCTGCAGAACTAGCCATGCCTAGACTGACTGTTCCAGTACAAATACAACATGACATCTACCTGGCATTGTGGAAAATTGCCCAGGAATGTCCTTTCTACAAAAAGCAGGATAATCCATCCCGGCCAATTTGTGCCCCATCAGTCTTCTCTTGATCATTAACAAAGTGATGGAAGATATCATTGACAGTACCATCAAGCAGCACTTACACTGCAATAATCTGCTCACTTATGCCCAGTTTGGATTCTGATAGGGCCACTGAGCTCCTGACCTCATCACAGCCTTGGTCCAAACATGGACAAGAGAGCTGAATTCTAGAGGTGAGCTGTGAGTGACTGCCCTTGACAAAAAGGCAGCATTTGACTTCTGGTGATGGTCCGGAATGTGCTGCTTGGGAGGGTGTTGGAGGCAGGTTGCCTCATGTCCTTTAAAAAGTACCTGGATGAGCACTTGGCACATCATAACATTCAAGGCTATGAGCCAAGCGCTGGTAAATGGGACTAGGTAGGTAGGTCAGGTGTTTCTCACATGTCAGTGCAGACTCAATGGGCTGAAGGGCCTCTTCTGCACTGTGTGATTCTGTGATTCTGATTCTGGCATTAAGGAGCCCTAGCAAAACTGGAGTCAATGGGAATGAGTGGAAAACTCTCCACTGGTTGGAATCATATCTAGCACAAAGGAAGATGGCTGTGGTTGTTGGAGGTCAATCATCTCAGCTCCAGGACATCATTGCAGGAGTTCCTCAGGATAGTGTTCGAGGCCCAGTGTTCGTGTTCCTCAGCTGCTTCATCAATGACCTTCCCTCCATCATAATGTCAGAGTTTGCTGATGGTTGCACCATGTTCAGCACCATTTGAGACTCCTCAGATACTGAAGCAGTCCATGTCCAAATGCAGCAAGACCTGGCAATATCCAGGCTTGGGCTGATAAGTGGCAATTAACATTCTTGCCACTCAAATGCCAGGCAATGACCATCTCCAACAAAACAGAATCACTTCCCTTGACATTTAATGGCATTACCATCGCTGAATCCCCCACTATCAAAATCCTGGAGGTTACCATTGACCAGGAACTGAACTGGACCAGCCATATAAATACTGTGGCTACAAGAGCAGGTCAAGAAGCTGGTAATTCTCTGGTGAGTAACTCACCTCCTGACTCCCCAAAGCCTGTCCACCATCTACAAGACACAAATCAAGACTGTGACTGAACCTTCTCCACTTGCCTGGATGAATGCAGCTCCAACAATGCTCAAGAAGCTCGACACCATCCAGGACAAAACAGCCCGCTTGATTGGCACCCCATCCACCATGTTCAACATTCACTCCCTCCACCACTGATGCACAGTGGCAGCACTGTATCATTTACAAGATGCACTGCAATAATTCAGTAATGCTCCTTCGACAGCATCTTCCAAACCTACGATCTCTCCCAGCATGGGAGCACCACCACCTCCAAATTCCCCTCCAAGCCACAAGCCATCCTAACTTGTAACTATATCGTTGTTCCTTCACTGTTGCTGGGTCAAAATCCTGGAACTCCCTTCCTATCAGCGCTGTGAGTGTTCCTACAATATATTGACTGCAGCAGTTCAAGAAGGTGGCTCACCAACACCTCATTAAGGGCAATTAGGGATGGGCAATAAATGCTGATCTACCCAGAAATACCGTATCACATGAACAAATAAATTTAAAATTGCTGAAATTCTAATCTCACAGTTATATGTTGTTGAGAATGGCAGGAGATGCTTGAGAGCTGCATTGGTGAGCCCAGGATGCTTGGACCATATGTGGAGCCAATGTCTACCAAACCTTTCTGACTGAACAGCAGCTTCAATGACTTGCATATTGGACCAACCTGCAGAGCACCTGGGGGACACTTATGGTAGATTTTGAGAGCCACCTTGTTAAGCGAAAGCTTCGGGTATTGTAATTAGATATAAATTACAGCATAGAAACAAACAACTCAGCCCAGCTTCTTGGTGAGGGTGCTTATCCTCTACACCTAATCTCGTGTTCACCTATCCTTTTGTTCTCCATTCCTTTTACCATCGAGTTGATTTATTCTTAAACATTGACATAGCCTCTGCTTTAATCACTAATGTGGCAGTGCATTGCAGAGCCTCAGGAGCCTTTATTGTAAATAAATTTGCTCTGTTCTCGGTTCTAAAGCTCTTAGAGTTAATCTTAAATTTTAGACAGCTCAAATACTGGAAACAGCCTTTTCTATCTACTCTATCCTGTCCTTTCATAATCTGAAAATCCTCTGTTAAATAATTCTGCAATCTCTGCTGCTTGCATGAAAAGAGCCCAGTTTTTCTAGTATGTTCTCATATACAGAATGAATCCACTTTTCATGCTCACAATTGTGTCAACAACTTTCCTATGGGCAGAATTTTTCACTTGGTGCCCCACCCGCTCGAGTATGAAATGATGCACGTCGACATTGGCTGAGCGTGCCAGTGTGAATGCGCACTCTCGCGGTATTTCGCTAGGCGGGTGCACGAGGGAGACAGAGGCGTGCCCGCCATTAATTAAGAGGCCAGTTAAGGCCCTTGACGCACAAATTGTCTCCGGGCATATGTAACCTGTGCGAATTTTGTTGCACAGGCAAAATGGGCAGGCGGGAAGGCCATAGTTTACAAAAGCTCATCCATGGGCGGGATAAGAAGGATCAGCAACATTGTCAATATGAGTTGAGGAGCTTTGGAGATCATGTGCTGCCGGTTGGTTTTGTGAACTGGACAGCTTCATCTTGCTTCAGGGCTGCATTCTGAGCATTTCTAGGCTTCATTTCAGGACTCATTGGTGTCTTCCAGGCCCCTGGAGGATTCAGACCATGTGGACCCTTACAGGCATCAGACAGCCTTCCCTTACCTTGGAAATGGGGATTGTGGTCTCCGCTGGTGGCACCTCCTCTGAGGAGGAAGAGAAGGGCTGAAGGAAGAGGAGGCAGGGTGTCCCAATGCAGCTTCCAGGGAGGGACCTGTGGGAGGAGAGGTGCAGGCACAAGGGGCGCAGGGCCAGCTGGCAGTCCAAGGTGTAAAGGGCCACAGAAGATGTCACTATCCTGCTGCCAGGGTTTACAGGTGGTGATGCAGCTACCTCAATGTGTCCGATGTGCAATGCCGAAGGAGGGTCCGCCTCTCAAGGGAGACAGTGATCTCCATTTATCTGAGGATTGGCCCTGAGAGCAGCTCTAACTGTATGGCTGGACACCTCATTCTAGTGGCTCTGAAAGTCGCTGTGGCCCTCAGCTTCTATGCCTTGGGCTCTTTCCAGGGCTCAGTGGGGTATCTGTATGGAGTCTCCCAATCAGCTGTCCACATTTGTGTCAAACTGGTGACAGAAGCTCTGTTCAGGCGTGCATTGACTTTCATTCATTACTGTACAGACAAAGCCAGCCAAGCTGACCGAGCCAGAGGATTTGTGGGGATTGTTGTTTTCCCCTGCGTACAGGTTGCAATAGACTGCACACATGTAGCCATCAAGGCACCAGCAGGTGAGCCAGGAGCCTTCAGTAACAGGAAGGGCTTCCACTCCATGAACATGCAGGTAGTGTGTGATCACAAAATGCAGGTTCTGCAAGTTTGTGCAAGGTACCCTGGCAACTCCCATGGTGCTTACATCCCAAGACACTCCCAGGTGCTGAGGCTCTTCAGTGCTCCAGACCGACTGGATGGATGTCTGCTGGGTGACAAAGGTGGCACATGAAGCCTCTCCACCACCCAAGAACAGAGGTGAAGCCATGGTACAACAGGAGCCACGCCTCCACAAGGGCTGTGGTAGAGAGAGCCATAGCTCTTCTCAAGTTGCGTTTCTGGTGCCTGGACCATTCAAGGGGTGCACTGTAATACCCCCCAGAGCAGGTGTCACTGATAGTGGTTGCATGCTACACTCTCCACAATCTGAGCACTGGCAAGGGGGGACATAGTAGAGGAAGAGGATGTTGACACAGCTGCACAGGCCACAGATGATGAGTCTGGTAGTGAGTCCGAGGATGAGCATGGTGAGGAGAATGCTGAGGGAATAGATGCAGAGCTGGGTAACCTCCAGGGAGGCAGGGATGCCCGGGACGCTTTCATCCAAAGCTCCTTCAGCTAGCCTATCTAATAAGAACCATCACCACATGTGAGGGCTGCTGGCTCCATACTCAATCCCAGAGAGGACCATTTCCTTGTCCATCAACATACACTCTGTGCCTTTGCAATAAAGTTTCAGGAGACACACGTCCATCATTACATACTGGCCTACCCTGCACCTACAGAACAAATGAAGCGTACAGAGGCCAATAGCACAAAATAAAATCTCATTAAATTGTGCATGTGAAACATATCTGAAATGAACATAAACCATTAAAAAAGTTAAAGCAATATGGGGGAACAAAATATCTCCCTTGATAAGGCCCTCTTATGCTTAAGGTGCTTTACATTTATGTTTATGTGTGCCATGTCTAGGTGCTCCCCCATCGCTGGCACTGGCATTGGAGTCAGCCTGCTGACTCTGCTGTCCTGTTGGCCTTGATGACCTTGGCGGTCATTCTCTGGCCCGTGGAGCCTGTGCTGCCTCCGCCTGGGAGGGAGCGGCCAGTGCAATGACTGGCATCTCCCCAGTCACCGCAGCCTCATCTGATGCCACGGTCACTGACAGAGGGTTGGAGGAGTTGCTGGTCATCCAGAGCACCCTGAGAGGAGCCTGCAGAGATGACAAGCAGCTTGTGCACCAACATGATGTCGCTTTGTACCTCCCTGCTCACTATTGATGGATGGGCACTTAGCTGGGATGCTGGGTGCCCAATCGATCTCTCACACTGGCACTGACCATCTGAGGTCATTGCCAGTGTCAGGGTTTGCAGGTCTGAGTGCCAACCCCAGGGATTCCTGATTCTGTCCCCGGAGCAGCCTTTCCATGAGAGTCGCCACTCTCTCCATGGAGGAGACATTTTGCTCGGCCATAAGGGTCAACGCAGTGCTCATGCTCCACAGGGACTCCTCCCAAATGGACACCATGGCATGCAGACCCTCAAGGATCTGTGTCAGGTCCTCCCGCATATCTCACTGGACATCCAGCATCTGCCGCCTAATGGATGACTCCAGAGGCTCATCATCAGCCATCGACTGAGCATTATCCTAATCCCCAGCAGTCCTCTGACTGCCTAAGCCCTGGGTGCTCTCTGCCTGCTCCTCAATGAGTGTGAAGTGCCCTCACCAATGTGCACCGAGATACTAGATGGCAATCTAATGTCTACCAAGGTGCTGGTATCTGCACTGGTGCCTACTTGACAGAGTGGGTGTGGCGGAGGTGCATGGGGAGCATGGTGGTCCTCTGGGGTCAGGGGTGGCTCTTCAGGGCCCTAATGGTGAGCGCCATGAAAGGGAGAAGAAGGACATGTTATTAGTTTAAATCATCAAACTGTCACATTGCATGTCAGGCACCCTGTTGAGACAACAGATATCTGCATCATGGTGCCCTGGTCTTTCGATTATCAATGGGGACTCCAGTTTCAAGGCTTACATCAATATGGAGGCTACACTAGAATGGTTGCAATGACGGACATTCTCACTTCAGTGCACTGCACTCTTACCTTCCTCTGCCATCTCAACTTCACCGAGGTGCATGTCGCCTCTTGTGCTCCAGCACCTCCTGCTCAGAGTGCATCAGGATTAGGAGCTGTGGGAGTCCCCCGCCAATCTGTTACTTCTCAACATTGTTATGGGATGCCTTCTCCTGAAAGGATAGAAGAGCATTGATCAGTCCACTCTGTAGCTGCATCGCCATTGCAGCCTGGTCAACCCCAGCTGAGGAGCACCTAGTAGGGCTCAGCCAATTTTTGGCCCTTGAGCCGCAAGGCACTCATTCCACAGAGCCAGGGCTCACCCCCTTGGCCAGCTCCAGCATCATTAACAGTTGCCACTCATATTCTAACACCTCTCAGGTCCACGGAGTGGGGGTGGGGTGGGGTTGGGGGCGTTGGGGGGTGGCTGGCCCTTAACTGTTCTGCGAACTGATCCATACCAACATGGTACTCACCCTTCCCAATCGCAGTTGATCTTTGAAGCGCTTCTGATGCTGCACCCATGTGCGCCTCACCACATCGTGGCTGCTGACCTTGGATGCCACCTCCACCCAGGCCTTTTTGGTGAGGTGCGGGGTCCTGCTCCTCCCGTCTCTGGGGACAAGTGTTTTCCCTCCTGGTTGCCACCTCCTCCAGGAGGGCAGCAAGACACTCATCGGAGAAACGCAGGGCCGACTACCCCGCCGAACAGCCCTCCCACCTGCTGTGTCCAACTGCACTGGAATCCATCTTCACTTCAGCGTCCTTCCGTAGCAGCCTTCCAGGGGCTGCCTGGGCTGCTTTTGAATCGGCTGCTGTGTCGCCATTGGACCCGACGGACATTATGCTCCCACCCCCGTCTCAGCCCGCCCCTTATTGGAGCTTCCCCTGCTGTCTTTCACGCTGGGTGGGCCTTAACTGGCCCGCCAGTGTGAAATCGCAGTGCCGTGCCAATCGCGGGCGGCAGTCTGCTTCCTGCAAATCAAAAGCAAAATTCTGCCCTATAGCAGGGGTGTTAAAATTGCAGACAAGCTGTGATTTTACAATGCTTTTAATTAGATTCATCATTTCATCTTGACTTCTGTACTCTATCTGGGTTGCCTAAGGCCTGGCACAGTCCCCAGCAACAACAATGGATCTGAATATTGAATGGGGCATATGATGGGCAGCCTGTGGAGTGATGCCTGTTTTGTGAGAGGAATTTCTTTCCCTTATGTGGAAAAGTGAAAGTGCATTTACTTGCAAAAGCAATATAATTTGGATGGTGCTAACAATTGAATGGGTGAGATGATATTGTGCATAAGTGTGTGAATGTTCACAGCACTTGTGCTCCTGCGGATGTCAGTCCATCTGTGCACACTGTGCTCCCCAAGAACTTACTGTGTTGTGAAGTGCCACTGTCTTATTCTGGGGAAGATGAAAACTGTCTGCCTCTAGCAGAGATTAGGCAGTGTCAATCCCAGTGTGTTCCACTGACCCTTGTGCTGAGCTTGGCTAACATGACAACAAATTCTGCATGCTTTGGACTGCAGGAGGATACTCTCCATCAAGGTGCATTATTTGCTGGAGCATGGAATGATACACCAGCATGAATTTTTACGATCCTCCCTGTAAGGAGTCAATGCTGGTCCTCACAGCTTCTTGCATGGCTCCCAAAGGCTTCACTGTGAGCATCTTTTTGAGGTATGAACATACCAGCAGTGATGGATAGGAAATGACCCACTGGTCTATCCAGCATGCCCCTCACAATTGCGATCCTTTGTGTATCACATTATATATAAGCCACATCCTCAGTTGGGAGAGGTGAAAAAACAGATAAAACCCAATGCCAATTCAAGAGAAAGTCTTGAAAATCCCTCCCTGACCCTTTTAGGCGATCAATACTTCCTGAGGAGAACATATTTATCGAGGATGCAGCTGCATTTATCCAGCAGGTTTTTCGTCTTAACATTAAAGTTAAAGTGGTGAAAGATTGCTGGGAGGCATGAGTGATTTCTCATGAAAGAATGTTATTGTTGTTAAATCCAAAAATGTTCATGAGTCTACCACCACAAACAACAACAACCTGCATTTGTATAGTACCATTAATGTAGTAAAATGTGCCAAGGTGTTTCACAGGAGCGCTATCAGGCAAAAATTGACCAAGAACTTGATCAAAGAGGTAGGTTTTTGGGGCATCTTAAATGAGCAGAGAAGTAAAGAAATGGAGAGACTTATGGATGGATTTCCTGAGCATCAGGTCTTGATGACTCAAGGAAGAAGCAGAAAATATATCACGTTGTGTTCATGTTGTTAAGTGTTTATCTAGATATCTTGATGTACTTGAGATATTGCATTGAATACCCTATTGCATTACTGTGCTAGAATCTAAGCAAGCTTTACACAGCTAATGAGTCCTGAGCTGGATGGAAAGGTTCTTGGTGTGGTCTTTACAACTGTCTCTTGTCTTAACCCTTACCTTGTATTTTGCAGGTTGAATAAAAGTCTTCATCCTGGTTCATTGCAGAAGACACTCAGGTGACTTCTGGAACAAGCTTCCCTGCTTAAGGGACAAAGATATATAATGAGAGATCTACCAAGCATCTTTCAAACTGTGAGTGTTTTGATAAGATCAGTTAGGGAAAAGTTTTGTAGCTGAATGGCACAATTTTAAGATTATCGTCAAAAGAATGAAGGGAGGGGTTGGGATTTTTTACATGGTGGTAGCAGTATTTTTTAATAGAGAAATAGATAACTATTTGAAAAGGAAAATTTAAAAGACTGTGGGGAACAGGTAGAGGAATGGGATTGGGTGACTTGCTCTTTCAGGGAACTGGCGAAGATGTGACAAGCCGAATAGCTTCCTCCTGTAAAGATTCCAGGAACATTAATACTTCACCCTCTCAGATATCAAGTCATTGAGAAATGATGAAAGGTCAGTTAAATGAAAGGCATACCTATTTGATTTTTTTGGTGACTATCTTATATTGATGTCCTCTTGTTTTGTTCATCCCCACAAGTGGAAACATTCAAATCTGTGTCTACTTGATCAAAACTCTTCATAATTTTAAAGACCTCTATGAATTCACACCTCAGCCTTCCCCTTTCAAGAGGAAAGTGAACTAATCTATTCACCCTTCCCTGATAGGTCCAACCTTACTGTTTTATTATCCTTGTAAGCCTTTGCATCCTCTCCAGTGCTTCTATTTCCTTTTTATAATATGGCAACCAGAATTGCACGCAATACTCCAAGTGTGGTCTAACCAATGTTCGATATAAGTTGAGTATTACCTTCTCTGCTGTTCAATTCTATACCTCTAGAAATACACCCTAGTGCTCAGTTTGTTTTTTCTTAAATGGCCTTATTAACCTGTATTGCTACTTCTAGTGATTTATGTATTTGTGCTCTCAGATCTCTTTGCTCTTTGTTGGAGCTGTGGGCTGACAATTCGGTGGGTCCTGATGGACTTCATCCGAGGGTCTTAAAAGAAGTGGCTAGTGAGATAGTTGATGCATATTTTCCAAAAGTCCCTAGCTTTAGGGAAGGTTCTATTAGGTTGGAAAATAGCAAATGTATTCAAAAGGGGAGACAGAAAACAGGAAACTGCAGGCCAGTTTTGGCCAAGATGTAATAAATGGTGTGCCACAGGGAACAGTGCTGGGGCCTCAACATTTTACACTTTATATGATTTGGATGAAGGGACCAAAGGCATGGTTGCTAAATTTGCTGATGACATAAAGGTAGGTAGGTAAGCAAGTTGTGAAGAGGACATAAGGAGGCTACAAAGGGATATAGATACATTAAGTGAGTGGGCAAAGATCTGGCAAATGGGGTATAATGTGGGAAATATGAAATTGTCGATTCTGGCAAGAAGAATAAAAAAGAATCACATTACCTGAGCAAGAGATTGCAGAGCTCTGAGATGCAAAGAGATCTGGGTGTTCTAGAACAATAATTGCAAAATGTTAGGATGCAGGTACAGCAAGTAATTAGGTAAGTTAATACAACCTTATTGTCTATTGCAAAGGGAATTGAGTACGAAAGTAGGGAGATTATGCTTCAGTTATGCAGGGCATTGATGAGACCACATCTGTAGCACTGTTTACAGTATTGGTCTTCTTATTTAAGGAAGGATGTAAATGCATTAGAAGCAGTTCAGAGGAGGTTTACCAGACTAATACTGGAATGGGAGGGTTATTTTCTGAGGAAAGGTTGGACAGGTTAGGCTTGTACTCACTGGAGCTTAGAAGAGTAAGAGATGACTTGATTGAAACATATAAAATCCTGAGGGGTCTTGACAGGGTGGTGTGGAAAGGATGTTTCCTCTTGTGGGAGAATCTAGAACTAGGGGTTACTGGTTAAAATAAGGGGTCACCCATTTAAAATGGAGATGGTAGTGAGTCTTTGGAACTCTCGTCCTCAAAAGGAGGTGGAAGCAGATTCTTTGAATATTTTTAAGGCAGAGGTAGATAGATTCTTGATAATCAAAGGGGTGAAAGGTTATCGGGATTAAGCAGGAATGTGGGTTTGAGGTTACAATCAGATCATCCATGGTCTTGTTGAATGGCAGAGCAGGCTCGAGCGGCCAAGTGGTCTACACCTGCTCCTAATTTGTATGTTTGTATGTTCTCTCCTCTTCTCCATTTGGATTGTTAGCTTCCAAGTAAAATGCAACGTCTCAATTTTTCTGGCCAAAATGTAAGAAAAGAAAAGCTTTCTGAAGGGCTTATTCACATTCTCCCTTCCTCTCCATGGAAGAAATGTCACTTCATGGGCTAAGCAATACCAGATACTTATTAAGTAAACCCATGCCCTAATATTGTGATGATCCACGAGTTTGTAGTCATTACAAAAACAAAAAGTGCTGGAAAAACTCAGTGGGTCTGACAGCATCTGTGGAGCGAAAGATAGAGTTAATGTTTCGAGTCCGTATGACTCTTCTTCAGAACATGCCTTTATCTTAGCTTGTAGTTGTTGTTCGACAGGAAGCTTTGCTTTCTTTGTGCATGTAATAAGTACATTTTCCTGGCTTGGAAGTGGGTTGAGATCTGAAGTGCAACATGCCTTGCACAACTCTTTTGTAGTCATATCCTTATGGTTCTGTTGAGACATGTCCACTGAGATACAATTGTTGTCTAAACATCGGAACATCTCCATACTGAGCATAAGTAGCTTTGTTGAAGAGAATTGGGGCATTTTCAAAGAAGACTGCCAAAGCAGTCATGGGAGTTAATTCATATTCTCTTTTTAAAAAGTAACATTCACCTAAATGCAGAGTTTGAAGATAGAACAATTGTTCTTAAAAGGGAACATACATACCATGGTGGCAAACCCTGAAAGCATACGGAAATCAGCCCTGTACTTTAGTCTCTGCTCAGGTGGAGGCCAACTTTAGTATGGAAAACAAATACATAATGAACGTAGGGACAAACCACTTAGCTAATGCTATGAGGAAACAATGACAGGGTTGCTCTATTCCAAAAATTAGACTTCTGAACAGATAATTCTTGCAGGGTTAGGAAGTATTGGGGTTAATCTTCATTTAGGGGGTCGAATGAGCTGGAACCTGAACATTTCAGGGGCAAAGAGGACAGAACCATTTTGAAGCCCTGGCCACATTAACAATGTAAGTGCTGAGCTCTGGATGTCAGAAGGACATCCTGATACAGCTTGATGAATTCAGACCAGCCCTATATTGGGCAGCTGGAGGCTGACAGGCCAGCAGCAAAGTAATCGGGTGTTGGAGTGGCGGGCGAGTGTTGGGGTGCAGGATTGTCACGATTGCAGAGTGGAGGGAGCCTGGTGTGGAAGGGGTTCAGGTTATCTCTGTGGGCAGCTGCTCTCACAATGATACTTTTAAACTTATCTATCGAGAATGTTTTCAGCACCACTGGCCAGGAAACCAGTGGGAGAATGTACAGTGCAGACCAGCTCTATCCTAATATTTCAATGAGGGTCGTATGTATGCTATAGGATCACAATTTGCTTATTAAAAGGGACCTACTATCTGAACAGGCAGGATCCTCTGCATCCCAGTGGCAGGCGAGTCTAAAAGTGGAAATGGATCAATGGCCAGTGGTAGGGGGTGTGCTGCCGATTTTGAGGTAATTGAAGAATCCTGCTTCAGACACCATGAAGCAGGGTTTCGGTCTGGAGTATGTTAACAGCAAGTCCTTATTAACAACTCATAACTATATACATATTTACAGGAGAGGGTAGAGGTATGGAGCTGACCCCATTATAGGTCTTAACCCAACTGTGTCTGTCTCCAGTCTGATCCTGGCTCTGGGTCAGGTTTCCTCTTACATCAATGTGTGGGCGGTACTGTACTCTGTCCCACATGAACCCAATATGTACCAGACCTTTCCACTGCAGTCGTTACCATCCCTTTAACTTCAATTTCAGCAAAGTTAAAATTGCCTCAATAAGTTAGCATTAGATCAACTTTTAAGAGAAGTTGGCTGTGCAAAATTCAATCACCCACTTTCCCTGCAGTGAATATTTGGAGGTTCCTATGGATGCACAGCTCACAACATGGGAAAGTAGAAGTATAGGGGCGTGGATACCAAAATGTTTCTTTAGACAGAGCTGCCAAGTAGGAACTTACATAAAAGCAGAAAATCAGGGAGAATACCTCATAAAATACTACAGATAAACACTGGTGACCTTGCCATACCCTTAGTATATTTGTACAATCTCATTTGTTTTGCTGTAACTGGTAGTAAAAGTGAGCCAGAACTCTTTGAGCCTGTCCTGGAAAGCAACTTCCATTGATGTTTTCTCAGTTCTTTGCTTTGGGCATTGGCAGTGGAAAGACATGGGACCAATTCCCTAGGTGGGGGGGGGGAATTGTACATCCAGCTTTGTCATCTTATTGTGCACTTTCCTGAACACTCAGCCATTTGCACTATGGAGAGCAGTTGCCCTAGAGATAACCAAGCATCCATTAGAGAAAACAAATTAGCTTTATCCAGGAAACACCACACCTGCATTTCCAGGAAATCAGTTTTTAGATGAACAGTTGATATATATTTTTCAGTTCTTCAATGACAGGGGATTTGACATCAGTTTTAGAGATTCATCCAGCCTTCTGCTCACCATTGCAGGATATTTTAAATAAATGATTAAGATATTTTTTACATTTTTATACTGGAAGGAGTCAAGTAGCATGGGTATCCTGACTCTTCAGGAAGCACCCTCGCAATGAAATGGGGGGAGACAGTGGAA